>NW_006921737.1:5769347-5787514 GCF_000298275.1 Orycteropus afer afer | reverse complement strand
CTGTGTCTGTGTTAATTGGTTTCCCTTTTCTTTGTTGAAGAGGGTCTGTGCAATCCTTCTGCCTAGTCCGCCATCTTGCCCCGCCTCTTTCATTTTGTTCTTGTATTGTCTTTTGAAATTGTTCTAGGGTTTTGTCTGTGTTTTTCTTAATTTTCTCAGTGTTTTCTTTGATCTGTCTCTCAATTCTTTTAAGATACCTAAATATGATTCTTTTGAATTCCTTATCAGGAAGTTCCAATGTTGCTTCTTTCTCCGAGATGTGTTCTGGGTCTGTATCCTGCTCCCTTGTTTCTACCACTTTATCTTGCTTTTTGTGTGGACTGTGATGGTCTTTTGTCTCCAAGACATTGTGACATTGTTGTATTTAGATCTCTTTTAACTTTTTGTGAAGACCAGCTAAAGGTGAGTTGGGCTCTTCTTGGTGGTCATTAATCTTTGGCCAGCTGGTGAAGAAGGAAGTGGTGAATATCACTGAGTAAGTGAGGCTACAGGAGGTATGGGTGTAGATATGTTGTATGGGCACTGTTGCTGTCTCCCACTCAGTTAGACAAAAAAAAAAAAATTGAATAACCATCAAAAGAGTAAAAGCAAGTGGGCAAAGAACACATCTTATAAACACTCAGGAACAATAACTGAAAAAAGAAAATAGGAAAAAAAATGCAATACCTAGGGAGAGAGAAATAAAAGAAAAAAAAAGGTGGAGTAGAAGAATAATGAAGAAAAAAAGTGAAAAATGCAAAAAGAAAAACAAGGAATGGGATTAACCATGAGAAAGAAAAAAAGTGGGAACCAGGAACAGGGAAGAGAGAAAAATCTGAAAACTAGGAAGTGGGAAGGGAAGGATAAAGAGTAATAATAAAAAGGACAATGATAAAATAGTAATAATTTTAAAACAGACAGAAATAAACAAACTAAAATAAAAAGGAAATAAAAAGAAAGTCTGGGTGGGGTGGGCAGTGTACCCAGGCTCCATCCAAGCACACAGACTTGGATGGAATTCCTGCTGGCGCAGAAGATAGGTGGAAGTGGGGAATGGCCACACTTCTATTCACCAAGAGGGTGTGGGGTATAAGAGTAACAAGGGGAATATCACACCTTTCCAGTCATTGGTGTCCAAAGTGCCCTTGTGGTTCCTGGCAAATGGAGCCTATTCTTAAGTCCCTGGAATCTGGGAGGATGCTGTCACTTTAAATATCCAAAATGGTGGAACTGCTTGTAAACATTCAAAATGGCTACACCCTCTGGACCAGCAAAAATCCACAGCTCAGCCTCCCTGCCTCTTTGCTGCTTCCCCTTTTATTCACCAGCTACCAGTGCCGTCCTTCATGCAGCCCCTGGCTAGCAGGGCTAATTTTTAGGTTAATTCTTAGGTCCTAACACCACTCAGCAATATCCAAACTGTGTTGTCAGGATCGCTGACAGACTGCTGCTCCATATATATCCTTTTTGGTGTTTTCATGCAAGTTCTTCTGTGATTTAGAGTTTAGTCCACTTGTATATCCTTCCCCTCAAAGCCAGGGCTCCAGGATTATCTTCTGTATCTGTATCAATTGGTTCACCTTTTCTTTGTTGAAGAGGGTCTGTGCAGTTTGTCTGCTTATTCTGCCATCTTACTGGCAACAATGATATCCTTTTAAGTCAAAACATCCATTGAAATTAAAACAACTATAGACAAATTAACTCACTGGTGGTGAGTCAGTCCTGACTGGTGATCTGCAAGACCCCCCCCCCCCGGGGTTTCCAAGGCGGTATTACTGCAGAAATAGATTGCCCAGTTTTCCTTCTGAATAGTAGCTGATGGGTTTGAACCACCAGCCTTCTGGTTAGCAGTCAAATGCCTTAGGCACTACACCCCCAGAACTCCCAACTCAACAACAATGGAAAGAGAAATTAAGTAGCCATTTAGGCAGAGTTGAAGAATTACAAAAATTAAAAATATATTTGAGGACATCACCTTGACTATATCACAGAGAGAAAGAGAAACACACCATGAAAAGAGAAGTTGAGACACATGGAAGGCAGAACAAAAAAAGCTAAGGAGCCTCAGAAAGGGAACAGGAAGTACAAAAAGGCAGTGTTCCAGATAGACTGACTGTCTTCCATACACTTATGAAATAAATATATCCTAGGTTGATTGTAAGAATAATTTTACACTTGGACGCACTGAAGTAAAATTGCAGAATACCAACAATCAAGGAAAATGTTTAGAAACAACCAAAAAGAAAATACTAAAACCGCATAGTGCTTGATATTATTTTAAACTCAAAAGTAAGATAAGTTGTTATTACAAAAGAGTTGGAGAAAACCATAAAGGAATTAAGTGAAAAATAGAGAGAGGAAAATATAAGAAATAAAAGTAAGGGGCAGTTATAAGTTACAACTATGGGGTAGTTATAAGTATGGGGAGATCCACAGAACTTAGATTCAGGAGATCCTACTTCTGAGTCTGACACTTTTTACCTGTGGGGACTTATCTAAGTAAGCTCTCTTCTCAGATAAAGAACATGCATGAGATATTTTCTGCTTTTTTTTTTTTGAAAAACTCAGCTATCAACTCATTACTATTTTCCACCATGAGAGCCCAGTGCCAGTGTACTTGGATTGTGAAAGCGTTGCCAAAAAGAGCCAGAAGAGCATGAAGGCAGGTTGTAGTGTGGCAGGGAAAACCAATCCAGTAACCAGTTGCTAACTAGTTGATTCTGACTAGTGGTGATTCCATGTATGTCAGAGTGGAACTGTGCTCCATAGATTTTCCAGTGGCTGACTTTTTGGAAGTAGGCCACCAGTTCTTTCTTCCAAGGTGCTCTGGTAGAGTTAACCCTATAACCTTTTGGTTAGCAACTGAACATGGTAACCATTTGCACCTCCAAGGAGCACTATGGTGAGAAAAATGATGGAGAAAGGAAGAAGCAGTGAAGAGACCAAAACCTGCCTCCACTTCCTGCTTCAGAGCACCCCAGGTGTTAGTGCCCATCTGAAGCTTTGAGATCAGAGATTGAGTGGTTTGCACAGAGCATAGGTGCCCAAATGATCTCTCAAATCTAAGACTGTTGCTATGTTTGTTGCAGGTTCTTTCCTAAGGGTTACATTTTGCCCCTGGGGTTGTGTGGTATTTCTGCAAGTCATAAATTATGCTTCCGTTTTGAGTTGCTAATCATCATTCTTTATAATTTGCAAGAGATGCCCCTGAGGTTTGCTGATTCAAATAGAACAGAATATAAACTTATTATGGAGCATAGGACATGAGAGAATCAAAAGAAACAAGTTCAGAAAATGGATTGCATTTAGAGCTAAGTGAAACAATTTTCTCCAATTCTTGGGCAGATGGAGCAAGGGGCTTGCTAGAATAATAACTGTTGCATGTGAGCTGGCCTTTGATTTTGGTTTTATTTCCCAGTAGTCTAGCTGCAGCTAGTGGTGTTTAGTATGCACAGGGCTGCTGAATTGGTTGGATACCCTCCAGCTCTGATCCATGATTTACAACAAGATGGGAATAGCAGACTCATTGTCAGGGCCCTCACTGACAGGGCACCAACCTAACCCCCAGGCCCCTGGGAGCAGAGAATTAATGGGGATTTCCATAGTTCTGTAAGGGAATTACCAGACTGGCTGCTGCCTCACGGAAAGACAGATGAAAGGGGCTAGAGACAAGTTCCTATTGACACATGGTCTTTGCAAAACCATAACCTAGGTAAGAATTACCCTACCAACCACCTCTGCATGAGGGAATAGTAATTGAGGACAGGGAAATTGTCTAAGTGAGTATGAGGAGGAGGGGCTGTCTATTTCTAGGGTTTCGGTGTGCACTCCTAAGGACTCTGGCTGTCAGGGAACTTGAACAAGAATTACCATCACTCTCTGAAGTGAAGCATTAGGTGGACACACAAAGTAATGAATTTAGAACTCTAGGAGCTTTTGTACTGCCTATGTCTCTCTGTTCCTTTCTATAACAATTTGCACAGATTTACAACAGTAAACCTTTTGTAAACTGAGTTGCTGTCTGCTTCTCATGTGGTATTTTGTTTACCCAATATATTTTTGCCCAATTTTTATGGAAGACAGACAAGTCTATAGAGCCATGTTTTGCAATCATCCAACATGCTGCCATGACTCACAAGTAAGTTTTTTGTACATTTGTTTAAGGAAAGAGAAGAAAAGTAGGGAAGAAAAGGAAAAAGGAAAGAACAATAGAAAGATGCATTTAAGGTATTATATTAATTACTTAATTAATTCAGCAAATATTTATAAATTGTGTAGTGTATGTCAGACACTCTTCTGGGCAGTGGAGACAGAACAGTAAGTAGGAAGCAAAACAGACAGCGTATGGTCCTCAGAGAGCTTGCATTTCTAATGAGACTCAGACAATAAACATGTAAAACAATACATGAGCCAGATGGTTCTAAGTGAGATTGAGGGACATAAAGCAGGGTCCAAACAGTTAATGTGCTGGGCTGCTAACCGAAAAGTTGGAAGTTCCAGTTCACCCAGAGGAACCTGGGAAGAAAGGCCTAGTGATCTACTTCCAAAAATATCAGCCAGTAAAACACAGTTCTACTCTGATACACATAAAACCATCATGAATCAGAGTCATCTCAATGGCAACTGCTTTTTAAAGCAGAGAGCAGGGAGCAAGGGGCATGCCAGGGGAAAAGGCAGGACATGAGCTCACTATGACAAAGGATTATCAGAGACTTGTTGAGAAGGTGCTGTTTGAAGAAGGGAGCCTTGCTGGCAAAGAAAACACCAATAGCAAAAGAGCATTTGGGGGGAAAAAAAATAAAGTGCTTTAATGCCCTCAAGACAGGAATGTGTTTGGTGGGTTCTAGTAAGGACGGTCGAATGCATGGAGTGAATGGGGAGGGTAAGAGTGCAGCCAGAGAGGTGATGGGGCTAGATTCTCCAGGCCTTTTAAGGGGCAACAAGGGTTCTGGCTTTGACTTGGGGTGACTTGGCACTGTTGTGGATTGAAGCACGGGAGTGAGTGATAAGGTCTGATGTATATTAAAAGTGTCACTTTGGCTGCTATGAGGATACCATGGAGGGATTTTGATATTCTGTCAAGAGGCTAAGAATTTTATTTAAATCTTCTGTTTTACTTGACCTCCTCTGACACCATTTTGGCAGGGAAAGGGGATGGGGCACCTCTTTGTTATTTTCAGTTGAGGGTTGAAATCCAGGATTCCACTTTGCCTCTGTTGACACCTGAGGGGAAGGGAACTCTCATTTCTACTTTGAAGTTCTGGCTCCAGACTAGTACTCTATTGATCCTACACTGGCTGGGAAGGGCTGAAGTGGCTCATTACTTCACTCCACATGGCTTTTCTGATACCTCATTGGGTTGGGGCAGTGACTATGTTACTACTTGGTGGTGATGAAATTCTCTTAATCATGAGCCCTTAGACCAATCAGGGCCCCAAAATTCATGAGGGCTATTAACCTTGAGAAGAAGCTGTGGTGGCATAGTGCCTAAGACATTTATTTGACTGCTAACCAGAAGGTTGGCATTTCGTTTCAAACCCCCCAGCCACTCTGTGGAAGACAGACTGGGCACTGTACTTCTGTAAAGATTTACCACCTTGGAAACCCAAGGGGGTCACTATGAGTCAGAGTTGACTAGACGGCAGTGAGTTTGGTTTTTTTGTTTATTAACTTTAATAGAATTTTGGCCAGAACTCTTTTTCCTTCCTTTTTATTTGGAAGCTGATCACTGTGGTCATTGCCTTAAGGAGGAAGGGGGATTAAAAGTAATGAGTCGCTTTCTTAAAAAGACCCTTCATTTTAGAATTTTCTTAACCATAAAACTTCTCCAAAAAGCTAGTCATTCCGGTGTGAATAAGATTTTAAGCTTGCATGATGTTTTACAGACACAGATGTTAAATTCAGTAATAACTTACTGAAATACTGCTAAGTGGAAGATAGTGTGGTAGTGCCCTTCCCTTATGCGTTTCTTATATGAATAAGCGCTACTACTTAAAAACTGCCCTTTCTTGATTTTGTTCTCAGCTCTGTACATTTCTCACATTGTTATCTAATATCATTTATTTTATGCAACTTCTCCATCTGCTCAGCACTCATTATGCTCTTGAACATTGTTCAGTCTTTTCACAGGACAACATTTTGAAAACAGCTGAGTTCTGGTCATTCTCTATATACAATAGAGTAGATGGCTGAATATGAACTCAATTATGTTCCTTGACATATATATTGGGATAGCTTTTCTTAGATTAATATATACTATGTGATTGACAAGGCTAATCTCTTGCTTTTTTTAAAATATCACTCATTGATGATTAAGAAAATGTGGCCCAATAATTGATTGGAATTCATTAAAAAAGGGGTCAGACTAATCTAGCCTGTTGTTGTTACTGTCAGTTGCCCTCAACGTGATCCCAATTCATGATGACCCCATGTGTGCAGAGTTGAGCTGCTGCATAGGGCTTTTAAGGCTGCAACTTTCAGAAGCAGATCACCAGACCTGTCTTCTGAGATGCCTCTGAGTGTGGGTTTGAACTACCAATCTTGCAGCTAGTAATTGGACCCTTAACCATTTGTGCCACCTAGAGATTGCAAATTATGTTTTTACTCCATTAGATTATATTCATCCACCCATCCATCAAACAAACCTAGAGAGACCTACTGTGTATTAGGCACCTTAAAAAGCATTGTGATGAATTATAGATGAATTTAAAAAATGAATAAAGACAGAGTGACAGAGTAGTAAAAGCTTGAGCTTTGGGATCAGACTTGAATTTGAATTTGTGAAATGTAGGTTTTTTGAGCTTTGATTTCCTTTTCTGTTTGTTATGAAGATTATACAAACTAACAAATATAGAGAGTACCTAGTATAAGCATGTATTCAATTTTGTTGGTCATTAACAAATCATGTTTCTCTCTGCCTCAAAGGAGTTTATAGCATAGTAGCAAAAGAAAGATATGCTCAAAGTAATTAGAACACTTTCAGAATTTACCATGAAAGCAGGATTTTGCGAATTCATAGGAGAAAGCTTATTTCTGTCAATGGGCTGTATAACTTAAATTTAGTTGCATTGCTGCACACTACTCAGATTACACAGACAAATAACTTCATTAAATTAGAGTCAGTCTTAGGGGGGTAAAGATGAAGAGGAATTTTAAGAATTTTCTTAGTGTGTTGAGCATTTTCTAGTTACCCACTCCAGCACCTCATATCTACTTTCTGCCTCTGGAGAGTGACTTTATGAACTAGAGCTTTGATCTTTATTGTGTATATCAATGGGATCCCTTGCAAGAATGGCCAGATGGGTTGGGTCAATAGAAGGCAATAGAAAACATTGGAGAGATGGAGAAGGGTGAGATCAGGTATTTATTCTCCCAACTTTCTTCTTCACTGTGTGTTGGCTACAGTTCTCCTCTGCAGATCACAGCTCCTGACAGGTTCCTCTTTTCATACTACTATACTCTCTCTGGGTGTCAGTAATGGCTTCCTTCCTTTGCCCTTTCAGGTCAGGAGGTAATCATAACTAGTCCAAGGATGCTGTAGCATCCCTGGTTAACTCTTCTAAACTGTTCCCACACCTTTATAAATAGTCAATTTATTAAATTGTGCTGACATTACCCAGTTTCACGTGCTGTTCTCTGCCAAGCTTCTAACTGATATTCCGGTTTTCTCAGAAATTTTTCTTGCTTCTGCATCTCCTCACAAGGTAATTGCCTCATAATAAAATGGACCAATCTAAATATTATTGTAGTTATGTCAAGGTGTAGAAAGCGCAGATTAAAGGGGCCTCGACAGATTTTCAGGGAAGAACAAGAGATTGGAAGAGGAGGGAAAGGTGTGAGAATTTTTTTTTCTCAAATGAGTTTATTGGGGAAATTTGTACCAATTTTTCCAGTGCTTCTGGGTCCTTAAGTTTCTTCCCTTTCAGAGAAATCCATCTCTTTCTCTAGAATATGACCAACAGGCCCTGGAGTTGCTGCTGCTTGCAGTACTTTTAATCACCTGTATGAACATCGGATAGGGCTCTGAATTATGGCTCCTGAAGGCCTGCAAACTGCCTTTTCCTTTCCTCAAATGCTGAATAATCATTGAACCACTCCACAGTTTCTGGTATGAAGTTCAAATCAAGCCATGAAAAAACCCATATTTCACAAGGTAGCATATTTTTGGTTCTTGGCAGTAAATTTTCCTCACTCTCACTGTGTCATGGGACACATTTGGAAAGGTCAGTTTGGCACTGTGTAAATTAACCAGAGGACCATTGGAGTTGAATGAAATCTACTATAATGTGTATTGATGGGCATAGCATGAGCGAGGGCATAGCTTCTATGCCAGGGTGATTTGGATTAAAAACTACAATTATATGGCAAGCCTTAGAATCACCGTTATTGTCACGCTGAGTAATCACTGGAGTGGTGGGATGAGACAATGACAGAGACACCTTTTTGCAAAGTTTCCTTTGGGAGGTGATGTTGAGCCCCTGACAGGGATTCAGCTGATAGTTTGGTATCACCTCAAGTTTGAACAAAACTGTCATGTTGCAAATCCACAATGCACCATTCACACCATCATCTTTGTGAATGGAGCTCCCTAGCGGTGTGCACACTGCACAAGTGATTTCATAATATCATGGGTTTGGGGGAGTCCACACAATCCATTGATTAAATATGAAGGTCTGGGCTCAGTGAGAATTGGGTTGAATCACAGATCTTCCATTTTTTTCATGTATAAACCATTGACATGTTTTTAAAGTTCCTGAGCCTCAGGGTCCTCATTTCAAAGTGACAATAATAACTCTTCAGTGTGTGGTTTTAATTATGCTATCAAACAATGCAAGGAAGACATGTTGCTCAACATGCTGAAATCAGTTGCCATGGAGTCAACTCCAACTCATGGTTACCTCATGTGTGTCAGAGTAGAACTGTGTTCCATAGAGTTTCAGTGGCTGAGTTTTTAGAAATAGATTTCCAAGTGTCTTAGATTCTTTGTACTGCTATCACAGAAATATCACAAATGGGTGACTTTAATGAACAGCATTTTATTTTCTCACAATTTAAGGGGTTAGAAGTCCAAATTCAGAGTTCTGTCTCTAGGGGAAGGCTTTCTCTCTCTGAAGGCTCTTGCAGAAAGTCCTTTTTTCTTCAGCTTCCATTTCTGGGTTGCTTGGTTACCTTCATGTGGCTGGACATCTATCTTGCCCCATCTATGCTTTCTTCTGTGACTGATATGCTCTTTTATATCTTAAAAAATGGTTAGCTAAAGACACATGCTACACTGATATGAACTCATTAACAGAACAAAGAAAACCCTATTCACAAATGAGGTTACATCTACAAATATAGGGGTTAGGATTTACAGTGCATATTTTTGGACAACATAATTCAATCCATAATACCAGGCCTTTCTTCTGAGGTACCTTCTGAGTAGAACTCTAGTTAGAGGTCCCACCCTTTGGTTAGCAATGAGTTTGCACCACCCAGGGAGTGTCTAAAGCATTTGACTGCTAACCAGAAGGCTGGGGGTTCAAACCCACTAGCCCTCCTCAGAAAAAGATTGGGCAATCTAATTCCGTAGAGATACTGCCTCAGAAACCCAAACAGGGATCATTATGAGTCTAATCTACTCAATGGCAGTGAGTTTGTTTTTTATTTGAGGGAGTCCTCAGCATGCTAATAATTTCCTAAATGTAAGCTATTAATTCTGAGTTGATCCTAACTCATACCGACCCCTCCTTGGGTTTCCAAGGTGGTATCTCTATGGAAGTAGATTGCCCAATCTTTCTTCTGAGGAGTGGCCAGTGGGTTTGAACTGCCAGCCTTCTGGTTAGCAGTCAAATGCTTTAGGCACTATGCCACCAGAACTTCCATTATTTAAAATATAGACCCTTAATGGAACTCCATATGGCCAGAAATGGTCATGATTAATGGGAGAACACAGAAGGAAACTTGATTTTCCATACTTTCTTCAGGGTCTTGAGTCTGGAGCTTACTCCTTTTCATTCCTCGATCATATATTATTATCATGAACACAGAATAATATAACTTTTCTATAATTAACCAATTATTTAGTCAGTCTATTCACCCAATTATTCAACTTATGTTATGTTATATTAAACAAGCATGTATTTTCCTCAGGCAACATTTTAGGCTCTGGAGCGCAGCAGTGAACAAAGAAACAAAGCCATCTAACCTTTATCTGCCTGCTTGAGCATTGGAATCACCTTCTCTGATGTCCCTGCCCTCATTTCACCTGCTGGGAAACATATCCTTAGACGAGAGTGTCTTCCAACTTAGGGGGCTCATCTTCCAGCACTATACTGGACAGTATTCTGCTGTGATTCATAGGGTTTTCATTAGTTTATTTTTGGAAGTAGATTACTAGGCTTTTCTTCCTAGTCTTTCTTAGTCTGGAAGTGTTGCTGAAACCTATTCACCATGGGTGACCCTGCTTGGTATTTGAAATACCAGTAGCATAGCTTCTAGCATCATTGCACTATGTAAGCCATCACAGTACAACACACTGACAGATGGATGGTGGATTTCATTGATAAGGGATGTGATTCCATTCTCTATGGTCCAGTGAATAGCAACAATACTGACATGGTGATCTTGCACATTGAGGAAAAGGCAGGAGCTTCTGAAAAATGGACCTCTTTAAGTCATGACTCATCAGCTCACAGGAAAAAGATTGTGAAAAAGACACCATTATTGGAAGCCTTTAAGAATTGATGCCAACAATGTGCAATGGGACTCTGCCTTTGGGTCAGAGCACTGGCTAGATTTTGTTGATCTATCATAGACCAAGTTGGAAGACAATGAAAAATTTCCCAATTTACCTCTTTGTTTATACAATATGGATCCTGATGGAACTTTGAGGGCTTAATTAATAGTAGCATCTGATGGTTTATTGGACATGTGGTGCCCAATTACTTGCTTTGACAGTACAAGGTCAATGACTTATTAGGGCTGACCTGTCTGGTAATTGATCACTAATGAGGCAGACTTGCTTGGATCTATGCACAGTAAGAATTTCAAAACTCTTTCAGCCAACCCTCCATGAATGCCTTAGGAGAACTGATCTATTAAATATTAAATAGGCGATAAATATTTCATGGAGAACATTTTACAGCACCCATTTTTCTAATTTCTTTAAGGATAACTAGATTGTTCCTGGAAACTCCCAGTTGGTGGTTGCCTTTTTTGTTCAACATTCTTGATGTACACGATTAGAACAGAGTAATTGCCATCAGTACTAGTTTTATCTTGCTACCATGACAAGAATGGGAGCTCTGGTAGCATAGTGGTTAAGGCACTTGACTGCTAACCAGAAGGCTGGTGGTTCAAACCCACCAGCCACTCCTTGGAAGGAAGATGGGGCAATCTACTTCCATAGTGATACTGCCTCGGAAACCCAAGGAGGGGTCACTATGAGTCGGGTCCAACTCGATGGCATATAACAACAACAACCATGACAAGAAGACCATGTTCTAGTGTCTGAGAGCATTTTCCTGGGATTAGTGAGTTACTGGCAAACTTAGTATTAGGTTTACAGAGACCAAAGTTATTTTATGCATGTTTCTTAAGTATCACAAGAAATTAACTACTCCTCGCCACAACCATGATTATCACTGATGTGAACGTAAAACATTTTCCTGCCTTTTGACTCTAAGTTAAATGTATGCTGTCCTGAAAATGTTACCTGCAAGTTTTCTATAAAAATACTGTGGATCTGTTTTACAAATTTCAGTTTTCCATCTGACTCTCTTCTTCTTTACTATATATTAATGAATTTCACCTAATTGAATTAGATGCCACAACTGACATGTTTTTTTTTTTTTTTTTTATTTGAGCTTTACATCCCCAAGATTGCATTTTCTCAGTAATATTGAGCAGAATGATATGTATCAAATCACTGGTGCAGTTAGAATTTAATTTGCTTTATCAACTGCCATTGTCATGCTACTTAACCTTAAAAAAAGTAATTCTCTTTAGGACTTCATAATTCCTTTTATATTTAGTTATTAAAATAATGTTTTATCTAGTTTTTAGTAAAATTATACAGAGCAAGTTAGGTTTCCATTTGACAGTTTCCACACAAATTTTTCAGTGATGTTAGTTGCACTTATCACAATGTGTCAACATTCTCTTTATTTATATTCTGTTTATTTCCTTTCCAGTACCCTAGTTTCCCTGCCCCCTTATCATCCCAACTTTGCTTTTGAATAATTGTTGTGTTTTTGGTCTCATACTGATATTTTTTAAGTAGGTCACTGATATTATGGGTAATATCCTTTACTTTGTGTGTCACTTTACTACTTTGCTAAAAGCTAATCTCAAGGCATAGGCTCAGTTCTAGGGTTAAGAAGTATCTAGGGCGATTGTTTCATTGAGTCCTCTGTTCTCTGCTGTTGCAATTTGTCTCTATTATTTTTTTTTCCAATAAGAATTTGAATTATGCTCCATGTTTTTCTTCCATTCTATCTGGGACCAACTCTTGTGACTCTAGTCAGAATACTTTGTGGTGGTAGTTGGGCACCATCTAGTATTTCTGATATCAGGATAGATGAGTTATGGCTCAAACAGATTTGTTTCTTCTCTGAGTTTGTGGTTACCTTCTTACTGTTTTACTCCTGGTGAGTAGAAACCTGTAGTTATATCTTAGATGGCTGCACAGAAACTTTTATGACTCCAGACACTACTCACTTTGTTAGGATGTGGATCATGATTTCTGTGAGCTATGTTATGCCAATTAACAGTTGTCTCATGGTCCTAAACCTTCAAACACAGAAAAACAATATTGGAAAGTGTTTGGGTATGTCTGAAGACTATCCATATTTGTACCTTTAATGAATATATGCCAGCACCCAACTCATATTTGTATTTACCTGTACCTCTGGTGGTACAATAAGGAGCTCTGATGATATAGAGGGTAAGGTAGTTGGCTGCTACCCAGAAGGTCAGTGATTCAAATCCACAGGCTGCTTCATGGGAGGAAGATGAAGCAATCTCCTACTGTAAAGATTTACAGCCTTAGAAACCCAATGAGGGTTGCTAAGTCGGAATTGACTTCATGGCAGTGAGTCTGATTATCTGTCTGTTCTTAACTATGTACATGCTTGTTCCATATACCAATTTGCCTATACCCATCCATATGTGCTTGAATATTCATTTTCACTTTACTTGTGTTGTGCTCACTATATCCACATTTGGTGCCACTTTTCCCATCACCAAAATAACAAATTTCTATGTTTGAAATTGTGCTTTCCCCTCTCCCACTCTTCTCCCTGGGAACCACTAATAACATGGATCTCTCTATATTTATCAATTATGTCTTCTTATAAAAAAGTGATGATATAATATTTGTCCTTAAATGCTTAGCTTATTTTGCTTAGCTTTATGCCTTCAAGATCCAATCTTATTATAATAAATTTCTCAGACTCATCATTGTACTTTATGATTGTGTAATGTTCCATCATATGTCTGCACCAAAAATTGCTTATTCATTCATCTGTTGATGCACACTTTGGTCATTTTCAAATTTTTCTTTGCTATTGTGAATAAATCAACAATGAACCTACATTTATTTGCTATTGTAAATAAAGCAGCAATGAACCTACATGTCTATATGTTTGTTCATGTAATTATTTTTAGGTCTCTGTGATATATACCTAAGAGTGGGATTGCTGGATCATAAGGTAATTCTATTTCTAGTTTTTTTTAAGGAAGTATTATAGTGCTTTCCATACTGGTTGTACCATTTTACAGTCTTGTCAGCAGTGAATAAGAGTTCCAGGTACCCAACATTCTCACAAAAATTTGTTGTTACCTGTTTTTCTTTGTTTGTTTTTATTTTTATTATTACCATTTTAGCTGGGGTCAGATGGTATCACATTGTAGTTTTGACTTGGATCTCTCAAATGGCTAATGATCATGAACATCTTCTCATCTGTTTGTTGGCTGCCTGGAAGTCCTCTTCAGTGAAGCTTCTGTTCATGTTTTTTGCCCATTTTGTGATTGAGTTGTTTGGGTTTTGTTGCTGAGTTGTTGCAGTTTTCTGTAGATTTTAGAGCTTAGACCTTTATTGGATGAGTCATTTCTAAAGATTTTTTTTTTTCCAAATCTATAAGTTGTCTATTTATGTTTTTGATAAAATCTTTTGATGAGCATAAGTTTTTAATTTTTATGAAGTTTCATTTTTATCTTCTGTCTTATTCTACTCATGTATTTGTTGTAATGTTTGTTATCTTATTTTTTTTTCAAAAGATTAGGTCCCATATATTTCTATGTTTTTTTTCCAACAATTTTGATGGTAAATTTAACATTTAGGTCTTTGATCCATTTTGAGTTAGTTTTCTTGTATTGTGTGAAGTATGGGTCCTGTTTCATTTTTCTGCAGGTGGTTATTCAGTTTTGCCAGCACCATTTATTAGAGACTGTTTTGCCCAACTGAATGACCCTTGTCAAAAATCAGTTGTCCATAGATGGCTAGGTTTAATTCTGACTTCTCAATTCTATTCCACTGGTCTAACTGTCTATTGTTGAACTAATACCAGGCTGCTTTGATTACAGTGGTTGTACAGTCTGTTTTGATATCTAGGAGTGAGAGGCCTTTTGCTTTGTTCCTTTTCTTCAATATTTCTTTGGCTATTTGGATTTCTTTCCTTTCCATATGAAGTTGGTCATTAGTTTTTCCATTTCAATAAAGGATGACATTTTCATTATATTAAGTCTTCTGATCCATGAGCACAGGATGTCTATCCATTTTTGTATGCCTCTTTTAGTCTCTTTTAGTAGTGTTTCCTTCCTTTCATAATATATGTCTTTTATATCCCTGTTGCTGTTGCAGTTGTTTTGTGCGGTCGAGTTAGACCCAACTCATAGCGACCCCTCCTTGGGTTGCCGAGGCAGTATCACTACAGAAGTAGATTGCCCCATCTTCCTTCCGAGGAGTGGCTGGTGGGTTTGAACCTCCAGCCTTCTGGTTAGCAGTCAAGTGCCTTAGGCACTATGCTACCAGAGCTCCTTTGGTTAGGTTAATTTCTAGGTGTTTTATCATTTTTGGGGCTCTTGTAATTGGTATTGGTTTCTTGTTTTCTTTTTCAGAGTAGTCTTTTTTAGCTTAGGAAAAAGCAAATTGATTTTTGTGTGTTGATCTTGTACCCTGCAACATTACTAAATTTTTCTATTAGTTGTACAAGTTTTCTTGTGAAATCTTTAGGGTCTTTTATTTATAGGTTCATATCATCTGCAAATAGAGATAGTTTTACTTCTTCTTTTACAATCTGAATACGTTTTATTTCTCTTTCTTGTCTTATCATTCTGGCTATACTTCCAATACAATATTGAATAAGAGGGGTGATAACCTTCACCAAAGAGGACATCTAAGCAGGCAACAAACAGATTTTGGTTTTACATATAGGACCCTAATTATGTTGAGATATTTCCCTTCTATTCCTATGTTGCTGAGAGTTTTTATCAGAAAAGGTGTTGAATTTTATCAGATGGCTTTTCTGCATCAATTGATATGATCATATGTGTGGTACAGTGAATTACTCAATATGACCCTTCTATCCATTGTCTTTGTAACTCTCACCAAAATAACTTGATGGGACTATGCAAATGAAGTGTTTGTTACCTACCAAGGGGTCTGGATAGATTTCTAATAATGTAAATAAGGTGCATGGCACCCTTATTTGGGTGGAACCATGCCAATAAAGTGTATGGAACTCTAATGAGAGGACTGGTCAGTTTTGCAATCTCACTGGGCTTAAAATGAGTCATCCTAGAGGCAGAAAGGGAGACCCTGCAATAACCAAGAAGGAAGATCTAAGAGTGGAATGTGTCTTTGGATTGAGCTCCCTTGCACTGAGTCCAAGGAGACAGAAAGAGAGTGCCATGCCTGCAGGCATGGCTAAGAAGAAGCTATCCTGACTGAAGAACTGTATCCTGAGTCATTTCTTATCTTGAATTGTAAGCTGTTACTTCCCTAATTTGTTGTTGTTGCACTTGACTGCTAACCAGAAGGCTGGCGGTTCAAACCCACCAGCCACTCCTCGGAAGGAAGGTTGGGCAATCCTACTTCCGTAGCGATACTGCCTCAGAAACCCAAGGAGGAGTCGCTATGAGTTGGGGCCGACTCGACGGCACATAACAACAACAACACTTCCCTAATAAACACCATGATTGTGAGTATGGTCTGTGAGTTCTGTATGGACGTGACAATGAATTACTGACTCCAGTAGAGAAGTAGAGAGTGCTGTGGGAGGGATGGTTGGTGTCAGAGAACATTGAAGGGGAGAGGTATGTATAACCTCTCCTTTATAGGAATCAGCCTTGGGCTGATGCTGATGGTAATTCTCTCTTCCCCTCATGAAGTTAGAGGAGGTCAGATGCCTCCACAATGCTGTTTTACATACTTTTTTTTTTTTCTTTTATATATGTGATGGTTTACATTGATTGATTTTTTAATCTTGAACCACCCTTGTAATCATGGTATGAATCCCACTTGATCATGGTGTTTTTTTGATATGTTGCTGAATTCTGTTGGCTGGAATTTTGTTGAAATATTTTGCACCTATGGTCAAAAGGGATATTAATCTCTATTTTCTTCTTTATGTGATGTCTTTGCCTGGTTTAGGCATGAAGGTTATGCAGACTTCATAGAAAGAATTTGGTAATGTTCCTTTCTTGTCTATGTTTTCAAAGAGATTGAATTAGGATTAGTGTCCTATCTCTTCTCTGAATGTTTGGTAGAATTCTCCATTGTAGTCATCTGATCCTGTTTTTTTTTTTTTTTTTTTTTTTTTTTTTTACATCTTTTATATCTTCTTTTGAAATGGGCTTGTTTAAATTTTCTACCTCTCTCTGTCTGTGTTAATTTGGGTAGGCAGTATCTTTCTAGGAATATTTTCATTTCATCAGCAGAGGAGCTGGCAAGTTTGAACAATCAGCCTTTTGGTTAACATTAAATTGTTAACCACTACACTACCAGAACTCCCATGTCATTTAGGTTTTTTAATCTGTTGAAGTAGGTTTTTTTTTTTTTTTTTTGAGTAAAGAATTGTGATCTTTTTTTATCTCTGTTGGATTGATTGCAATGACATCAATTTCATTTCTTAATTTGCTTTTTTGTTGTTGTTACTTGGTTATCTTCTTTTTTCGTTTATCAGTCTATCCAGTGGTTTGCCAATTTGATTGATCTTTTTTTAAAGAATCAACCTTTGGTTTTGTTGATCCTTTCTATTGTTTTTCTATTTTGTTTATTTCTGCCCTAGTCTCTATTATTTCCACATGGGAAGAGTCCAATAGTTGCACCTTATATGGCCACTGACAAAGTTTTAAGACCCCAGTCAGTATTCACTAAAGTAGAATATACAGCACTGTCTTTGTGGACTATGTTATGCCAATTGCCCTTAGTGTCCATCAAGACTATGGTCCTGAGCTTCCATGGCCATTGACTCATTCCCTCAAGATGTTTGGCTATGACTAAGAAGTTTTCATAATTTTGCCCCCTATATGCTCTACTACAGTCATGGATATATTTGCAGCACATGTAAATACATAGATCATTTATGTTTAAGTTTATTACTGAAAAAAAAATGTCTATTTCACTCATTTTGCTATATGTTTTGTGACTCTGATTTTTTTAAAATACATTTTATTGAAATATGATTTATGTTTACTGAAATACACAAATCTAAAGTGACATGGGTAAATGCATTTTCTTTTTGCAGTGTTCCCTTCTCTCCGACCCCTAGTAACCAACAAAGAAAATTTCCTTCCATGTATCAAACTTTCCTTGACTTTTTACAATAATGAACTAATACTATATTAGTCCTTCGATTGACTTATTTCACTCAGCATAATGTCTTCCAAGTTCATCCATATTATGTGGTGTTTTGCAGATTTTACATTATTCTTTAGTGTTGCATAGTATTCCATTGTGTGTATGTACCATAGTTTGGTTATCCATCCTTCTGTTGATGGGCACTGTGATAGTTGAAGATGTGTCAACTTGGCTGGACACAGTTGTGAGTGGTGGTTCCCATGATGGATCACATGACTGAGTTCTGAGCGGCCAGTCTGCCCAAGGGGAGTTTCCCCAGGGGTGTGGCCTACCTGCAATGCTATCCCAAGGACAAACTGGAAGAACGGCATTCCGGACTATATACTTCCTTGAGTGAGTGGCTCAC
>NW_006921737.1:5741423-5762292 GCF_000298275.1 Orycteropus afer afer | reverse complement strand
TATACCACAAATGGGATGGCCTTAACAAACAGGAGTTTATTCTCTTACAGTTTGGAGGCTTTAAGTCCAAGTAGAGATAAGTCCCTTGTCAGATATGTCATTGTTGAATATTTTTTCCCAATCTGTAAGTTCTCTTTTGACTCTTTTGGAGAAGTCTTTTGAAGCACATAAAAATTTAATTTTTAGAAGGTCCTATTCATTTAGTTTATCTTCAACTGTTTATGCATTTTGGGTTATGCTTAATAGTCTATTTATGCCATAAATGAGGGCCCCCAAATTTACCCCTATTTTTTCCTTGAGGAACTTTATAATTTTATGTTTACATTTAAGTCTTGATCCCTCTGGAGTTAGTTTTGTGTATGGTGTGAGGTACGGATCTTGTTTTACTTTCCTGCGAATGGATATCCAGTTTCGTCAGCACTATTTGTTAAAGAGACCACCTCTTGCCCATTTAATGGATTTCAACCCTTTGTAAAAAATCAACTGACCATAGGTTGATGGATCTATTTCTGGGTTTTCAATTCTGTTCCACTGGTCTATTTGTCTGTCATTGCACCACTACCAGGCTGTTTTGACTACTGTGGCTGTATAGTAGGTTTTGAGATCTGAGAGTGTGAGACCTCTTACTTTGTTCTTCTTCTTCAATAGTGTTTTGCTTATTTGAGGTCTCTTTCTGTTCTGGTTACCTACTGCTACTTTGACAGGAATATACTACAAATGGGATGGCCTTAACAAATAGAAGTTTATTCTCTTACAGTTTAGAGACTTTAAATCCAAGTTCAAAGTGCCAGGCTCAAGGGGCTGGGTGAAAGCCCCTAAACCTTGGGCTTCAGCTCTGCCTCTTGCTCCCAGCCCCCTGAAGCCAGAGGCATCTCTTCACTCAGGCAGGTACTGGCTGCTGAGGCTAATAAGTCCAAGGCCGACAATCAAAATGGCACAGTCTCAGTGTTATCAAACTGCATGGCAGGCCATTAATTCAAGTCCATTTTAAGTCCCCAGGTCAGCAGACCAAGGCAGGCTGGTGAACAAGACATGGCTACATGCAGGGTCCAAGCATGCCATAAACTAGAGACCATTCCCCAAGGCTTCTGCTTATACACAGGAAGCCGATGACGTTTCCTAAGGCTCAGCTGCTTGGAGTATATTCCACCATGGAGTTGATTACCACTCTCATCATGGGGAATATTACATCCAGTTGCCCAGCCATTCAACCAGACCCAGCCAAGCTGACACACAAACTGAACTACCACACTTTCCTTCCCATATAAAATTAGTGAATTGTTCCTGGGATCTGGATTGGGATTGCATTGAATGCATAGGTTGCCCTGAGTAGGACTGACATTTTCACGGTGTTCCATCTTCCTATCCATGAGTGTGGTATGTTCTTCGATTTATGTAGATCTCTTATGGTTTCTTAGAGTAGTGACTTGTAATTTTCTTTGTGCAGGTCTTTTATGTCCCTAGTGAGATTTATTTCCAAGTATTTTATTTTTCTTGGTAGCTATTATAAATGGTATTGATTTCCTTATTTCTTTTTCATCAATCTGTTTGCTGGTATAGAGGAAATCCAACTGATTTTTGTATGTTCATCTTGTATCCTGCCACTATGCTAAATCTCTCAATTAGTTCCAGTGGTTTTTTAGCTGAGTCTCTTGGGTTTTCTATATATAGAATCGTATCATCAGCAAATAGGATAGTTTTATTTCCTTGCCAATTTAGATGCCTTGTATTGCTGTTTCTTGCCCTATTACCCTGGCTGGGACTTCCAATACAATGTTAAATAGAAGTGGTCACAAAGGGCATCCTTGTCTGGTTTCTGTTCACAAGGGGAATGGTTTCAGTCTCTCTCCATTGAGAATAACAGTGGCTGTTGGTTTTGCATATATGCCCTTTATTATGTTGAAGAATTTCCCTTCTATTCCAATTTTGCTGAGACTTTTGATGAGGAATGGGTATTGGATTTTATCAATTGCCTTTTCTGCATCAATTGGTATGATTAGTGGTTTTTATCCTTTGTTTTATTTATGTGATGGATGACTTTGATTGTTTTTCTAATGTTAAACCATCTTTGCATACCTGGTATAAATCCCACTTTGTCATAATGTATTATTTTTTTGATATGTTGTTGGAGTGTATTAGCTAGGATTTTGTTGAGGATTTTTGCATCTATATTCATGAGGAACATTGGTCTGTTGTTTTCCTTTTGAGTGATATCTTTGCCTGGTTTTGGTATCAAGGTTATGCTTGCTTCATAAAATGAATTTGGGAAGATTCCATCCTTTTTTTGTTCTGGAATAGTTTGAGTAAGATTGCTGTCACTTCATCTCTGAATGTTTGGTAGAATTCTCTAGTGAAACCACCTGGGCCAGGTTTTTTTTTTTTTTGATAATATTTTATGACCTGTTCAATTTCTTCTTTTGTCTTTGGTCTGTTTAAGTTTTCCACCTCAGCCTCTGTTAGTTCAGGTAAGTAGTATATTTCTACAAATCTGTCTGCTTCTTCTAGATTTTCAAATTTGTTGGAGTACAGTTCTTCATAGTATCCTGATATTATCCTTTTAATGTCAGTTGGTTCTGTTGTGGTGTCACCCAATTAATTTCTTATTTGTGATATTTGTATTCTCTCCCTCTTTTCCTTTGTTAATTTGCCAGTGGTTTGTCAATATTATTAGTTTTTTTAAAGAGCCAATTTCTAACCCTGTTGATTTTTTCTATTGTCTTTCTATTTTCTGTTTTATTGATTTTTGCTTGAATCTTTATTATTTCTTTCCTTCTTTTCACTGTAGGCCTTTTTTGCTGTTCTTTTTCTAATTGTTGGTGATGTTGGGTTAAGATGTTGATTTTAGCTTTTTCTTCTTTTTTGATATATGCATTTATTGCTATAAATTGGTTTCTGATCACTGCTTTTGCTGTGTTCCAGAGATTTTGGTATGTAGTGTTTTCTTTCTCATTTGATTCAAATAATTTTTAAACTTCATTTCTTACTTATTTGACTACCCAGTACTTTTCAAGGACAGTGTTATTCAGTGTTATTCCATGTGTTTTCTCTTTTTTTGTTCATCTTTCTATTCTCGATTTCTCATTTTAGAGCCTTGTGATCAAAAAGATGCTTTGCAGTATTTCAGTGTTTTTAAATTCATTGAGGCTTGCTTGTGGCTTAACATATGCTCTATCCTGGAGAATGTTCCATGTGTACTGGTAAAGAATGTATATATTGCTGTTTTTGGGTGAAGTGTTCTTTAGATTTCTATAAGGCCAAGTTGGTGGATTGTATTGTTTAGTTTTTCTGTATTTTGTTTAATTTCTTTGCATTTGTTTTATCTGTAATGAAAGTGGTGTATTAAAATCTCTTACTATGACTGTGGAGTCATCCATTTGTCTTTTCAGTTCTATTTTATGTATTTGGGGGCTCTTTCTTTGTGTGCATAGATATTTATTATTGCTATGTCCTCTTGTTTAATCAGTCCTTTAATCATTATGTAATGTCCTTCCTTGTCTTATATGGTGGTTTTTGTCTTAAAGTCACTTTGATCAGAAATTAATATTACCACTCCTGCTCTTTTTTTTTCATTGCCATTTGCTTGATGTATCTTTTTCCAACCTTTAATTTTTAGTCTATTTTTGTCTTTGTCTCTAAGTGTGTCTCTTGTAGACAGCATATTGATGGGTTGTTTTCTTATCCAGTCTGCAACTCTCCATCTCTTAAGTGGTGCATTTAATCCATTGACATACAGTGTAATTATTGACAAGGATGAACTTGTTGCTGTCATTTTGTTATGTGTTTTTTCATGGTGTTGCCGATTTCTTTGTTCCATATAATTTTCTGTGCTGACCTGATTTTGTTTATGAATCACATTATCACTTCCTTCATTGCTACTGTTTTATTTATTTATTTATTTTTATTTTAAGAGTTTGTTTTACATTCAACATGATGTGTACATTTAGTTTCACTCCTCATCTACCATCCCCTATCCTAACCCAGTCTCCTCCCCTCCCTGCCCAGTAACCCTTCCCTGTGCCTCTTATAGTTATGCACTCCTGTGTGTTCTGCATTTCCTCTGTGCAAATGTTGCCCTTCTGGTGCCCCATGGTTGATTGCTCCAAGGGATGCATTTCCATGGAGTATGTGGGTACATTACCCTGGGTTGTGTGGTCTGTGTGTACATCTTGTTTACTATTGAGCTGAGAGCCAACCCCAGGGGGTGAGTTTTATTCCAGGTCCAGAATGCATTGCTACTGTTTAGTATTGCTAAATCTTTATGCTGGTCCTCTTTTTTTATTTTTATGTGATGGTTTATCATTTTCCTTTGAGATTACCCTGTGATTTACAATTTTCTCCCCAGGTTTAGAATAGTCCATTCTGTCTTGCAGTTGTCTTGACTTCACTACCATTTAGAAGTTCTGTAACTACACGTTTTTTTCTCTCCTTTTGGTTTGTGGTTGTCCTCATTTGCCAATGGATGTCTCTGGTTCCCTGTTTACAATCTTGTAGGCTTATTTACTTTGGATACTTCCATAACTAGGTTGGTTTCTGGATTATGTCATCATATGTGCTAATGATCCATTGTTGTTTGCTGTTGCTGATTCTCTGTCCAAAAGACTCCCTTTAGCATCTCTTGTAAGGTTGGTCTGATTTTAACAAATTCCCATAATTTCTGCTTATCTGGAAATCTCATAATTTCACCATCATATTTGATGGAACATTTTGCTGGGTATATAATTCTTGATTGGAAATTTTTCTCTTTCAATATTTTATATATACCATCCCATTATCTTCTAGCCAGCATGGTTTCTGCTGAGATATCTGAGCTTAGTCTTATTGGTTGGCCCTTGTAGTTAACTTTTCTTTTTTCCCATGCTGTTTTCTGGATTCTTTCTTTGTTTTTGGCTTTGGTGAGTTTGACGATGATCTGTCTTGGTGACTTTCTTTTGGGGTCTATCCTGGTTAGGGTTCGTAGGACTTCCTGAATGGATATATTGTCATCTTTCGTCATACGAGGGAAATTCTCTTCCAACAAATCTTTGATAATTTTCTCTGTGGTTTTATCTCTTCCTGTTCTGTGATTCTGATTACATGTATTCCTTTTGATGGTATCCCACATGAACCTTAGTCTTTCTTCATTTTCTTTTGATCTTTTTTCTCATTGACCCCTTTCCATAGAAGTATTGAAGTATTTGCCTTCAATCTCATTAATTCTGTCTCCCATTGATTCAATTCTACTCCTTTACCCTTTCAACATGTTATCCATTTCTGAAAATATAGTATTAATCTTTTGGATTTCCATCTGTAGATTTTGTATCATTTCTAATTTTTCATTCTGTCCTTGTATTGTCTTTCAAAATTGCTCTAGGTGTTTCTCTGTGTTTTCCTCAATTTTGTCAGTGTTTTCCTTGATCTGTCTCCCAATCTGTTCATGGTACCTAAATAGAATTATTTTGAATTCCTTATCAGGGAGTTCCAATTCTGCTTTTTCCTCAGGGATGTGGTTTGAGTCTATATTCTGGTCCCTTGTTTCTCTTCCTTTATCTTGCTTCTTTGTGTGGACTGTGATGCTCTGTTGTCTCAAAGACATTGTGACATTTTTCTGTTTGTTTTTAATTGGTGATTGTATGTTGGAGTGACCTGTCCAAGATTTTTGCTTTGTTTAGATATTATCTATGTAAGCAGGGTACAATGCTCCTCCATTCGCTAGTTGGTAGCACTTATATACTCACCACCTGTCTCCTTCCCATTGTCAGCCTCCTGTATGTCCTTGGCATCCTTGGCAAATGTAGCCTATTCTTAGGTCTCTGGAATCCAAATGACAATGCTGTCACTTTAAATATCCCAAATGGCCACCACTTGTAAATGTTCAAAATGGCTGCACCCTTGGTCACTTTAAACATCCAAAATGGTTGCCACTTGTAAACATTCAAAATGGCTGCATTCTCTGGACAGCTAAAATTCCACAGCTCAGGTTGTCTCCTTCCTTGCTGTTTCCCTTGCTAGTCATAGTGCACCAGTGCAGTCATTCCTGTGCCCTTAGTGACCAGGGATGATCTATTAGGTCTACAGGTCTATTCTCAGGTCCCAACACCATTTGGAAATATTCAGGCTGTTGGTGCCATCAGAGTAGCTAACATTCTGCATCTCAATCTGTCTCCATGCTCACTGTTTTCATTCAGGTTTTTCCAGTAGTTGGTGCCTAACCCAGTGCGGTATACCTCCTTTCAAAGCTCAGGGCTCCAGGATTATCTTTTGTATCTCTGCCAATTGATTTCTCTTTTCTTTGTTGAAGAAGGTCTGTGTAGCTTTTCTGCCTATTCCACCATCTTACTAGAAGTCCTCTTCTTTGTTTTTTATTTTATTTTATTTTTCTGCTTTCTTGTAATGAGCCTTTTTTCTATCTTCCTTCTTTTCTTCTGAATGTTTCTTTTTGGTAATTTCTTGGTGATTACCATATATGTTACACTGGACAACTTACAATTGCTACAGTGTTTAACCTATGAACAACAGTTAACATACAACCTTAATATAATAATTTTATTTATTATATACTTTTCCCTCCCCCATTTATGTTGATATATCTCCATTAACATCAATATATAGCCTACATTCAGTCAGTTTACTTTGTACTTAACTATTAAATTGATGTTATATTGTGTATGGGATTTAATTATTGAGTTTATTCCCTGAAAAGATCATATACTTGATCCTTATGATTGCCCATGTTGTTACATGTAATGGGGATATCTTTCTCTTATTTTTTGTTTATTTCTCCCCTATGCATAGATACAGGAGCTCTGGTAGCATAGTGCCTAAGGCACTTGACTGCTAACCAGAAGGCTGGCGGTTCAAACCCACCAGCCACTCGTCAGAAGGAAGGTTGGGCAATCCTACTTCCGTAGTGATACTGCCTCGGAAACCCAAGGAGGGGTCGCTATGAGTCAGGGCTGACTCAATGGCAAATAACAACAACAACAACAACAATGCATAGATACAGATATTTATTTAATGGTCTTACCTTTCTATTTCATGTATGCCCTTGGGTAATACTTGCAGAGCTTTTTTTATAAATTCCCAGAGCTTCTGTTTGTTTGGGAGCATCTTGATTTCCTATTCTTATTTTTGAATGACATCTTTGCTGGGTAAATAATTTTTGGTTATCATTTGTTTTTATTCAGTATTTTATGTATGCCAGTCCATTGTCTTCTAGTCTCTAGAGTTTCTGCGGAAAAATCAGCACTGATATTATCAAATCCTTTCAGCAACTATGTTGAATTTTTCCCTTACTGCTTTCAGATGTCACACCTTGTCTTTGATTTTCAAGAATGTTAGTAAGATATGGTATTGAGTTGCTGTTTTTCTCTCTTCTAATGTGCAGGCTTGGTTCTCTGTTCACATTTGGGATATTCTCTCTGATTATCTCTTGGAAAATCATTTATATGCTTTTATTATTGTCACAATGTTCTGTTACTCTAATAATTTAGTCTTAAATTTCTTAATTTAACCCAGTATTCCTTTGGGGTTTGCTCACTTTTCTTTGTTCTTTTCTCATTTCTCTTGAGACTTATTAAGTTCAGTTATTTTGTCTTCTAGTTCATTTACTCTATCTTCTGTCTGTTTGATTCCATTGTTTTGTGTTCTCTTGCTTTTTCCAATTCAGTTACTTTACTCTTCAGTTCAGTAGTGCTCTTATTATTTTTTTTCCAATTTCTTTGTTGCATGTCCCATTTTGTTTCTATATTTGTTTCATGATCTCTATTGGTTTGTTTTCTGCTTTCTTTAAGCATAAAAAAAGATTAAAAACAAAAATCAAAACCAAAAAAACCTCACTGCCATTGAGTCAATTAGATTCATAGTGAACCCTCCTTGGGTTTTCTAGGTGGTATCTATATGGAAGTGGATTGCCCAATTTTCCTTCCAAGGAGTGTCTGGTGTGTTTGAACCACCAGGCTTCCAGTTAGCAGTCAAATGTCTTAGGCATTATGCCACCAGAGTGTCTCTCTTTAAATGTATTTAGCACCATAGTTTGAAAATTATTGTCTTTGCATTAGGCTGGCTTCCATAATAGAATTTTCCTGTTTTTCTTCTTCTTTTTTTTTTTTTGCTTTTGTTGAACTTGGACCATTGTATAATCTTCTTTTTTTCTTTTTTAATTTTTATTTTATATTTGTATTCTTATTTTTGTAGGAAAATTTTCTGATTGGGTGGCATAGTGGTACAGTAGCTAAGTATCTAGCTGCCAACCAAAAGGCTGACATCCACACCCACAAACTACTCTGTGGGAGAAAGATGCAGCAGCTCACTTTGTAAAGACTGACAATCATTAGAACCCCACAGAGCAGCTCCACTCTGCCCCACAGGATCACTATGAGCCAGAATCAACCTAGCAACAGTGGTCTTTGTATTTTTCCCTGAGAATCATTAGAGGACATTCTTATCATTAGTTTTTTTTTTTTTTTTTTTCCAGTGTTGATTTAGTTCTGGATGCTTGATCTCTGGCATTCAATATATATATGTTACAAGCAGAGGAAATTTTCATGTATGCAGTGGGGTTCAACTTTCTTGAGGTGAAGCAAAGTTGGAGGGCTGTCTAGTTCTTTCCCTCATGGGTACCCTTTCACAGGCTGTCCAACAGTGCCCCACTTTGGGCAAAGAATTAAACATTTCCCTCTGTGTCACTGTCTGTTAAAAGAATTCTCCTCACCCTACTGTCCCTGCAGTTCTTCCTGGTCCTATTGTCTATCTGTTTTTGGTTTCAGCTAGATTGAACATAACCCTCTTGCAGCATTATAGTTGCCTTTTGCACCCTTCCCAGTTGTTCAGCATGTGAATTCCCTTGGCCAAGCTGTGTCACCTTAAACAATAATGCTGCAGTTTCAACAAATTAACTTCATCCCTGTGTCCCTGTTTGGGATATTTCCCAACCCCATGCCAAAATGGCTGTAATATGTGAGTAGTCACAATGTTAGTGAGTAGGTTCTCCCAGCTTCTGTTCTGTCCTTACTCCTCCTCTCTCTCCACATCTGGATTCACCCTTACTCTCTGACATCTCAGTTCCCATCTAGAGTTATGACATCTCAGTCTATGCTTGTTTATGTTTGTTGTTCAGTTTGTTGTTACTTGGGAGTAAATGGGAGCATCCACTCACTCATCATTTTGCTTTGCCTCCATAATTCCTTTTACATTTCTCCTTTTCTAACTGAATGAGCTAATAAACTCTTGAAATAGAAAGACTGGGTAAGAGCCATTCTTTATAAAGTGTCAGGGAAGTGAGCTGTCATGTCCCCTTCATTCCATTTCACCATTATCTGTCTTTCTTCTGCCAGGTGAAATTTAATGTTTTCCATGACATTTTTACTTCTAGTGTTAGCTTAAAAGAAACAAAACAAAAAAGTTGCCCTCAGTGAGTGATTCCAACTTCTCATATTGACCCTATGTGTATCACAATAGAACTGTGTTCCAAAGAGTTTCAATGTCTGGTTTTTCAGAAGTAGACTGCCAGAGCTTTTGTTCTGAGGCATTTTGGAGTGAATTCAAACCTTCAAAATTTTGATTAACAGCCAAACACATTAACTGTCTGTACTACTTAGGAACTCCCAATGTTAGCTTATAACATTGCCTTAAAAATGGAGAAAGGAAGGCACTGGCAGGGAAGTGGGAAAGGAAGAGATATGGAGAAAAAATGAGGTAAAGAGGTTAAGGAAAGAAGGGATGGGGGAAAAAAAAAGAAAGGAAAGGAAAAATAGCAACAAAGGGGAAGAAAGATGAAGAGAGAGAAATAGGAAAAGCCAGAGAAATCAGTCCACTTTGGCCTTCTACCATCTTTTTGGAAACATTTTTTTGAAAACTTAGTCCATACTAATTTCTCCCCCTCTGATCTCTGTAGAACAGTGGTTTATAGCCACAGATTATTTTTGTCTTCCAGGACATATTCAAAAGTTTGTCAAAACTGGAAGGAGGCATCACTAGCATATAGTGGTTGTACACCAGGAATGCTGCTAAACATTCTAAATGTGCAAGACGTTCTCTAGAACAGAATTATATAGACCAGAATGTTGTAGTACTATGATTGAGATACCTTTCCCTACAGTATAGGTCTGTAGCTCTCATTTTATTTTATTATACATGTGTCGAGGCACTATGTTTACCATAGCTTACCTTAAATCTATATGTTATTTAACTTTTTACCTCTTTATGTGTTGGTTCATCCACTAAGTTTTTAACTCTTAAAAGGCGGAAAGCATGTGTTTTCTTTTTGATTCCTTCACAGTTAAATGAGAGACACTCAGTAAAGGGTATATGAATAAATAACGAATAAAGGAATGAAGGTTGTTAGCACATGATCCAGTTACAGTGGCCCTTGTATCCACTCAAGTTAATAGGGCATATTTTGAGGTCTGGAGGTTGTACTTTCCCATGTTGTGAGTGATGGTCATTAGATTTGAGAAGTCTGGGTGGAAATTCTC
Organism: Orycteropus afer afer; assembly: GCF_000298275.1. Lineage (NCBI taxonomy): Eukaryota > Metazoa > Chordata > Mammalia > Tubulidentata > Orycteropodidae > Orycteropus > Orycteropus afer. The sequence continues at coordinate 5,751,841 of NW_006921737.1, read as the reverse complement.
AACCCATTAGGAAAGGTCTGATGTGGATGAGGTGTAGAGGAATCATAGTTTAGTGAGAGGAGCTTTGGACTAGAAGGCAGAAGAAAGTTTTAATGTCCAGCTCTATGGGTAACTCTCGTGTTCTCTCTAAGCTTCAATTTTCTCATGTATAACAGGGGAATAGTGATATGTAGTGCATAGGTTTGTTGTGAGGATCAAGCCTCAATGCAAAGAGCCTGCAAAAAGTACTAAGAAAATATTTTATTTTTAAATCTGTATGCAAACTAGGACAAGCCTCTTTTCTTATTTCCAGGAAAGTGGCAAACATTTAGGGATATATACAAATAGATGCACAGTGAAGTCATGAGTTATGCCTTGGAAGCAGAAAAGGTGAAAAAAGTAATAATCCTAATATTGAGGAACTCCTGCATGTCAGGCAGGCATTTTTTTTTTCATGCTTTCTCATTTAATTTTTAGGACTACCCTATGAGGCAGGGTTGCTATTGTCACTTTAGAAATGAGAGAAGTGGAACTCGCAAAGGAAGGTCACAAAGAACTCCCCTTAGTAGTGGCAGATTCAGATGTCTGGTTTGAAAGCCAACGAGATTTCAACTGAACATGCTCCCTTCCAAGGTTTTGTGAAAAGTGGCTGTTTGATAAATCAAGGAAAGGTGATGACCCTTGTAGCTTTGGAATAGAAGGCATCCTGGGGAAATAACACAAAATGAACATGTGCTTGTCAGATGTTATCTCTGTATGAAAAACACAATTCTGATGCACTCTTTATTATTATTATTAATTTTTAATCCAATTTTACAAGACAAATATTTATTCTCAGAGTGGTTAATTCATCCAAAATTCTACAGCTAGTAAGTGACAGAGCCAGGGCTTTAATCCATATCTGTAAGGTTTCAAAGATAGTGGTGTTTTTGTTTGTTTGTTTGTTTGTTTTGTTTTGTTATTTTGGTGTGTGTGTACAATAGATGACTTCTTCATATAACTCTTCCATTTACAGATTCTTTGATTAGGCGTTTGAGAACTATTATGATCTGATCTTATTCTGACCTTTCAAATCAAATCTAGTAACTTGCTTTGACATGGCTTGGCATCAACACTGTGACCCACTCTTGCCTACCATATATCTGGCCTCTTTTTCTCCACTATTAGTGGATAGTTAGTGTTGACCCACTGCTTGGTTTGTAGCATGCCTCTCCATGCTCTTGCACTCCTCTGCAATGTTTCAGGTGAAATTTCATAGTATTGTTGTCACACTATGGAATACAGAAAAGATGTTTTGGCATGGCCTTAGAAGTCTCACTTGGCACTCTGCTAAGTTAGTTGGTCTCAGAAGTGTGGGTATCAGAGTTAGAATGTGACAAAGTTGAAGGTTTGGAAATAGCTGTTGGATATTAAGGAGCTCTGGTGGTGTAGTGCCTAAGGTATTTGACTGCTAACCAGAAGGCTGGTGGTTAAAACCCACTAGCCACTCCCAGGAAGGAAGATAGGGTTGGATATTAAGTGGTGATCCAGAAGAAAATTCCAAACCCTCTTCTACTAGGAATTGATAACCTGGCAACTTCTCTGTGAAATTGTCCATGACTTGTTGGCTGTATCCTGACACACAAAAAATGCAGATCTGTGGGAAAGGTTTCAGAAGAACATTTCAAATCAAAAGCAAATTAAAACAAGTGCATTTCAGTGACATCGAAGAGAATAATTTTTATATCTGAGACCAGATTCAGGGCAAGGAAAAGCCAATCTTATATTTCACTTGTCTGAGTTAAGCATATTTTGCATAGTTGTGCCAGACCTACTGTCCAGGGAATTTATGTTGGAAGTCCACGTGTTACCATGAGGTTTGAACATCACTGATGCTATTTATCTTGCCTTTGGAAGGTCTAGATTTCATCACTGCAGTCACATGGCATTTGTAAAGTTGATTTAGATAACGAGGATAACACTTGTATACTTTTTAAAGTTGATGAGGGATATATTCATTTTATGATGACTATTATCAAGAAGTCCTTCTAAAAGTGTTTTTTTTTTTGTTTGTTTGTTTTGCTGAGATGCTAAAAGGGCAGATATTTAATCATTCAAGGAAAAGAAAAGGTTTAGTTGTCTACAACCTTGTTATAAAATCAGTAATAATTTAGCCATTGATGTCTCACTCTAAAGAATTTCATATTTTTGAACTTTTGGTCAAGTTATATCCAAAAGGATCAAATATGAAATACTTATTTTTACATGTATTTCCACTATGGGCAAGTGGCTTTAGGATTCTTCTCCATCTTTTTTTTTTTTTTTTTTACATCTTCTGTCTCCTTTCCAAGCTGAGGCCATTTATTTCAGTTTGAATGGTGACATCAGAAATATGTTCACATTTTCTTTTTTTCTGGTTCATCTAGTTTTGACAAAACATACAAGAGTGTTCCCTGAGTCCTTAACTTATATCAAAAATGACTTCTATCATATCAGACACTTGTTTTCTGCTTGTGGGTTTGCCACCCACTTCCTGGAAGACACTGGAGCCCCTGGGAGCTAATCTCTTTCTTGCTGTGGGAAGGCCACATTCTTTCCCTTAGGTTGCTTCTGAGGAGCTAGGCTGACCAGTAGCAAGCCTGGAGTTTCTGAGTCTGCTAGCCATTTCCAAACTTATGTGAAACCCCACATAAATGTGTGGGTTGTGGTATATTGAGTCACCAAAGCAATCAAGATATGGAGAAGGATTTACTACTGTGTCAGGTGAACCAATGTTCACCTGGAACCAGTGTGTAACTGGAAGCAGGAGATATTAGGGAGATAGTTAGAAAGATGGCCATTTCTTCCTTTGACTACTTGGAGGTACAGTTGGAGGTACAGTTTCTCCTTAATTTGTCTGCAGACAACCTACACGCTGAGTGATTTGTTCCTTTTTTCATGGAGGGTTGTAAGGGATCATGGTAACACAACATTCTCCTTGTTTTGCATCTTGTATCCTTTTGGTATTTCTGTATATATGCCCATTGTTTGTACCTTTCAAATAAAGTATTAGTGCTTTCAATCTCATCAAAGGCTCTATTTTCTAGACACCCTAGGCTAATATAAACATCTTAAGTTGAGGAAAAAAGTGCTCTAGCAGTCATAAGATAACCATGTGTTAGATCATTTTCTATAAATATATCAGAATAAATGCAATTTTTAAATTATATATAAAAAAAGAAGAGATGTTAAAAATCTTCTCTTCTCTTGGGGCAGATGTGGCTCTTTTTATGAAGTATCTGTTGCAGTATATGCCAGTTGAAAGAAACTCAGGGGACAGGGAGAGAGATAGTTTAAAAAAAAGATTCAATGTGATTTTCAATTATTGCTCTTTGTCCAATAGTACATTATCTGTTATAGCTTTTTTTGCCATGCTTTGTAGAATAGGAGAGTGAGAGAAGTCAGTTGATTTAGCAGTAGGCTATTTGAAAATATTCAGGTCATTGCCAGGAAAAGAGTAAGAGTTTCACAAAACTCTATTTGTAAAATTAAATTGACCAGGATCAGGACCGTCTTGCAGCTTCAATCTGGTTGCATGCTTATAAACAAAGACCATCAATACAAAGCAATGTTCTTAACTGTGAGTATGTGTGTAATGGCCTGCCATGGAGGTCAGCTTTAGGTCAAACTTCATTTACTAATGAAAGGAAAGGAGAGGACTGAGTAGAACATTAATGAAACCCATCATGATTCTAAACTGGAAGTCCCTGCCTTTCCAGGGAAATGAAATAAATATTGTTCTTATTTATTCACATTTAGAAAGCTTTGCCAATTATTTTTCAGTGCATGTGACTTTATGATAAAATCATTTGATGTATAAGGAAAATAACGTGAGTGGCAGAGAAAATGCAGGTATGATGTTGTTGTTGTGAGGTGCCATTGAGTTATTCCCGACTCATAGTGACCCCATGCACAGCAGAATGAAACACCACCTGATCCTGCACCGGCTCCATGATCCTTGCTATACTTGAGCCCATTGTTGCAGCCACCGTGTCAGTCCATCTCATTGAAGGTCTTCCCTCTTTTGTCGATCCTCCACCTTACCAAGCATGATATCCTTCTCCAGGGAATGGTCCCCTCTGACAACATGACCAAAGTAGATGAGACAAAGTCTGGCTATCCTTGCTTCCAAGGAGCATCTTGGCTGAACTTCCTCCAGGACAGATCTGTTAATTGTTTTGGCAGTCCATGATACTTTAAGCATTCTTCACCAGCACCACAACTCAAAAGCATCCACTCTTTTTTGGTCTTCTTATTCATTGTCCAGCTCTCACATGCATACAAGGTGATTGAAAATATCATGGCTTGTGTCAGATGCACCTTAGTCCTCAAGGAGACATCCTTGCTCCTCAGTGCTTGAAAGAGTTCCTTTGCAGCCAATCTACTCCGTGCTATGTGTCATCTAATGTGCTAACTGCTGCTTCCATTGACATCCATTGTAGAACCGAGCAACGTGAATTCTTTGACAACTTCAATCTTCTCTCCATTTAATGTGATGCTGCTCATTGGTCCAGTTGTGAGTATTTTTGTTTTCTTTATATTGAGACGTAATCCATACTGCAGACTGTATTCTTCAACCTTCATCAGTAAGTGCCTCAAATCATCTTCACTTTCAGCAAGCAAAGTTGTATCATCAGCGTATCTCAGGTTGTTAATGATTCTTCCTCCAATCCTGATGCCACGTTTTTCTTCATATAGTCCAGCTTCTCGGATTATTTGCTCAGCATATAGATTGAATAAATGTGGGGAAAGGATACAACCCTGACGTACTCCCTTCTTGATTTTAAACCATGTAGTGTCCCCTTGTTCTGTTTGAACAACAGCCCCCTGGTCAAGGTACAGATTCCTCATGAGTACAATCAAGTGTTCGGGAATTCTCATTCTTCTCAATATTATCCATAATTTGTCATGATCCACACAATCAAATGCCTTTGCATAGTCAATAAAGCACAAGTAAACATCTTTCTGGTATTCTTTGCCTTGAGCCAAGATCCATCTGACAGCAGCTATGATATCCCTTGTTCCACGTCCTTTTCTGAATCCAGCTTGCACCTCTGGAAGTTCTCTATCAATATACTACTGAAACCGTTTTTGAACTATTTTCAGTAAGATCTTACTTGCATGTGATATTAATGATACTCTTTGATAATTTCCACATTCTGTGGGATCACCTTTCTTTGGAATGGGTACAAATATGGAATGGGTACATCTCTTCCAGTCAGTTGGCCAGGTAGCTGTCTTCCAAATTTCTTGGCATAACCAAGTGAGTGCTTCCAGTGTGGCACCCATTAGTTGAACTATCTCAGTGGGTATTCTGTCAATTCCCATAGCCTTATGCAGGTATGAAGGTGGTTTATCTTGGAAACTACTAGACATATCATCTGGTTGAAAGACATTGGAATTTGATGTTGAAGGGGAAGGGAGAAATAAACAAATGGCTACAGAGGGAAGATTTGATGGAGTGAATATACAACAACTGAGTCCAGATTTTTAGGGCACCATTACAGTAAGATTAGTAACAAGGGACCAGATGTTCCAGCAAACACTTGAGAAATGAGAGTCATATGGAGACCATGGAGTTGTGTTGGATAATAAGAAATTACAGCATTGTTAGTTGTTATGATAAACTTGATGTACTTATGAAAACTAGCTGTTTTTTTTTTTTTTTCTTTCATGTATGTGTTTCTTGACAGTGTGTATTAATTATATCACAGAATGGTACTTTAATTCCAGAGATTCTAGCTCTGTGGAGGACATAGATGAAACATATGATCCACACTTCTCTTCCCTATAGAGGTTAAATGCCATGGCTGTCCTGACTTCCATATGTATAAACTGGGATTATGCCCAGAATTGACACATGGGAAAATAGAACCTGTCCCTTCTTCTCAGAAGCTGGTCCCTGAAGGGCACCCAAGTAGCCCATGTTAAGTAAAATTGCCCTAAAGTGTGGCTCAGGTAGGTATAGGTAACATGAACATTATTTTGATCATTTGTACAATTATACAGAGACCCCAGGGGAGAACCAATACAACCAGATGATTTACTATATGATGATTCTGAGACATTAGAAGGTTCATGGTTGGATTCTGTCTTAGTCATCTAGTGTTGCTATAACATAGATGCCACATGTAGATGTCCTTAACAAACAATTTTATTTTTTTCTTTCACAGCTTAGGAGACTGGAAGTCTGAATTCAGGGTGCCAGCTCTACAGGAAGTCATTCTTTCTTGGTTGGCTCTGGGGGAAGGTCCTTGCCTCTTTTCCTCTTCTGTTTCTTGGTGCCTTGGAGATCTCCTGTGGCATGACATCTATCTTCTCTTATCTCTGCTTGCTTAGTTGGTTGCTTGCCCTTTTTATATCTTAAAGGAAATTGACTCACAACACACCCTACTCTTATACTGCCTCATTGACATAATAAGAAAACCCATAACCAAGTGGGATTATGACCATATAAAGGGAATAGGATTTACAACAAAATTCAATCTATAACATACCCTTAACAGTGGATGATGTGTAAAGATGAATTTTCTACCCATTGGATGAAACATAGACCAGTCATTATGTGACACCACAAGTCTCTGGTCTCAGTACTTGTCAGAAATGGTTCAGGAAATGAATGAGAGTGAGTGGAGAGCATCAGTGATACTACATGAGAGGAATAACCAATGGCTAAAAAAGATTGAGTAGATTTACAAACATGTGAAAGATGAAAATAGAAGATGAGATGACTCAGATGTGCATAGCTATGGGTAACAAAATAATATTCCTTAAATGACAGTTAATATTTACAATAAAAAGGAATTCATATCATATATTCACTGTGGTAGGCCACAGTGTCCATGGTCTGACACCTTGATTCTGTGAATAATTTACTTCACATCACAAAAGGGGATTTGCAGATGTAATTAAGGTTATGAAATTTAAGCTAAGGAGGTAATTTTGAATTATCAAGCCAAAATTGATCTAATGACATGATTCCTTAAGAACAAGACCTTTCTCTGGTTGGAATCATGTATGGTGAAAAAGGAGGCAGAATAGAAATGGTAGAAGAGGAATTCAGAGAGACTGGGAGTATGAAAATGATTTGATGTGCCATTGCTTCCTTAAAAAGATGCAGGAAGAAATTTGAGTAAGACTCCTTGTTGCAACCAGCAAAGGAATGGGGACTTCAGAACTATAGCAAGAAGAAACAATTCTGCCAACAACTTGAATGAGCTTGGAAGTAGATTCTCCCCCAAAACCTCCAAACAAGGTTCTAGAATAGCTGACACATTGAGTTTTACCTGGTGAGACTATTGGACTATGACCCACAGAACTGTGAGATAAATGAGTGTTATTTAAAGTCTCTAAGTTTGTGGTAATTTGTTATGGCAGCAATAGAAAACTAATAATTCACATATCCATAAATATATGTAGTGGTTTTCTAAAGGTACATATACACATATATCTCAAGAAAAGTGCCACACAATGCATAACACACTAGAGCAAATAAAGAGTGTGTGGGACAGGTATATATTGCCTAAGGGTAAAGTGCTTGTGGTTGGTCTAGAAGCATAATGAACTTTGATCATTGTTAAACTTATTCAGTGATAAATATTAGAGAAAGTCAATGTATATTATTTGCTTTTGATAGCTGCTGGCTTACAAAAATTGTCAGAAACCCAAATTCAGCTTTAATCTTCACACATACCTTTGACAAACTTGACCAACTTTCAGCTGACGTGTGTGTGTGTGTGTGTGTGTGTGTTTATGTGTGGATAGTGTATGTACATACAGAAATATAACTATTGGTTCCAGAAAAAATTTATAATGTGTTAAGTGTAAAACTGAAAATTGGCCCTTCAGAACCACTGCTTCCCCACACAGTAGGTGAAGAAGGATGTGAGGGGTTGGTTTCTACCTACACTACATCTTTCTTTTTCGTGCAGTGAAATCTCTTGCTGGTTTCCCCTTGTTTTGAAAGCTTACCTCTGAATGTACTCAGAGAAGACGGCCCTTGCTTCTTTCTACTCAAACATCCTGATCATAAAATTAATGAATTGCCTTTGGGAGCCACCTCTCTGCTAGCAAGTCTTCAGTTCAGCACCAGGCTATGGTGGACTGCCCCCCTAGACAGCAGGGCAGTTTGCATGCACTTCTTATGTAGTCAACAAAGCTGTGTTCTATGTTCTAAATGTATGTGTGAATACTGACAAATGCTAGTTTATAATAAGCAAGAGGTGGATTGACAGGTAGCAAGCACAACAGCAGGGGGAGAGGTTGCTTGGTAAAGCTGGGAAGGGGAAATGGAGAAAAGAAGTGAGAAACAGAGACTCACTAGGAATAAAACCAAAGAGGTTAAAGATGAGAGATTTTATTTTTTCTTTTAGATTTAGCCCAGAGAGAGACTTGAATAGACTAACTCATAAAAAAATATATTTGGATTTATATCTAGGAAGTTGGACTAGGTGTATTTTTTCCTTTGTGCAAGAATCAGAAAACAAGGGGAACAACAGCTCAAATCACCTTCCTGGAACATTGAATAATGTTCAAACCTTTATTTTATGTCTGGGGAAACTATATGGTTAACTTTTATTTTTCTGAAAATGAGTGGCAATGAGCAGTAACCATGCTGCCCTTAGGCTAGAGTCTAGATGGAACTTAAAAGCTGAACTCAAGTTATCTGTTAAGGTGAATCAAAGATACTCAGGGCCTATGCTGTGTACCAGGAATATGATGATCTGCAGAGGCTTTGTGTTCTGAAAGTTATACTGGGAGGATGTCAGAAACAGGGTTGCAGGTTCCATTATAAAGCCTGTGGACTAGAGCAAGAGAAGGAGCAGAATTTACCCAAGAGCAAGTGAGGAGATGTTCCCTTTGGGGATATCCATGGGATTTTGTTTTATAGCTTCTTTTGTGGAGAGTGGCAGAGAAGTAAGGTGATTTAAGTTCACATTTTACACTTGAGTCAACTGAGTTCTAAGTGGGTATCAGGATTGTCTAACATCACAGTTAATAACATCAACACCAATTGATCCAAATACTCTCTGTTTTTCTTCAAGTCCTAAAGCCTAATTATACTCCTTTTTTCCTTTAGGATAATATTGTTTCTTGTTTTTCTGGGAATAAACATCAAGAACTGTAGTGTATTGTTTATTCTTGGGTGAGATAACATTTGAGGACTCAGGGAATATGTTGGCTAAAACCAAGAAACTCATTGGAACATTACTATTATCTTCAGATGTTTGTTAGGAAGTCATGTACCTTAATTCCTTAATTTACCTTAATCCCTCTGGTCACTGAGGACAGATGAAGTGTGGTAGTTCCAAGAAGGAAGATTTCAACTCAGAATAAAGGAGAACATCCTTTCAATTTGAGCAGTCCAAAATGGAATTAGCTGATTTATGTGATGATGAGTTCTCTGTCTCCTGGGGTAATTAAGTCAAGTATGAATAATCATTTGTCAGGGATGCTATAAAGAGAAGTACAGAACTGGAAGAAGAGGGGAGTCAGTTTATGATTGATAACCCAAGTCCTGAAATCCATTGTTTCCTTCAAAATCAAAGCTATTCCACCTAAAGTTCCTTACCCTCCCTTTCCTATTTTTCAAATTTGCTGTTGATTTCTGTCAAATTTTCTGTTGTTACTGTCCATCTAAGGAAGGTTTTGTCTTTACATGTGGTGACAAGGGGACTTTCTGTTAGCCAAGTCCTACTTGTCTTCCTGGACTCAATCCTGATTTATCTTATTTACTTTTCAAGGTACTCATCAATTCACCCTATCCTTTCCTTTACCTGTCTAATATCTCCTTCTCTAGTAACACCTTTATTGTTCATTAACATACCATAGTCTTCTAGATCTAAAAATAATAGTTCCTTAACTGTGTCACCCCTTATACTTCCATTCTGAATGTTTCATGAAACAATAAATTGTTTACACTTGGTACTCCACTTCCCCAATTCACTCTCAGTCCTTAAACTCGCCTGTTTCATTATTTTAGTGGTGGTGGGTACATGGGTGTTAGTTTTAGTTTTAATATTCTCTTTAAACTTTCCATTTCTTCTTTTTCTTTCTCCCTAAAGAGATATAAAGACCCTCTGTTGCTGTGTGCTGCCAAGTTGCTTCCAACCTATGTTGTTGTTGTTGTTAGGCGCCGTCATTTCTGACTCATAGCGACTCCATGTACAGCAGAACGAAACACTGCCCGATCCCACGCCAGCTCCACGATCCCTGCTATACTTGAGCCCATCATCGCAGCCATCATGTCAATCCATCTTGTTGAAGGCCTCCTCCTCTTTTGTTGACCCTTCACCCTACCAAGCATGACATTCTTCTCCAGGGAAGGGTCCCTTCTGACAACATGACCAAAATAGGTGAGACCAAGTCTGGCCATTCTCGCTTCCAAGGAGCATTTCAGGTGCACTTCCTCCAGGACAGAT
>NW_006921737.1:5715624-5738968 GCF_000298275.1 Orycteropus afer afer | reverse complement strand
ATTTCATTTTTGACAACTTCCAATTTTCCTAGATTCATACTTTGTACATTCCATGTTCCAATGATTAATGGATGTCTGCAGTTGTTTCTCTTCAATTTGAGTGGTGCCACATCAGCAAATGCAGGTCTTGAAAGCTTTACCTTATCCATATGAGTAAGACTGAGTTTACTCAGATGATGCAGCTCTTTCCCTGTCCTATTTTGAGAGCCTTCTAACTTACCTGGACTATTCATAAAGTTGTGTGGTAATGTATCAAAGAGTGTCTCTTTGCTATTCATAAAGGTTATGCTGGCCAATTCTTTGAGAAGTGGATGGCCTCTTCCTTCTTCCTTGTCTGTCTCAATCTATAAGTTGGGCTGATACCTGTGCACCATGTGTATCCCACTGGGTTTGAAACACCAAAACTCACCAAACACTCAGCCTCAAAACTCACATCAACATGTCACCATAGTAGGACAAACTGACAGACAAGTTTGTCTCCCTGTTGGAAACGTCTCGTACCACCCTTACCTGGGTCCCTGTGGCTGACTTCTCCTCTGTCTGGATTCCTAGGCCTTGTAATCCCTTTCTCCCACTCTCCCACCCTGCTGCTTTGGGTGTGTCTGAGTTCCAATCTATAGTGACCATATATGACAGAGTAGAACTGCAAAGGGTTTCCTAGGCTACAATCTTTATAGAAGCTGATTGCCAGGTCTTCTCACCTGTAGAACAGTTGTTGGGTTTTATCATTGATCTTTTTATTAGCAGTTGAGCATTTAACCATTATGCCACCAGACCCTCTATACTCACTGTCATTGAGTTGATTCAATTCATAGCTACCCTTCTTTGGAGGAGCTCTGGTAGCGTAGTGCCTAAGGCACTTGACTGCTAACCAGAAGGCTGGCAGTTCAAGCCCACCAGTCACTCCTTGGAAGGAAGACAGGGCAATTTACTTCCTTTGTAATACTCACTCAGAACCCAAGGAGGAGTTGCTATGACTCGGGTCTGACTCGATGGCACATAGCAACAACAACAACAACAGCAAGCCCTCTTTGGGTTTCTGAAGCAGTGTGTCTATGGAAGTAGATTGCCAAATCTTCTTTCCAAGGAGTGGCTGGTGGATTTGAACCGCAAGCCTTCTGGTTAGCAGTCAAATGCCTTAGGCACTATGCCACCAGAGCTCTAGGCCCTCTTAAAAGCCCTCTACTAAAAACAAACCAAACCCATTGCTATTGAGTTGATTCTGACTCCTCGTGACCCTATAGGACAGAGTAGAACTGCCCCATGGGGTTTCCAAGGCTGTATTTACAGAAATCAGCTCTGGTGGCACAAGGTTAGAGTGTTGGCAGTTTAAACCCACTAGCCATTCCATGGAAGGAAGATGAGGCAACCTACCTCTGTAAAAGTTTATTGCCTTGGAAACCCAATGGGGATCACTATGAGTCTGAATTGACTTGATTGCAGTGGGTAATATTTACAGAAGCAGACTGTCATGTCTTTCTGCTACAAAGTGGCTGGTGGGTTCAAACTACCATCTTTTAGTTAGGAGCTGAGACCTTAACCACTGTGTAACCAGGGCTTCTTCTAATGCTCTTAATAAAGCTCCCATGACCTCTTAATTGTTAAAGCCAGCAATATTTTCTCAATCTTTGTCTTCCTTTAATTACTCATGACCCCTTGGTACAGATGAAACATTTTCTTGCTTTCTGGAAATCTCCCTTCCATAGACTTATGTGGCAGCATCATGCTGATTCCTCTTCTATTCATTCTCCCATTGCCTATCTGTGGGGTCCCCAGGACATGGTATTCACTCTTTCCCACCCTATTTGTTTTTCCCTTTAGCTATGTCATACACTCACTCAGTTTCAGCTGTAGAACTATATGTAAATGGCTCTCAAATTCATTAACTTAAGCCCTGACTTTTCCTCTAAATTACTGACTCATATTTCTAAATGTCTGCTAGAGAGCTCTCCCTGGTTCCCGTAAGTACTTCAGAGCCAGCATGGTGAAAGCCAAATTGATAATCTTTCCCCCACCCCCTAATTAGGTCCTCCTGCTCACTCTCTAATTGAACTTCATAATGCCACCATTATCCAAGCTGCTCAGGCTCAAAATTTTATAGTGAGAGGTGATTCTTCCTTCCTCTCTACATATTCAGTGCCCAGCTCATATATCCTACCTGTGATTCCTTTCAAGTGAGTGTCCTGTTTTTCTATTCCACTGCCTCCATGTTAGTGTGGAGCCTATTATTTCTCATCTGAACTTCTCAACAATAACCTAACAGATAGTCTCCAGGCCTGTAGCCTCTGTTCTTTCACTCCAATCATAACCTAAACACTCTGGAAGCACAATTTTCAACATTCTCCTTCTCAAAAATCACCATTGGCTTCCCCTCACTGACAAAACTAAATATAATCTGAAATTCAAGGTCCTCCACAGTATAGGTCACAACTCTACATATCTTCACCACTGCTAATGGTAGCTATTATTATTAGTCAACATGTGTGGGTGCTCATTCTAGGCCAAGCATTGTGCCGCTAGGTGATTTATACTAACCCTATGAAGTAGGTACTACTGTTATGATTTAAGTAATTTGTCAGTGATCAATAAACTAATAAGCATTTGAGCTCAGCTGGAGTGATTCCAAACCCTGGCTCTTCAATGGTTCAGCTGTACTGTCTGCTTAGCTACTACTTGTACCACAGAGAGCTTATCTGAAAATTTCATGCATCCATTAGTTATCACTGCCCTAGTTCCCTCTGATTGGAATATGTTTCTACAGATCTTATATTTAGAAAATATCTTCTCTCCCAATGACTCTTCACTAATCCTTGTCCCCACTTTGAAGTCCTGGTTTGCATACACAACAAAATTTAAAGTTGTTTTTTAAGAATACTAAGTTTCTCATCTCTGATGTTTTATTTCCTTAATATTTGTATTATATGTATTATTTTTTAAAATAAGTCGTCATCTAGTTGATTCCTACTCCTGGAAATTCCATGTGTTTCAGAGTAGAATTGCACATGATAAGGTTTTTAATGGATGTGACCTTTGGAAAGTAGTTTATCAGACTTTTCATCTGAGGTGCCTCTGGGTGGATTTAAACTGCCAAATTTTCAGTTACTAGCTAAGCACTTCTGGTGGTGTAGTGCCTAAAGCACTTGACTGCTAACCAAAAGGCTATTGGTTCAAACCCACCAGCCACTCCTCAGAGGAAGGTTGGGCAATCTACCTCCATAGTGATACTGCCTTGAAAACCCAAGGAGGGGTTGCTATGAGTTGGGTCTGACTTGACGACACATAACAACAACAATAGCTAAGCACTTAACTATTTGTGCCACCCAAACCAAAACCAAACTCACTGCTGCCGAGTCGTTTCCAAGGTGGTATTACTATAGAAGTAGATTGCCCAAACTTCCTTCCAAGGAGTGGCTGGTGGGTTTGAACTGACAGCATCCTGGTTAGCAGTCAAATGTCTTAGGCACTAGGATACCAGAGCTCCCGTTGTGCCACCTAGGAACTCCATTACTTTAAGTTACTTACCACAGTGCCTTACCTACAACACAGTAAGTTCCTCACTTAAATTGAACTGATTGGTAGCACATTAACTAGATATCAGATTTTGGTCCTAATTCAGTAAAGTGCACCTTTCATATTTTTATTTTATTACCTCTATCACCAGTGTTTAGATAGCCTGAAAGGGCCCCACTGATTCATATGTTACCTCTCTCTCTCTCTCTGTACATATATCTGATGGCTAACTGCCTAAGGCATTTGACCGCTAAGCAGAAGTTTGGTGGTTCAAACCCACAAGCCACTCTGCAGAAGGATGATGGGGCAATCTACTTCCATAAAGATTTACAACCTTGGGAACCCAATGGGGATCACTATGAGTTGGAATGAACACATCTTCAGTTGAATGCACTTTTCATATTTTCATTATTATTACTTCTAGTGCCAATGTTTAGACAGCCTAACAGGGCTCCATGATCTATGTATAGTATATTATAATATATGTATATATGTGTCTGTGTGTATATATACATAAATATATGTGTTTGTGTGTGTGTGTGTGTGTGTGTTACTGGTTTATTAATATCGTAGGAACTGCTCTGAGTGAGGGAATAAAAAAGGTCTCATTTTTATGGCGGACCAGTAAAAACACCTGAAACAAGGGCCAAACCAGTATTTCATGGACAGAACATTAAAAAAAATAGATTAATTAGAATTGATAACCTGATTTTTAACCTTCTACATTAGAAAGAAGAGCCTCATCTAACTCTCCACATCAAGACTTAATGGTCTGAAAGTTTTCTAGCACAAGTTTTCTCCTTTGGAGAAACAAATTTTTAGTTCTCGGAATCTTTTTGATTCCCAAAACTTGGATGGGAAGTTGATGAGAATGTGATGGGTGTTTTGTCCTAGTTACCCAAGACAGTGGAAAGGAATTGTCTCAGCAACTGACTGCAAGAGTGAATTGAAATTTGCCATTTGGGTAGCCCTGTCTCGGAGAACGGATGGAGAGGTTTTTGCCTCTTAACATACATATGAATGTCATGCTTCTGATCTCTCTCGACACACATATTCCTCTTTCTAAAGCTGCCTGAGATTATTCATATTTCTGATTTTTTCTTCATCCCTTTTTTTCACTCAGCCCTTTGATTTTCTCTCAATCACACCCATTATTTGTCAGTTCTGCTTTCTGAGAGCATCTTAGTTTGTTTGGTGTGTGATGAATAACATTTTTTTTTAAAAAATGTTTTGTGACAGAACATTTCTGGGGTAAAGGAGTGATAAATATCAAATCAAGTGGAGGCTAGAAATTTAATTTTCCCTATCAGGGACAATCTGTGCTTCATTTTATCCGACAAAAATGGATATTTTATTCCTGTGATAATGGAAAACTCTGATTGCAGTGATTTTTCATAATTTAAAAAGAGAAAAATCTCATTCTTTCCCCAGAGAAGCTTGAATCAAAGCAGAGTGGATTCATTGCACATTGTGAAGAAAGTCACCTTATATTCCTTCAGCCTTAGTGTCCCTAAGACTGGCAGCAAGTATTTCCATACAGTTGCTATAGGTTCTTGATTTAATGTGTTGCTGTCAGGCTTTATCTCTGGTGCCCTTCAAGAAATTTACCTGGCACAGTCAGGGACACAAGGAAAGTGCCCCCACTTCCTTAACTCAGTCCCATTTCATAAATTAAGGAGAATTTAAGGAGACTGAGATTATATCTGAGAAATGTCTCTTTAAGTTAACTCACTAAAATTTTGTTAAGGTTAGTTTAGAGTTG
This sequence comes from Orycteropus afer afer, assembly GCF_000298275.1. NCBI lineage: Eukaryota > Metazoa > Chordata > Mammalia > Tubulidentata > Orycteropodidae > Orycteropus > Orycteropus afer. Next base: position 5,733,696 of record NW_006921737.1, on the reverse strand, counting down.
GACAAAGCAGTACTTATTTAACAAACACTCATAAAATGCCTCAAGTCCCTTGGTGGTGCAAACAATTAATGCCCTTGGCTGTTAACCTACTTTGGAGGTTTGAGTCCACCCAGAGACATCTCAGACGAATGTCCTGGTGATCCACTTCCAAAATATGAGCCCTTTAAAACTCTATGGAGTACAATATTCTACTCTTCATGGGATTACCATCAGTTGTAATCAACTTGACAGCAACTGATAGTTTTCATAAAGTGCTTACTCTGGCCAGGCACCCTTCCAAGAGCTCTTTAAATATCAACTCATTTAATGATCATAACAATCTTATGACGTAAATCCTATTTTTTTAATTCCCATTTTATTGAGGATGAAATTGAGGAACAAAGAGGTTAGTTAACATGCCTAAAGTAACTAGCAAATGGTGGAGTCACTATTTAAAAGCAAGAAGGCTGGTTCCAGGATCAGTGCTCTTAATTTCTTTACTATGTTTCCTCCTCATTAACGTGTTCAGTTTGTTTTGTATCTATTCTGTTCTTTCAGACACTTTCCTAGTTCTTCTCTGTTGAGTCTCTGGGCTACATTGAAGAAGAATTTGTAGGCCATATTCCTTCTCATTCTCCAACCTAGTTATTCCAGAGCCACTAAGAAAATGTCCAGGTTCCCAAATCTGAATAACCTTTTCCTGAGTGATACAGTTTCAGCTCTGTCAGAAACTAAGTGGGCCACTTTATATGGCCCATATAGACTTTATCCCTCTGTAAACTTGGACAAGGCTGGACTAAGTGATTACTGCTTTTCCAGCACTTAGGTGTGAAGATCCTAAACTTGACCTACTTTCTTTTGGACAACCAGTTCTTGCACCCCATGCTCAGAAATCCATCGTAGATTCAGAATTTATCTTCTGAGGGAATGGAGTAGTGACTCTGCTGAACATATTTGTACATTGACTACTCTAGTTCTGTGAAACATTAGGTTATCTTCTTATCATTTCAAAGGCCTCTCTTATGATGTATCATACTTGTTAGTAGTAGTTGTCAAGTTGGCTCTAACTCATGGGACACTCATGTATAATAGAACAAAATGTTGCCTGGTCTTGCTCCATATTCATGATCATGGATATATTTGAGTCCATTGTTGTGGCCATTGTGGCAATCAATCCCATTGAGGGTTTCTTTTATCTTCACTGACCCTCAACTTTTCCAAACATGATGTCCTTCTTCAGTGATTAGTCTCTTGATGATGCAAGCAACATGAGCAAGTTGTTTCAGACAATATGCTGTGACCTATGGGTTTTTATTGGCTAATTTTTGAAAGTAGATTGTTGGGCCTTCCTTCCTGGTCTATCTTGGTCTGGAAGTTTTGCTAAGACTTTTCCACCATGGATGACCCTGTTCTTATCGGCAACATTGAGGCATAGCTTCCAGCATCACAGCAATATGCAAGCCCTTACAATACAACAAGCTGAGAGGTGGGTGGTGGGATTCATGCTTAGGTATATATAATAATATATTTCATGAGGACAAAGCAGTGAATCCCTTATGCAGTCATCAGTGACTACATAATTAGTGAAAGGCTCAGAAGTCATGTTGGGAATTCTGATAATACCTTTTTTTTCCCCCCTATTCCTAACATTGATAAAATTGATGGGATGAAGCATGATACTAAAGCAAAGTCTCTTTGAATTGGATCTTAGTGTAGCATACTTTTCTGTGAAACCCCTCAGGTCTGAGGCTCATAGTATGTATTTGATCTCTGCCTCCTGGTGATATTCTCTAGCAAATCCCCACAGGGTTCACACAAACACACACACAAATATATATATATATGCTTTATTATCTGGAGTAGGGTCTATGAAGAGAAAATGTGTTCTTAAGTCACATGATTTCTCATTGCTGATGACTGCATTGTATGCCAGCTACTCTATTTAATTTCTTGATATTATCCTAAGTCTAGGGGTCTTTATACTATAAATTATAGAATGATGAGACCATAGGTGGACTTTCTTCACCCATGGGCTTTTGAAATTATATATACAATTGTGTATGTATATTGTGATGTATGCTTTTTAATATATTTCATTGAATTCCATGTAAGTTTGAATATTAATTTGAACTCTTAGAAGCAAGTAACAAACTAAATTCAAACTAACTTGCTTTGTCAAAATAGGAAATAGGTGGGCTTATTTAATTTAAAAGTCCAGGAGTGGATTCTTGAGACAGCACATTATGCAAGGACTGAACAATAGCACCATAATTCAGTCTTTTGTCTTTGTCCCTCACCTGAGCTCCTCTCTGTGTGGGGTTCATTTGAGACAGGACTTTTTTAATACACTGACCCTCTTTACTCCTTAGAGTTCTAGACTGATACTCTACTAAATAGCAATTCCAGTGAGAAGAGTCAACAACAATCCCAGTAGGCTGAGAACAAGTCACAGAGCTACTTTTAGATTTAAGTCATGTGTCAGATTTTATTCAATCATTGTGGTGGAGAGGGGTGGTGGCAGACTAGGCAAGTTTTGCACATTTACAACCAAGAGGTGAATAGATCTGACACATTGAACACCAATTACCAAAGACCAGAAGAGTTATGGGATGACATCAAGAACATTATACATGAAGAAAGCAAAATATCATAAAAAGACAGGAAATGAGGAAAAGACCAAAATGAATGTCAGAAGAGACTCTGAAACTTGCTCCTGAATGGACAGTAGCTAAAGCAAATGGAAGAAATGATTAAATAAAAGAGCTGAACAGATTTCTAAGGGCAGTTTGAGAGGACAAACTAAAGTATTATAGTGAAATATACAAAGACCAGGAATTAGAAAAACAAAAGGGAAGAACACACTTGGCATTTCTGAAGCTAAAAGAATTGAAGAAAAATATAATTCAAGCCTCGAGTTGTAGTATTGAAGGATTATCCAGGAAAAATATTGAATGATGCAGGAAGCATCAAAAGAAGATGAAAAGAATACACAGAATCATTGTACCAAAAAGAATTGGTTGACATTCATCCATTTCAGGAGGCAGCATATGATCAGGAACCAATGGTATTGAAGGAAGGAGTCCAAGCTACACTGAAGGAATTGGTAACAAATAAGGCTCCAGGAATTGATGGAACACTGACTGAAATGTTTCAGCAAATGGATACAGGGCTAGAAGCACTCATTGATTTATGCCAAGAAATTTGGAAGACAGCTACCTGGTCAACTGACTAGAACAGATCCATATGTATGCCCGTTCCAAAGAAAGCAAAACTTCCAGAATGTGGAAATTATAGAACCATATTATTAATATCACATACAACTAAATTTTGCTGAAGATAATTTAAAAAATGGTTGCAGCAGTATATTGATTGGGAACTGCCAGAAATTCAAGCTGGATTCAAAAGAGGGCATGGAACCAGGGATGTCATTGCCGATGTCAGAAAGGTCTTGGCTAAAAGCAAAGAATACCAGAAAGACATTTATGTGTGTTTTATTGACTATGTAAAGACATTAGACTGTGTGAATCACAACAAATTATGGATAATATTGTAAAGAATGGGAATTTCAGAACATTTAATTGTGCTCATGAGGAAATTGTACATAGACCAAGAGGCAGTTATTTAAACAGAACAAGGGGATACTGCAAGGTTTAAAATCAGGAAAGTTGTACATCAGGTTTGTAACCTTTCACCATATTTATTCAGTCTGTTTGTTGAGCAAATAATCTGAGAAGCTAGACTCTATGAGGGAGCTCGGGTGACATAGTGCCTATGGCATTTGACTGCTAACCTGAAGGCTGGGGGTTCAAACCCACCAGCCACTCCTCGGAAAGAAGATTGGGTAATCTCCTTCTGTAGAGATAGATACTGCCTTGGAAATCCAAGGAGGGGTCGCTATGAGTCGAATCCAACTCGATGGCAATGAGTTTGGTTTTGGACTCTATGAAGAAGAATGTGAAATCAGGATTGGAGGAGGACTCATTAACAACCTGTGATAGGCACATGATACAACCTTGCTTGGTGAAAATGAAGATGACTTGAAGTGTTTATTGATGAGGATCAAAGACTACAGTCTTCACTATGGATTACACTTCAACATAAAGAGAATAAAAATCCTTAGAACTGGATCAATAAGCACCATGATGATAAATGGAGAAAAGGTTGAAGTTGTCAGGGATTTCATTTTACCTGGACCCACAATTAACTCCCATGGAAGCACAGTCAAGAAATTAGAGATTTATTGCACTGGGAAAATCTGCTGCAAAAGATGTCTTTAAAGTGTTAAAAACAAAGATGTCTAAGACTAAGGTGCACCTAATCCAAACCATGGTATTTTCAATAGCCTCCTATACATGTGAAAGCTGGACAATGAATAAGAAAGATCGAAGAAGAATTGATGTATTTGAATTGTGGTGTTGGCCAAGAATACTGAAAACACCATGGACTGCCAGAAAAAAGAACAAATCTATCTTGGAGGAAGTACCCCCATAATGCTCCTTAGATGTGCAAATGGCCAAACTTCTTCTCACCCACTTTGATCCTATTTTTGGAAGGAACCAATCCTTGAAAAAGGATATCATGCTAGGTAAAATAGACGGTCGGCAAAAAAGAGGAAGATCCTCAATGAGGTGGATTGATACAATGGCTGCAATGATGGGCTCAAAAATAGCAAAAACTGTGAGAGTGGCATTGGATCAAGCAATGTTTTGTTCTATTGTATGTAGGATTGTTATGAGAAGGAGCTTACTTGATTGCACCTAACAACAATAGCAATACAACCAAGGAGTGAGGTCAGATCTGCCTAAGCCATGACTGAAAGAGGGAAGCCATGGTTCCCCAAGGAAAATCAAGTTTCCATTAACAAGAGAAAGAGAATGGGTGGAGAATAGGCAAAACCATGATATAAAACCAAAATGTGACATCCAGATCCCTCTTTCAATATCACATTAGAAAAAGTCCTTTGGGTCTGCACTCTGACACTTCCTTCATGTTCCAAACAAATGGTATCAAAAGACAAAATATCAAAATAAAAAAAAAAAAAAGGACATAGATTTTTAAAAAAAATGTGTAGCTCACAAATTGTTCAGAAATTGTTGTTGTGTGTTTTTGAGTTGATTCTGAATCATAGGAACCCTATAAGATGAGGAAAAATGCCCCATAGGATTTCCTAGGCAGAAATCTTTACAGGAGCAGATTTCCAAGTCCTTTCTTCTGTGGAGCAACTGGTGGGTTTGAACCCGACCTTTTGATTAAAATTCCAGAGCTTAACCATTTGAGCCACCAGGGGTTAGTAGCTCTGATAATGGAATCAGTCAGTGGAGGCCAGCATTTTATCTTCAGGAAATTTCTACTAAAATTGTTTCATGTGAGCTAGGCTCACCACCTGGTAACAGAGGTTGGAGCTAGGTTTTATAAAAAAGAAAATTGCTGCTGACTTAGTGTTTGGGGATTTAGTTTTGTAGGAATTTATGGCTTTTATGAATCCAGGAAAATAAAAGGCTTCAATCAAGAACAGCACAAAACTGATTTGATCCATGATAGTCCTAATATTATTATGAGAGAGGAGCTCCCAAATCCTAAACTAGGTACCTGGTGTAAAGGGTGACAAACATAGCATGATCAGACAAGTATAGTGAGAGCAGAAGGAAGGAGAGAGTGAAAAATATAAGACAAAACAAACTAAAAACTCTCAAAATGAGCTTACAAATCAATGTTCCAAAATTTATGATAAGAAAGACAACCAACACAATGAATAGAAAAATCACAAATTCACTCCAGGTGATATCAAAGAAATGAAGGTTTCATATGAAGATTTAAAAATTATTATATTCAAGGTACTCAAAGGGATAAATGAAGAAATAATAAATTCCAATTAAGAAAAACAAGGACATGTGAAATAGAAATAAGCAAAAATGAGACAAGAATAAGTGGGTAAAAATAGTAACCAATTAGAAATACTGTAAATGAAAAAAAAAACTATACTTAATTAAGTAAAAAAAAATTAAATGGGATAAATTCAATCTTAGACATAACTGAAGAGAGAATTAGTGACTTAGAAGAAATCCATTCAGCAAGCAGCACAGTAAAGAAGAGAGAAAAATATGAAAGGATGAATGAGAGACATGGAGGGCATAAGATTCTTGAAGAGAATGAAGGGAATGGCAACAAAATATTAAAGAAAATAATAGCTGAGACTTTTCCAGACCAGTTGGAAAATTTGAGTCTTTTAAAAGTGTATTCTGAATAGTAAGCAGGAGAAACAAAGAAAAACCTACATCTAGAAACCCAAAATTGAAACAGAAGAACAGAACAAAACAAAAATTTAAAAACTACCCAAGGAAATAATATGACTTTCAAAGAGACAACAATTAAACTGAAAAAAAAAATTCATCAGCAACTAGTTGTAATATCTTTAAGAGAATGAGAGTAAAATACAAATATTTTCAGTTAATGAAGATGAAGAAAATGTGCAAGACTCCTAATAAAAGAACAATTAGAAATTGTACTTCAGAAGAATAGTGAGAAAGAGATGAGAGGCATGGGATATGACAATTGATAGTGATCATAAAAATTTATGTATTTCTCAGGAAAATCTCAGTAAGAAGTAGTCAGAAAATCTAATTTATTATTAAATATGATAAAATGAACTCTAAATGGCAATAACATTATAGGAGACTGTGTTTAATAGTTAATTAAAACAAATTAAAATTCCTGTCATATACCGAGGGTGGGAATTCATTATAAATAATTCTAAATTTTATTTGAAGAGTTATAGCCTAAAGATAATCAATAAAAATGCAGACATAAAATCTATAATTTGGAAACCAATAAAGGAAGAAAAAGGAGCAGAATATATTAAGCACCATCAATTTGAGAATACACTGGAACATAAGGGAAAAAGCCATAAAGGAAAAGAAAAGATGATAAGCACAAAATAAGTTGGTTAAAATGACTGTATACACATATCAGTTAAACAAAATATTTTGAGGCATAATGTCTAGGAGATTTGACTGCTAACCAGAAGGCTGGTGGTTCTAACCCACCAGCCACTCCTTAGAAGAAAGACTGGGCAATCTACTTCCGTAGTGATACTGCCTCGGAAACCCATGGAGGGGTCACTATGAGTCAGATCTGACTCAACAGTGAGGTGTTTTTTTTTTTTTTTTTTTTAATCAGAGTGATAAAAATGAAATTTATCTCTATGGTGCTAACAAGAGACAAACTTAAAACAATCCCTCAGAAAACATTTGAAAATATAAAAGTAAGTTTTTATTGTAATATTAGTATCATATCAAAGAGAATTCAAGGAAAACGTATTAATATGGATAAAGAGAGCTATAATATGAAGTTGCAACTATTAGTACTACTATGTCCCTACCAACAGAGAAAAAACAGATAGAATTACAAAGAGATGGAGATAAAACCATACTGTGGGGTATTTTAAGAAATATTATATCATTAGTGTATATCAAATTGCATGCACAAGTAGATTTATAAAGTCAAACCATGTTCTAGGTCACAAAAGAATAAGTCTGTCAGTTTAAATGAATCAATAACATACAGACCAGGTTTTATGAGCAGAGGTTAGTTGAATTCAATATCAATTATTAAAATATTAACAATTTAATTCTTCATTAAGAAAAGTACACTGGAATTTCAGAAGGTTTTGAACTGAAAACCAAACTAAATCAGACCAAACCCATTGCCATTGAGTCGATTCTGACCTATAGCCATCTGTCATTGGGTTTGCAAGGCTGTAAATCTTCATGGAAACAGATTGCCTCATCTTTCTTCTGCAGAGCAGAACCATGGGTTTGAACCATGAAGCTTTTGGTTAGCAGCCAAATGCCTTAACCACTACACCATCAGAGCTCCTTTGTGACCCATTAGGACAGAGCAAAACTTCCTAATGGGTTACAAGGCTGTAAATCTTTATCCAAGCAGACTGCCACATCTTTCTCCTGTGGAATGGCTGTTGGGTTTGAATCGCTGACCTTTCATTTAGCAGCCAAGTGCTTACCTACTGCACCACCAGAGCTCCTGAAGGACAAAGAAAATGCAATACATCAAATCATGTGAAGTGACCTAAAGTGGTAATTACAGTAATTTTTCTGCCCATAAAGCTAGCAGTGGACACCCTGAATAATATTTCCATGTGACTTAACATGGGAGATTCCCCTCTGCAGTTACCTAGGAGGCTTCATGAATCTGTTCCATTCCATTTCTCATAGTGATTCTTATCTGCCCACTATTACCATTCTTTTTAAGGCAAGGTTAAGTGATATCAGCACAGAATACATTCTGATTGTCAACTGGCCTGATTTATACTCACCTGTCTCTACCTTTTTGCTCTCTTGGCACATTTGAGTAGGCCTTCTACTTGTTGTTAGCTGCCATCAAGTCAGCTCTGACTTATAGTAACCCAACATACAACAGAACAAACATTTCTTTCTTGCATTTTCAAAAAATATTGCTTTTCCTTCCTCCCTCAGAACTTGGCTTGCAGCAGCCATCCTCTGCATGTACTTTGTGCAGAATATCTTTACTATAACACCTATCACATTGCATCATGCTTATTTGTGTATATAACTCCCAGACTTCACCCTGGCCAGAAAAGTGAGGCATTGGGTTTAGGGGCCAATTACTTTTCTTTGCATCCTGGTTGCCCTGCAGTGTGTAGGTCATCTGGCTCTACAGTGTGCTGTCTTTCCTGTCAGATAAAAACTTCCTTTTCATGAAGATGATACTATTCCAGGGAGGGGACACAGTTGGGAAGTGATGTTGGGAGAGGAGAGGCTGAGGCAGTGGGTACTATCTTTTTCATTGCCCTCTTCCTTGACCCTACCATCTAGATTCACTTTGACACAACCTGATTGGGTGTGGTGAAGCAGAGAGGGACTGCAGGTATGAGAGAAGGTAAGAGGAAAAGAGGTGCAGAGTCACTTTAGTTTTGTGTATTTCTTTGTACATAAATTATATTTCAATAAAATGCATTAAAAAAAAAAAAAAAGAGGTGTGGAGTTTCTTTGTCAGAATACCCTGCACACCTGGCAGTGGCCACTTCTTTCTGGGGGAAGTGTCCCAAGCATCTTTCAGACATTACTTTTGGCTTCACTCCCTTTCCTGCCTTCCCAACATTTCCCAAGAGGAAAAAAAAAAGAAACAATAAATAGCAACAACAAAACAAAACAGTGCATGGTATCCACAACTTGTTGGAATTTTCAGTGAAATGGGCTTTCTATCCTAACTAACCCTTCTAGATTTTCCTTCTCCTTCTTCCTTTCTTTCCTTTTGTCATACTCTCTGGCATGTAATTAAATGGTCCAAGCATTATGAAGTTTTGAGACTGGTCCCACATCCCTTTCAAATAGCATGCAGCGTAATGGATCATTACCTTTACAAATATATCTCATCATCTCTCACCTAATTAACTCATTGTGGTTTGGTTCACATATCCTTCAGAAGAAATTAGTGATATTCTGGCTGAAATTCTCTGGGCTGAATTTTTATGTGCAATTTGCTATAAGAGTTTATGTCCCTTATAATATGATTAATTGCTTCTACCAAAGATGGCTTGGCACCCTTCCAGCATTCGGAAGCTCTGCTTACATTGGCAGAGACAATAACCTTGACATCCTGGGGCGTGAGCTGTGACAGAAGAGAAATGGCTCAGAGTGGGGGATGGGGATGGTGGTGAGCTTGGTCCAAAAAGCCAGGACTTTTGGCTATCCTGCATTGGGTATAAGGAAGTACTGTATGTCAGAGAAAATGAAGGTGCTGCAGGTGAGTGCCCAGTCATCCTAGCTGTCCAGGAATTCAGGAATTCCAAGGAATTCAGGCTAGAAGACTAGGCACAAAAATTCAAGACCTGGTAGAGATTCTGGGCTTTATAAGGTTAAGAGCTATTGAGCAAAGATTTTGTCAACAAAGGAAAATATGAAGGCAAGGCACAGTATGACAAGTTAGGTCTCACAAGCAGATCTGGGTTCCAGTTCTTAGTGTGCAATATACATTGTCTCCATGAGCTTATTTAACAAGTCAGCCATTTGTTTTACGCAGAATGGAGCCAATAAAACATCTTTCCTCTATTAATATGAGGATTAAGTGAAATTACATGTCTACAATGCATACTACAAGGATTACTGTAGAAGCTCTTAATAAATCAACTAGTTGTCGATTCTGACTCATGCTCCATAGAGCATTCAATGGCTGATTTTTTGGAAGTAGATCTCCAGATCTTTCTTCCTAGGTGCCTCTGGGCAGACTAGAATCTCCAAGTTGTCAATTAACTGCCAAATGCATTAACTGTATCGTCCTGGGACTCTGAGGCTCTTATGTTATCGTTCTTCTGTGCACAATGAGATAGAACTGTTGTCATCCACAGGGTTTTCATTGGCTGGTTTTCAGAAGTAGATCATCAGGCCTTTCTTTCTAGTTTGTCTTAATCTGGAAGCTCCACTGAAACCTATTCAGCAACACACAAACTTCCTCTGACAGACCATGTTGGTTGCTGGCTGGGAACTGAATCTGGGTCTTCTTCATGGCAGAAGAGAATTCTACTACTGAACTACCACTGCCCTCTGATGAAGAGTTAAGATCAGGTACTTAACTCCTCCTGCCCTAGGCAGGGTGCTTTGTCGTGAGCTCTAAGAATGGAGCTTGACTCTTGAGCAGAGCTCTGTCTGGAATTAGGGAATTATTCCATTTCTCTTACCCACCCATAACTTGATTTCAGACTTATACAGGAGTTGAAGTTCTGAGTAAATACTTGCCACGGTAGAAGACCCAAGAGATGTTAGACCCAAGAGTTGTTAGAAACAATGTCATAACTATAATTCAGCTTTTCTAAATTCTTCAGTTAAGCATGCAAATACTTACTGATACCAATTGAAATTTTGGACAAAATAAGATTTGTTTCTTAGTGAGAAAACTTCTGTTGATTTATCACAGAGCCTATGGAGAGAAGTGTAATTTTATGTTTCATAGATACATCTTTATGGATGCCCTAGAGGTCTGCATGTTTGACTTTCATGTTTGCATTTATCTAAATATAATAAAATTAATAGTAAGAACATATGAAGGGAATGATGTGATCCAGGTAGCACTTTCTTCAGGGCATGTGAGTTGTCTTGTTTGTATACCATTGGTTATGGATCATTCTCATTTATCCAGCTTTCCATCCCAGTCCCTCTGGCAATGGTAGAAATGATGGAAGTTAAGACAACACTTTGTGTAATGGAGTGAGCTGGGCTGTTTGTCTGAAGCCTTTATGTTGAAGATTACAAATCACACCCTTGCCCCATGCATCTTTCAGGTAAAAGGGAGAATCTCAAAGTCCTTGGTTCTTCTTAAACTCTCAACTTTCTTCTCTGTCAGTGTATTCCCAACAGTGGTCATGTATTTCATGAGACCATGTTTTTAGAAATGACATGTACCCAAAATGTAGCAGGGCTTAGTCAAGAACACAAATTCAGGAGGTAAACTACCTGTATTGGAATTCAGCCTCTACCTATGTGACCTTGAGCCAGTCACTAAACTACTCTGGGCCTCAGTTTCTTGATCTGTGTAATGGTGATTACAACAACACCATCATGAACTGTTTTGAGGATAATTTGTGATGAACAAGTAAGGTGCTTAGTCAATGGTAGGCACATAGTAAATATGCCTCATTTTGTTATCCTTTTTGCTTGGTTCTAAAGCTAGTAATCCTTGGCATCCCCTCATGGAATCAGTCACACCCTCCCCCTACTCGGCCACAAGGAATTCAGCCCCTGTCCTTGTTTTTGTCCAAATCTCAAGCAACCTGTCTGACTCCTGATGAGATCAGATGTGGGAATGGATTTGTCTGGAACTTACTATCTTCATTTGTAGCATCATGTTGAACTCCCAAAGTTCTACTTTTCTTTTTAGATCATTGACTTTATCGCTAATCCATCTCCAGAGCCCCCAACAGTGCCTGATGCAGAGAAAGTGCTTAGTACATGTTGACTGCATGAATGAATATATCACCAGCCCTAAAACTGTTGTACTATGGTCTCTTGTGCGTATTACTCTCTTGCTTTATAGTTTACTACATAGCAGAAAAGAGGAGGGAAATGTCCTAGTTTGGACCCTGGCCAATGGTAAGGCAAGGTGCATATTAGGAACAGAAGGATAAAGTCATATTTGACCCATTGCTGTTCTTGGAGTCTGGTCAATCCAGGTAGCAACATGATTTTGGGCAAAGTGCTGGGTCCTGCATCAGGTAGAATCCAAGCAGACATTTATCTAAGCTGTCCTAGGGCTGTATAAGCAGATGGAGAACTGAATTATACTAGAGAAGTGCCAAGGTTTTACTGAGACTATGGTATATGTTTAAGCCTGGTTGCTAAGCTAGGAACTCAGTGGGACATAGTGGAAGGAGCTCTGATTTCAAAATCAGGGAGGATTATAAACTGGACAAGAAGTGTTATGGAGAAGTGGGTCAGTGCTAACCAGTTGCTATCCAGTCAATTCCATGTGTGCCAGAGTAGAACCATGTTCCACAGGGTTTGCAATGGCTGATTTGTTTGAAGTAGGTCACTAGGCCTTTTTTCCAAGGTGCCTCTGGATGGACTCAAACTTCCAACCTTTTGGTTAGCAGCTGAGCTTGTAAAGCTTTTGCACCACTCAGGGATGCTGGGTCAGTGCAATGTAAATGCTATTAAGTCCTTCATTCTCCTTTTCTGAAATTATCCAATGGTTCATGGCACAAGGGCAGAGACAGATTATAGGGACTATACAGTGCTTTGGCCATATTAATTTATGACCTTCTCTAGATTGGGAGACCAGACAAAGTGGGCCAGGAGTATTTGTGTGTGGGCTTAAGGGGCTGAAGCATCCGGTCCCAGCTCTCACCTTTACTTTGTAGTCCCAGAAATTGTACTTTATTAATTTATCCAAGTGGATTTAATTATACTGACCAAAGCTGAAAGAGACCAATTTTTAAAATTATAATTCAAATCCATAAATTTATAATTATAAACACACACTCCTACACATGAACATACCTGTGTTAAGAACCAGAGCAGGTCATGCACACAAGGTGTCCCAGTGCTAGTGAGTAGATCCATTCAGAACACCAGTATATACCCCAGGAAGCAGCTTGGTCAGCACAGAATCAGATGAAAAGAGCTGGTATTAAAGATATGGTAATTTTTGCAGCCTGGCTGTCTGGCCTCCCCCTCTCCAGGAGTATATTTGGTCTAAATAACTGTACCAGACTCCTAAAATGAGAGCACAATTTCTTCTGGTCAGTGCTGACAAACCCTGATTTTCCAGCTCTCCTTTTTCATTATTTCTTATCAGGTCCCAAGGGCTTCTCTCATTACATTATTTTATATTACAATTTACAAGCTTATTTTATATAAGTGACATTTCAGAGTAACTGGTTCCCAGCATGTTAATCTTGCTGATGAGCTAGCTCTAAATCACCATGTGAAGTGGGTTAGTTCTGCTCTCAACCAGCGGGGGCTGCAATGCTTACTTGTTCCAGTGTCAAGGACCCAAACTCCCAAGACACACTGATTTGGAAAGTGACTTTCTGTGCTCCATTCTCATCTTCCATAAATACCTGGCAGGTGAGTTCTTTACATGATTTTCAAGAGAAGAGATTCAGATCATGAGCTGTGCCTCCTGCTATATTCTTCTCTTCCTTCCCATGGCAGAGTATTGTTACTGTAGTTAGCTGCTGTCCAATCACCTTGATTCATTTCAACTCCCGTGCGCAATGCAATGAAACATTGGTTCTGTACCATCCCCACGACTGATCCTGGATCTGACCATTATGATCCATACAGTTATCATTGGCTGGATTTTTGGAAGTAGATTGCCAAGCCTTTCTTCCTAGTTCATCTTAGTCTCCGCTGAAACTAAGTGGAAGTTCCACTGAAACCTGTTCAATGTCATAGCAACATGAAACCTCCACTGACAGATGAATGGTGGCTGCATATAAGATGCATGGGCCAGGAATCGAACCCAGGTCTCCTGCATGGAAAGTGAGAATTCTACCATTAAACCATTACTGCCTCCTAGAATATGTTGTTGTTGTTGTTGTTATTTGCCATCGAGTCGGCCCCGACTCATAGCGACCCCTCCTTGGGTTTCCGAGGCAGTTTTCCTTCGGGAGTTGGATTGCCCAACCTTCCTTCCGAGGAGTGGCTGGTGGGTTTGAACCGCCAGCCTCCTGGTTAGCAGTCAAGTGCCTTAGGCACTATGCTACCAGAGCTCCTAGAATATAGAACATTAAAAAAGAAAAAAAGGGAAAAAAAACAGATTTTTTTCTGAGTGGAATTGTTAAATTCTGATGTAATATCCAAGCATTCCATACCTAGCTGTCACTCTTTGCTTTGCCTATGGATAGATTTTGCATTTAAATGAAGCTCATATCACAGTGTGTACATATGTATGTATAATATAAATACGTAATATAGCAATATGACAATATACACAATATAGCAAAGAAACAGTGGGGCAAATCTCAGAGTTAAAATATAGCATCGCCATCTTTTTAAAGCCAGAGTCAACTTAATATGCTGTCTGCCTCACTCAGGCAAACTTTAAAATAATATCATTTTTCACAAAACCCTATTAAACTGTCACATAAATTCCCCTTATTTCCTTTTCCCGTCAATGCTGATTACCACAGAAGGTATTTCTGTGTCAGTGAAAATTCTTTCCCTTCCCAACAGCCTCCTCCTCTTGGTTCTTTCTTTTGGGGACTTGTCTTCAGGGGGCAGTCTCTTGGAGACTTTTTGCTTCTTTAGCACAGAGGGAAACCTGACTGCCTTGCTAGCCCTTGCCACCCTCTGCTGTACCTTTGAATAGACTGAGCTTCCAACTGGACTACATTTAGATAAATGCTGATTTCACAGCAAAGAAATATCATTTATTGTATGTTTACTATTTGTCTACAGAGTCCGTGGGTGGTGCACATGGGTAATACATTGGTATGTGCCAGACACTCTTCTAGACAGTTAAGACAGAAGTGAATGGGAAATAAAATACACAGGGTCTTATGCTCAGAGCGCTTGTATTCCTGGTAAGGGGATGCAGATAATAAGCACAGGAAAACAATAAATGAGTTAGATGGTTCCAAGTGAGATGGAGGGAAGTAAAACTGGGTGAAAACAGTTAATATGTTCAGCTACTAACTGTAAAGTCACAGGTTTGAGAACATCCAGAGGTACCTTGGAAGAAAGGCCTGGCAGTCTACTTCTGAAAACTCAGCCATTGAAAAACTAACAGAGAGTAGTTCTACTGTGACACAAAAGGGGTTGCCACGAGTCACAGTCAACTCCAAAGCAACTGGGAAATATGTGTCTTGTTCAGCCTAAGCTGTTTTCATCATCTCTTTTAATTACAATGGGAGAAATCAATGGTGAAAGTAAATATCCTATTAAAGGTCAAGCATCAAGTTAAGCAGCAGGACTAGGATTTAGGATGACCAACAGTCCTGGTTTGCCAGGACTGAGAGTTTTCTGAGTTGGAGAACTGTCAATGCTAAAACTGGGACAATGCCAACAAATCAAGTCAGTTGATCACCTTGATTAAATCCCACTTCATTTGACTGGTTGAAAATTCTTCTCTTAATCATTATAGATACAGCCTTACCTACATGGAACAGTATATGATGTAATAAATTGTAACATAAATTAATATAACAACACTCATTCTTCTCTAGTCTCATTTTTCTACATTTTTGTTTTTAGAGAAAGGTTCTTTAAATCAAATTTGAATGGTTCTTATTTAAACTAGATATGACCACTCCAATAATTCATTCATTCATTTCTTCATTTTTCTAACTTACTATAGCTTGAATAGGAGCTCTGGTAGCACCTAAGTGCCTAAAGCACTTGACTGTTACCCAGAAGGCTGGTGGTTCAAAACCCCCAGCCACTCATCGGAAGGAAGGTTGGGTGATCTACTTCCATAGTGATACTGCCTCGGAAACCCAAGGAGGGGTCGCTATGAGTCAGGTCCGACTCGATGGCACATAACAACAACATAGCTTGAATAACAATGATATAACATACAACTCATTGCTGTCAAGTCAATTCCAACTCAAAATGACCTTGTAGGACAAAGTAGAACTGCCCCATAAGGTTTCTGAGGCTATAATATTTATGGAAGCAGACTGCCACATCTTTCTCCTGTGGAATAGCTGATGGGTTTGAACCATTGATCTCTTGGTTGGCCCCAGAGTGCTTTAACTACTGTACTATCAGTAATCCTTTTGATAATGTAATACTGCTTAATTAATAAGGAGCTCTGGTAGCATAGTGCCTAAGAGACTTGACTGCTGATCAGAAGGCTGGAGGTTCAAACCCACCAGCCACTCCTCGGAAGGAAGGGTGGGCAATCTACTTCCATAGGATACTTCCTTGGAAACTCAAGGAGGGGTCGCTATGAGTCGGGTCTGACTCAATGGCACATAACAACAACAACAGCTTAATTAATGATAAGGCCAACAATTACATGTAGTGAGCAACTAATGTATGCCATTTACTTTGCAAATGCTTGACATGTATTATCATATTTAATTTGGACAACGATTCAAAGCGATAAAACCAAAAACCAAACCCACTGTCACTGAGATGATTCCTATTCATAGTGACCCCCATTGGGTTTCCAACACTATAAATCTTTACGGAAATAGATTGCCTCATCTTGCTCCCATGGAACAGCTGGTGGGTTTGAACTACTGATCCAGTTAGCAGCAAAATGTCCTACCCACTATTCCACCGGAGCTCCTTATTCAGTGAGATAAATGCAACACACTGCTGTAGAGTTGGATCAGATTCATAGCGACCCCTCCTTGGGTATCTGAGGCGGTATCAGTACAGAAGTAGATTGCCCAATCTTCCTTCGGAGGAGTGGCTGGTGGGTTTGAACCACCAGCCTTCTGGTTAGCAGTCAAATGCCTTAGGCACTATGCCACCAGACCTCCCATTGGTAGCATTATTTCCCCTAGTTTGCAAATAAGGCTCTGAATAAAACTCACACAGTTTAATTGAATGATCAAGGAAAATTGAGAATTCTAGAACTTGGATTCTAACCCACATTTGAGGCCAGAGGGCTCCTGGACAAAGGTAACATTGGAAAACAGCTTATTTGCCCTATTCCACAGAGCTTTGGAGCTATCCTCAAGTGTTCTGTAGTTCAGTCTTGCCTGTGTAGCTATGTCCCACTTCAGAAATAATTGCAAAATTTCTAACTTCTCAAAAAGATTCATAGCAGGATGCTTCAAAATTGAGAGCTCTCAAAGTAAGTTTAAATGATGACTTGATTTATAAAATATCCATTTACATGCTCTCTGTGAGGCCCACCTCTTGCACAGTCCCTTACCATGGCCTCAGAAGATTGTTTTAAACCAAGTTGCTGGTGTGATGTCACTTGATTTGTGTTAAATGGCTTCCTGGGGACTTCTTAACAAAAACTGATGGCCAAAGATTCTCACATGATAGAATCTTTATACTTTGAGCAGATGCTTACTTCTTTCCCTCCCTCTCTCCCTCCCTTCCTCCCTCCCTCATTCCCTGCTTCCTTCCTTCCTCCCTCCCTCCTTTCTTTTTTCCTCCCTGCTTTCCTTTCTTCCATTCATCTTTTCATGCTTCCCTTTCTTTCATCCTCTTTCTATCTCTTTTTTTCTGTCCATTCATCTTATGTGTGTCTTTCTTCCTGTTTGAGTATTTGTCTTTCTCTCTGTCTCTAAAGCCTAAAAGAAGAAAAGGAGTATTTCACTAACTTCCTCTTAGCTTACAAAGCCATCCATATACATGTATGATTTAGACATCTGTTTTATTCCCTAACTTTGAAGCTGCATCCTTTTAAGGTTACTCATCCCCATGGAAAACCACTGCTGAGCCTTAGTGGGTGTAGAGTAGAACTTGTGAAATTCTTGCATATAAGTTGCTGTTGTTGTTATTGTTGTTATGTGCTGTGGAGTCGGACCCAACTCATAGCCACCCCTCCTTGAGTTTCCGAGGTGGTATCACTACAGAAGTAGATTGCCCAACCTTCCTTCCAAAGAGTGGCTGGTGGGTTTGAACCACCAGCCTTCTGGTTAGCAGTCAA
>NW_006921737.1:5710802-5715096 GCF_000298275.1 Orycteropus afer afer | reverse complement strand
TTTTATATTTTTGGACCAACACATTTTTTCCTAGTCTCAAATATTTTTCTGGTTTTATAAAGCTTATTGACTCTAGGCACTGTGTCAAGTGCCCTTATGAGTAAGGGACTCCAAATGTTCTTTCTACCTTAAGGCTTGTTGCAACTAGAGACAGAGAAGAAAAGTAAGAGCTTCAGGGTAAGGTGAAATGAATGATAAATGCTATGGTAGAAATATATGCCAGATGGCATAGGAGCACAGGTTCAGGAGTCCTTGATTTAATCTAGTATGTTGTAGTCTAGAACAGCATACATTAAGGTCTCAGTGTATATTTAGATTTCAGTGCATCTTCAGGTTTCAATGACATATGTGTTCACTGATTTAGTAAAATGGAGAATGTTAGCCCTAAGGATTCAACAGGGTCATCTGCAAGCACTCCGACCTCTTATAAGAATGAACACTATGCCTCATGTACCTGCTTATTTTTGGAATGCTAACATGCCTTTACTAAAGACAGTTCTAGACTACAACATACTAGATTAAATCAAAACCAAGCCAAACCCACTGCCAAAGAACCAATTCAAACTCCTATTGACCCCATTATGTTTCCAAGGCTGTAAATCTTTATGGAAGTAGATTGCCTCATCTTCCTCCCATGGAGCAGCTGGTGGGTTTGAACCTCTGACCTTCTGCTTAGCAGCCACATGTCTTACCAACTATGCCACCAGAACTCCTTAGTATCCTAAATTAATTGAATAAAATTAGAAACTACTATGCCAAGCCTCTTTTCCACTTGTTCAGACTGCTCCATACCATTTGCTCCTTCTATCCTTCCATAATTTCTTATTAAGTAGCTCAGATGGTGCAGTGGGTAAAGCATTTGGCTGCTAAACAGAAAGTCATCTGTTCAAACCCACCCACCACTCCATGGGAGAAAAATGAGGTAGTATGCTCCCATAAATATTTACAGCCTTGGAAACCCTACAGGCAGTTCTTGGTCCTATAGTGTGGCTATGAGTTGGATTCAATTTGGTGACAGGGAGTATTACTTTGTTTTAACTTCTTATTATTCTGGTAATACTCTGTCTGAGTTTTCCTTTATTCTAAAAGAAAATACTGAGAATATAAAGCCCATTCTTGAAATGTCTTTTAAACTCCATTCTACAAGCACCAGGATGGGCACCAAAGAAACTCTTAATCATCTTGGCATATTCTCTGTTCTTATGACTTGCACAGAATTACATAGTGGTAAAGATTTCCTAAAATTGCTCAAGAACCCTTATAAAGTTGCTGAAAATTAAAAATATATATTGAATCTTACCAACCCAGGGTTAGCAGATTTGTATCAATTAGTCCACATATTAACAATGTCCAAGGTGAATAAACTAATGTGTCTGTATTGTGTAGTATTATATAAGTCTGTTTTTTGAGCTAACCTGTCAGACCAAGGATTTATATAATTTTTTCACTTAATTTTGTTCTGAGAGCTTGTCTTTAGTCTGGAGTGTTCTGTTTAAGGTTATAGTTTTTAGCAAGTTGAAGGCTATGACTGATGTTTTTCATGGATCTGTCTAAAAAATTCAGTTATATCTCCTACAGGAAAAAATGCTTTTCATGCATGGGTTTTTGATGACTAAGCTGAAAAACTTTAATACAGATTGGTATATATGAAAAGTATACTGAAAAAGATAAATTAATGAAGATTTAAAAAGGGACAAATTATTCCAATTTACTTCTCTAAAGGATCCTATAAAGCATGCAGAAGATAATGTTATGAAAATATGATAATTTCCTACTTCCATTTAATTATAGTTTTTCAAGAAACATACTCTAATTAATTTAATTATAAATAAGCACTTATGTAAGTTAAATAGCCCCAATATACCCAAGAATAAATGAAAATGAATTCATTCTGACAAAAGCTTTATATTTGTATTAACCTTGAAAGCAAAACCTTTCTAAGTGACTTAAGCTAGATATTATATAAAACATATTATATTTAAGCAAAATAATTTATTTTGATTAATGTTAACAAATGAAAGGCCCACGGGACTGAAAAGTTTAGACTCCTACGTAACAGCTTTAGAAGTCCCCAGCTCTGAGAACACCCAGTTTAAAGCAAGAAAAACAAAGTAAAAAACCCTTCAAAACAGGTTTATGTTAAATGACCTTGAAGAAACCTTAGAAACCTCCCTCTAGAATGTGCTGTTAACTGTTCCTGCCAAGATAACTAAGTAAGAACATAGCTGTAGTGCAATAATAATAATAAATAAGTTAACTAAAATGACAAAGACTCCCTCTGTGTTATAAAGCAATCAAGTTAGATTCATGCTGTTGCACTGGAAATAGTGGAAATGTGGCTCCATAAATGGCTGCCAACTTTGCCCAGCCTCTGACCTTCAGAAACAATAAAGAGTGAAAAATTAAGAGAAACAGTTTTACAGGCAAGGCAACTAACCATGCTGCATCTCAAATTGGTCTTGCCCTTATAATGAGTAAGGAAAGACATTTCCCAAATTTGTATATGGATGAACCTAATTTTCATGACTTAACTTTAGAAAGACTTTTAAAACATCAGAAATTAGTGAAAACAGAAGAAATTAGAATATGAGAAACACCTAAAATACTTATAAATCTCAGGTAGATTGAGGAAATGTAAGAAATAATAAAAATTTGAATAAAAATATAGATTCTTTAAATAAATTTTACTGCTACAGTAATTATATCTTGTAATATATAGTCTTAAATTAAGTTCCAGGATTTTGGAGTAACTTACTGATGTCAAATTAAATGAATGGATATTAATTATAATTGAAGTTTATAGACTTTTACTTTATATGCCACAGAGAATAGATATCTTAATACATAGGTTTAATAGTGAATGTGTTTAGCATTGTCACTTAAAAGGTTATACTATAAAAGATAAGTAGCAAAGAGAAGAAATTTAAGTGGTTTATTAAAAAGAGAATTTATTTAATATAGTCAAAGTTCTTATTTACTGCAACTAAAAAATTTAATAGGTTAATTCATGAGAATTTTTAAAAAGCTTTAATGTTGAGTATCAAAAAAAATGAATGTTTCATTGTTAAGATAAGGCAATTTCCTTTATTTACAAAGTTAAAAAGTGAATTTTATTCTTTATGCAATGTACTTCAAAGGTAAGAGTTCAACAGTATAAATTACTGTGTTTAAAAAGATCTGAAATATGTTAAAATCTTAACAAAATTTGCTTAATCTCAATACTCTTGTTTCCTCCTTTTACTGTTTATTATATGTAAACTGCTTAGGAAATAAAATTCTGTCTCTAAGCTTATGTTAACTTTTATTATGTCTCAAGATTATTATATGTTATATCTGAAGCTCTTTGAGAATAAGGTTAATCATTATGTTTAGATATATTTTTTATCTTAAATTTCTTTTTAATTGACTTTTATTACTTTTGTAATATATATTAAGTCTTTCTCTTAAAAAAAGTATTTTTATGTTACCACAGATATTTTTAAATAGTCATTTGTAGATACATTACACTTTGCTGAATCACTGAAAATTCTTGACTAGTTCTTAAAGAACTAAATTGAAAGTCTTAATATGGTCTGAAAAGTAAGAGAAAAAGAAAAATGATTGATGATATATATATAATTATATATTAATTTATATATATATATAAAATCCCCCCCATGGGTCAATGAAGTTTTAAAATTTTTTTGCAGTGTCCCTTTCCCTCCCCGCCCATCCCTAGTGACCAAAGAAAGTTTTCTTCCATATATAAACTTTTCTTTGACTTTTTACAATAATGAACTAATACTATCCTTGTCTTTACTTCTGGTTTACGTATTCTGGGGCTCTTTGATCTCTCATTGAGTGCATAGGTACTTATTATTGTTATGTTGCAGAGATATCTATTATTTTTATGTCTTCTTGTTCAATCAATCCTTTAATCATTATGTAATGTCCTTCCTTCATTATGTAAACCCCAGGCTTACAGGTGAACAGAGACAACTCAGGGACGCCTGAAGTAGCAAGTGGGAAGATCAGGAGAAAGGGGTTTAAAAGCCAGGAAGCCAGAGAGAAGAGCAGTCAGCCAAACAGATTAGGTGAGGAGAGGCAACTCAGGCCCGCCCAGAGTGGCAGACCGGAAGAGCAGGAGGAAGGGGATAAAAAGCCAGGAACCCTGACAGAAGAGCAGTCAGCCCCAGGCTTACAGGTGAGGAGAGACAACTCAGGGACGACTGAAGTAGCAAGCGGGAAGAGCAGGAGAAAGGGGTTTAAAAGCCAGGAAGCCAGAGAGAAGAGCAGTCAGCTGAAGGGATTAGGT
>NW_006921737.1:5678494-5706419 GCF_000298275.1 Orycteropus afer afer | reverse complement strand
AACAAATCTTTGACAATTTTCTCTGTGATTTTGTCTCTTCCTGTTCTGGGATTCTGATTACATGTATTTCTTTTGATGGCATCCCACATGAACCTTAGTCTTTCTTCATTTTGTTTTGATCTTTTTTCTGACTGACCCCTTTCCAAAGATGTATTCATGTATTTGTCTTCAATCTCACTAATTCTGTCTTCCATTGATTCAATTCTACTCCTTTGCCCATTCAATGTGTTACCTATTTCTGAAAATTTAGGATGAATCTTCTGGATTTCTATCCTAGTTTTTGAATGATTTCTAATTTTTTCATTTATTTTGTCATTTTGTTCTTATATTGTCTCTTGAAATTGTTCTATGGTTTTCTCTGTGTTTTCCTCAATTGTGCCAGTGTTTTCCTTGATCTGTCTCTCAATCCATTGAAGGTACTTAAATAGAATTCTTTTGAATTCCTTATCAGGGAGTTCCAATGCTGCTTCTTTCTCAGGGATTTGTTCTAGGTCTGTAGCATGGTCCCTTGTTTCTACTGCTTTTTCTTGCTTCTTTATGTGGACTGTGATGCTCTGTTGTCTCTGAAATATTGTGACTTTTTGTGTTTAT
Source organism: Orycteropus afer afer (assembly GCF_000298275.1). Taxonomy (NCBI): domain Eukaryota; kingdom Metazoa; phylum Chordata; class Mammalia; order Tubulidentata; family Orycteropodidae; genus Orycteropus; species Orycteropus afer. Next base: position 5,705,828 of record NW_006921737.1, on the reverse strand, counting down.
AGTTAATTGGTGGTTGTATGTTGGAGTGACTTGCCCCAAATTTTCATTTTCTTTGTTTTGTTTGGATGTTATCTACATAACATTGTACTGTGCTCCTCTATTTGCTAGTTGGCAGCACTTATGCACTCACTATCTGTCTCCTTTCCCATTATCAGGCTTGCTCCCATATATCCCTGCCATCCTTGGCAAACAGAGTCTATTCTTAGGTCCCTGGAATCTGAATGAGAATGTTGTCACTTTAAATATGCAAAATGTCTGTCACTTGTAAACATTAAAAATGTCTGTGACCTCATTCACTTTACATATCCAAAGTGGCTGCCACTTGTAAACAACTAAAATGGCTGTGCCTTCCACACAGACAAAACTCCACAACTCAGGTCATCTCCTTCCTTGCTGTTTCACTTCCTACTCATTGGCCACCAGTGCAATTGTCCCTGCAGCCCTGGTGACAAGGTCTGATCTTTAGGTCAATTCTTAGGTCTCAACACCCCTTGGAAATATTCAGGCTATTGGTGTCATCAGAGTAGCTGACAGTCCATAGCTCTGTCTGTGTCCATACTCACTGTTTTCACTCAGGGTTTTTCCCTAGTTGGTGCCTAATCTACTTCTGTATACTTCCTTTCAAAGATTGGGGCTCCAGGATTATCTTCTGTATCTCTGTCAATTGGTTTCTTTTCTTTTTTTGTTTAAGCTTGCCTGCCTATTCCATCATGTTGCCAGAAGTTTTCTAGTGATATGTTTTTAGAGAGAAAAAGAAAATAGTTTTGTCTTAGAGTAGAATGTCTGGTTATTCCTGAGTATGGAACATTATAAAAGCTAAGCTTCAGCTTAACTTGTACAAGGCTTGAGTGAACTATATTTCTCTTGGCTTAAAATACTTGCAAATAATGAATTTGAAATGAAACAATGACATATTAATAGAATGAATGAGAGAGAAGCAGAAAGCCAAAATAAGGTTTGAAATAAAAGAAAGAACTATGTAATTAATTGAGAGACTAGATAACTAAAAAGAAGATCAATATAAGTAAAGAAAAGAAAGTCTGTGTAAATAAAGGAAGGGTCTAATTAAATGAAGAAAATAACTTTTGTATAAGTGAAAAAAAGGAATACATCTAAGGTAAGAATTAAAGAAAAGAGTTAAAATAATTTTTAAAAAGGGTAATGAAAATAGTAAGATCATTGTCAGAAGACAGTAGACTACCAATCTAAGGATAATTTAAAATTAATAGATTTAATAATATATGAAAAACAGGACTCAGATTCTGCCTCAGAAATGCTAGAAATGTCTAAGATATTAAATTAAAAGTTAATAAGGTTAATTGTGCTACTGAAACTCCAATTATTTATGACATTACATTCAAAATGTCTATGAGCAATGTGTTTACTACAGACAAAAGTACAGTCAGAGAAATGAGATAATATATTTAAAATATTTTAATGCATTATCCCATTCTGTTATGCTAAAATATGAACATATTTTAAGTCTTGTTGATATATATACCTCTTCAGAGAAACATGTTCATACATTTCAGACTCTGAATATTAAATTATTCTATTAGCTTCTCCTTTTATATAAATTTGTATACCTTAGCACCTTGGTCAGACAGCAGAAATAAGACAACATCTTTAAATGCCCTAATGGCCAGAAGAAGATGAAATCTGAAATAGACAGCTAACCCCAAGCTGTTAACTGACCCAATCAGTAGATAATGCCAGCAATTTAACTGAATGTTAGACCTCTCATCCCCATCCTCAATCTGCACATGAAAATTTAGAGCCGTTAGCACTCCCCTTTCTAAACTGAAGCTCCATTTTACAGATTAAATTGATTTTTTTAACCATTATAATAATTGTCATACAGTTAATGAAATGTATGCCAAATGCTTGTACTCAACATGCAATACCACTTGTTATGCAAAAGATCACATACTTTAGATAAATCACTATTCCTTAGAAAGTAGCGCAGTTTTCTACCTTGGCTAGTGGTCCTCTCTGCCAAGTATTACCACTAATTTGACCCTACTTTTACATGGCTTTCCTAAAGAGATCACAGAAATAGAAGTGCAAGCTATGCTTGGCAAAGACAAAAGAGATGGTGCGTGTCTACCTTTCGTAGATAGTCCAGAGTCTTACAAATGTATCTCCAAAATAAGCAGCTGTCCAAAAGATATTTAAGAAAGTATGTCCATGAAGAAAAAGACACTCTTATAATAGTCATCAGTGAATTTCAATAGAAACTCTTGATCAAAAGGGGAGATTGTGGAGGAGCCCCTCAAAATCTAGGTGTTTGGCGTAGGAGAGGCTTCTGCCTAGGGTGCAGATCAAAATCCATTTCGTATTGACAGATTTGAAAAATAAGAGGCATTTGAACCAAGCTTATAGCAATGAACTAATCTCTGTTGACTTGGGGAGGATAGGGATGAGGGGAGGAACAAATGCAGCTACTTTCAGAAAGAATATTTTTGCAGAAGTTATCTCTATCTGTGAAAGACAAATAAAACTATTTTCACAAAATTCTTGCAGGCTAGTTCTAAGACAGGATATCTGTAGTTTAACCAATGTATGTCTTATAGTTACTGATGTAGATTAATGTTTACTGTTTCTCTAAATTCATATAAAAACCCTTCTCATTTTCTGAACCTTGGAACATTTTGTAATTTTAAAAGTTATAGCCCAAGTGCAGTTGTAAAATCCTTTAATAAATCTCTTTGCTTAAGTTTATTCAGAGACTCATTTTGCTCTTTGATAGACTTGATAACACTCTGTGTCTTAGGTTCTTTAGAGAAATAGAAGCAGTAAGACATGTCTCTCATTCTGTATATATATATATATATATATATATATATTTGTGTGTATACATACATATATAAATGGATGTGTGTGTATATATACCTTTGTTAGTTGCCTTCAAGTCAGTTCTGAGTCACGGTGACCCATGTGTGCAGAGTAAAATAGTTCCATAGAGTTTTCAAAGTTGTGACTTTTCAGAAACAGATCACCAGGCCTTTCATCACATACATCATTGAGTGGGTTCAGATTACCAACCTTTTGGCTAGTCATCAACTTCTTAATGGTTTGCACCATCAAGGGCTTCTTCTGTGTATGTGTGTGTTTTAAAGGAATTGGCTCATGTGAGTATAGGTGGCTGACAAGTCCAAAACCTGTTGATCAGGTGACAGGCTGGATATTTCTGCAATTTTGCATTCCAAAATTTGTAAGCCAGGGGATGGGTAGAATAAAGAGTGAGGGTATTCTGGCAAAATGTTTATTTATAGTCTGCAGGCAGAGCACACTCAAGGGAAAACTTTTTGTTCTTAAGGCCTTCATCTGATTGGCCAAAGCCTACCCATATAATGGAGGGTAATCTGCTTTACTTAAGGTAACTGATTTAATCACATGTGAGCCCTTCATGACATCTAGACTAATATTTAACCAAACAACTGGGAACTGTAGCCTGGCAAAGTTGACACATAAAACTAACCATCATTCTCTGGATGTGGGATGTGGGATATGTGCCATGTGGATGACCCCACTTCTGGATCAGCTATTGCTGTGCACATTCACAAGTCAGGCCACAGATGGCAGCAACAGGATATGGACACATGATGATGAAATCCTTGTGGCCAATTGAGTTGGAAGGTCCATGTGCATGAGGACAGGGCTCTTGGCATTTGTCTCCAAGAAACTTACATGAGGGTGTCAGGATGGCAAAATGAAATATTGAAAAGAGAAATAAATCTTTGACCCTGATTTGAGAGCAGCAGAGGCTCTGTATGTGGATCTCAAGTATTAATTTCTAGGCCTTAATGTTAATCTAAAATTCTTTGCCAGGCTACCTGACCAGACCTACTCACCATGTACTCTTTTGATTCTACACATCTTAGGAGCCCTTGGCCTGCCAGGGGCTCTTTCTCATTGCCCAGTCATCTGTGAATATACCTAATTTAGAAGGTGAATACATTTAAATGACTTAAACATAAAAGACAGGTTGCCAAGCAACTGGGAATCAGAAATACCCTTGTCAGGTTATATAAGTGAAGAACAGGCAGGTCACCACTATAGTAATATTAATTAAAAACACAGCAATAATAATCTTTTTTCTTTTTATTTTACTTTTATGTTTCATCTGCTCCCTTCCTCTGTCTCTTACCCTAAACCAGAAGCTCAGCCTTAATTTCAAAACATAATACCTCCATCCAGATCAGTGTGTGTCCATAATAGTTCTCAGTTCTATTTGTGGAATAACTAAGCAGCAAGGTGACTTTCCTACTGCTGAATTTGCCCCATCTCTTTAACACATTCTGGGTTTCCCAAAACAACCTGTACCAAGCCAATTCTTGCAAAAATTTTCACATCTCAAAGCAAGTAACACAAGTATTGAAAGTACCTGGCACAGTTTCAGATTACAACTGTTCTGCTTTGATGTCAGATGGTGGCATATGTTTTGGACTTAAGATTCTTAAATTTTCTCCTCTTGTTTTATCTGTCCTCATGACTCAAGACCTTAACTTATTCATCATGCTGTGTTTTCACTCCCCCCCCCCCCCCCCCCCGCTATCTAGAGCTATGAGCTGTCTTAAGTGTCTGGGGCTAGAAAAGGTTTTGGGGAAGGCTGTCTTAGGTATATAGTGCTGCTATAATGGAAATACCACAAGTGTAATGGCTTTAACAAACAGAAGTTTATTCTCTTACAGTTTAAAAGGCTAGAAATCTGACTTCAGGGTGTCAGCTCCAGGGGAAGTCTTTCTCGCTATGCTGGTTCTGGGGGAAGTTCCTTGTCATCAATCTTCCTAGGTCTAAGGGTTTTTCAGTACTGGGATCCCAGGTCCAAAGGACATACTCCACTCCCAGCTCTCCTGTTTTGATGACAGGAATTACCTCTGTCTGCCTGCTTCTCTCTCCTTTTTTTCTCTTGTAAGATAAAAGGTGATGCAGGGCACATGCCAGGGAAACTCCCCTTACATTAGATCAGGGCTGTGATCTGAGTGAGAGTATTGCATCACATCCTAAACCCCCTGCAACTGATTGGCTTTTCAGATCACGTCACATCATAGGGGTTTGCATAAGTGTCAAATTATATCAACACATAGGTGACATTACACCATTACATAACTGCCAAACAGCTATGAATCATGGCTGAGCCAAGTTGACATATATTTTCTGGAGACACAACTTACTCCACGACAAAGGCTAAGATTCCTGAAAGATGCTTCACTGAAGAGCAGACTTTCAGTTTGTAATTTATTATGAAAAAAAAGAATCATCCTATTTGCTTATTTAAAATTTTCCATTGTACAAGAGATCACTTTTGTTTTGTATTTTATTCTTTTCATCTTTCTCCTTCTCTTCTTACATGATGTGTAATAATATCCCACATCAAAATTTATTCAGCCACAAATTGTAACTCTAAAAACCAGTTGCCTTGGGGTCCATTCTTACTCATGGTGACCCCATGTGTGTCAGAGTAGGACTGTGCTCCATGGAATTTTCAATGACTGAGTTTTCAGAAGTAGATTTCATGGCCTGTCTTCCAAGGTACCGCTGGGTAGGCTCTAACTGCCAACCTTTTGGTTAGCACATGAGCATATTAACCATTTTCACTACCCAGGGGCTCATGTTGTAGCATTAGAGGTACACAAACTTTGCTTCTGTAGGAAAATGTCTTTGAAAACCAGAGTCAGCTCCCTCAAGGACTTAAGATATTTTTCCCCTTCGATACTGTCAAGCAAATAATGTATGAGAGAGAAAAGCAAGAAACTTTTGTGTGACCTGAGAGCAGAAATAGTCACTAGAATTCACTTCAAAGTTTTTTGAACTAAACTGATAGCTCTTTAATCTCTTCAAGATTCTTATCTTTTGGTACCTTATAAGATGCCTAAACCTGGTGAAATGTAATACATTGTAACAAGATGGGACAGGTTAGATGAGTCTTTATGGAGCATAAAAAAGTCTGCTTTCCATTTCATTTTGGTTATTTATGCTTCTACAGTTTACATGATGCACACGTCCTGTTGAGAGAAATGTTCAGCTCTGAACTAGGAGCTCTGGCAGGAGATTGCTTGTGCCTTGGCCATCTCTTTTATGAAGATATCCATTCAAAAATAGCCAAAAGTGAATTAGTCCTTTACCAGTGGCCCATAGGTTTCAAGAACCTTCTTGAGACCTGGAGCTTGAGGGAATTAGTTAAAGCTTTTCTCTTCCAACAATGACAACAACAACCAGTTACAGTGGAATCTATTCCAACTTATCCTGACTCCATGTGAACAAAGTTAGAAGTGTTCCATAAGGTTTCACGGCTATGACCTTTAAGAAGCAGATCACAAAGCCTGTCTTCTGAGGCACTTCTGGTTGGGTTCAAATCACCCCTTCCACTTAGTAGCTGGGTACTTACCATTTGTGTCACATATGAACTCCAAGTAGCCATAATTCTAGTAGGGGGATCTTGGGCAAAGGAGCCAGTACTGTGGGATGACAGTGAGCAAGCAGACTGGAGGCATCTCTGAAGACATTCCTAACTGAGATCAGCTGAGAGATTGGTTGGGAGGGGGTGGTTCAGAAGCATCTGTCTGCAATTTCCTGATGCAATTACACATTTCTCCCAAGTGACTATCATTTCTGTGTGTAGTAAATTTCTCAAACCCAATCCAAATACTACACTATTTTACTGCATATATTATGTATCATTATAGGATAGATGTATTATTTTTTATTAGCCAGCATATTATAATATAACAGAAGTCTCCAGAAAAATCTGTATGGTCTGATGCAGATGAGGAAATGCAGATGAATTTGCTCATATTTATGCAGAGTTTAAAATTGTTATCCCAGCCTTGATCACACCACTTCCTCTCAGTTATCTGAAAATTGCCCAAGAATAGATTTGCTGATTTTCTTTTCATTTATACCCATTATCTGAGCCCACTTTCTTATAGTTCAGAGACAGAATGGTGAAAAATAAGATGAGATTGTCCTTTGCAAAGAAATATGCACTGGTAACATTTCAAAATTAGATTGTTTCGTGAGAAAGAAGGCAGTGAAACAAAATGCTTTTAGGAAGAGCACCTTATTTAAAAAAATCATTTTCTTACTTTCTCAAATATATACCATTGGGTTATAATAGTGTTTTACTATTAAGTGAGGTGAAGGGTTTCAGCTAGAGAATTGATAGGGCTTGATAGGAATTCATAATCCAATATGGTAGCCATGAGCTACATGTAGCTAATGAGTATTTAAAATATGACTAGTCCATATTGAATTATATTGTAAGTACAAAATATATACTGTACTTCTGATGACTTGGTACAAAAAAGAATGCAAAATATCTCATTAATTTTTTTTTTTTTTAATATCGGTTTTGTAGTGAAATGAAAACATTTTGGATCTTTTGGGTTACCTAAGATATATTACTGCAATTAATTGCAACTTCTTTAAAAAATAGTTGCTACAAAACATAAAATTACCCATGTGCCTTTCATAATATTTCTGTTGGACAGTGAGAGCTTGGCTGCTTGAAGTATGATTTTCAGACTAGCAATTTCAGCACCACCAGGGAGTTTGTTAGAAATGGAGAATCTCAGTCCCCTCTGAAGATTCATTAAAACAGAATCTGGAAAAAAAAAAAAAAAAAAAAAACCACCCAGAATCTGCGTATTAACAAAATTCCTGTATAATTCACATACACATTAAAATTTGAGAAACACTGCTGTAATTAGGGCAGCTTCTAAAAGGCTAACATTGTGTGTTGTTGCTAATTGCCACTGAGTTGTCTTTGATTCCTGGTGACCTTTTGTATAACAGAATGAAATGTTGCCTGGCTCCATGCCATCTTCATGATCATTGGTAAATTTGAGTTTCCACAAATACTTACTGGTTTCCTGTGGGAAAACTACTAGTTCTTTGATGACAAGGACTCTTCCTAAGACTCTTCAGTATACTCAGTGCTTGGTACAGTCCTTGTGGCACACATAAAAACAAAACAAAGTAAAGCAAAAAAAAAAAAAAAACAAACAAACAACCTGATGCCATTGAGTCAATTCCAACTCATAGAGAACCTATAGGACAAAATAGAACTGTCCCCATAGAACTTCCAAGGCTGTAATCTTTCCAGAAGCAGACTGCCACATTTTTCTCCCACGGAGTGCCTGATGGCTTCAAACTGCCAACCTTTTGGTTAACAGCCGAATGCTTAAACAGGGCTCTTTCCTTGCTACATCTCTCTCTCACCATGGTCGAGTTGGATCCGACTCCTAGAAACCCTTCTTTGGGTTTCAGAGGCAGTATCACTACAGAAGTAGATGCCACATAGAAGATAATAAATACTGTATAAATGAATGGACACATAATCCTGTCTATCACTTCATGGATGGAAACTTTCTCAATGGTCACAAAAGTCTTCTGATAGATGATTGTTTTTTTTTGGAAAAAAAAAAAAAAAAAAAGATCTGCCTTTCTTGGAGGAGCCCTGGTGGTGCACTGGTTAAGCACTAGGTTACTAACTGACAGGTTGGGGGTTCAAACCCACCAGCCACTCTGCGGAAGAAAGATATGGCAGTGTACTTTCAAGAAGATTGTACTTTGGAAACCCTAAGGGGCAGTTCTATTCTCCCCTACAGGGTCAGAATGCATCAGAATTGAATCGACAGCACCTGGTTTTTGCCTTCCTTGGCATCACATCTAAAACAGAACAAGGTGTTGTTGTTAGGACATAATTTTCTGGACTTCTACTCTCCTTCAGATAATTTTCCATGCCACAGACAGAGTAATGTTTTAAAAGTACAAATTAGATCATGGCACTACCCTGTTCTAAAGCTCCTCTGTTCCCCATCACATCTACAATCTTTTTCTGTAATTTGGCTTCTGACTACTTCTCCTTCCTTATCTTCTAGCACTCTCTTCCTCTCTGTGTACTCTAGCCCCACTCCCCACTTAATATGTTGAACTGGATAAGTTCCTTCAATTCAAGGAGGTCTCTGCTCAAATGTCAGCTCTGCAAAGAGCAGTCTCTTGACCACTTTTCTAAAATGATGACCCTCCTTCCTCATCCTGCTTTATTTTTCTTCATCCAAGCTGCTGCTGTTGAGTTGATTCCAACTTACGACAACTCCATATGTGTCAGAGAAGAACTGTAATCCATAGCATTAAATAAACCTCCAGCCCTTTCTTCCAAGATGCCCTTGGGTGGAATCAGACCTTCAACCTTTCAGTTTGCAGTGAGTGTGTTAACCATTTATACCACCCATGGTCTCCAGTTTTCTTCATAGTATTTGCACTATGTTATCATTTACCTTTCCCACTAGAAGGTAAGCTCCTTGCTAACCGGAACTTTAACTTCTTTCAGTGTTGTAGCACCAGTCACTAGTACATTGCCTGGAACATAAGAGCTCAATAAACATTTATTGAATAAATGAATCAATTACTTAAAGAGAAAAAAAAAAAAAAAAGGAGTGAATGTGTTGCGACATGACAGGGCAGGCAGGGTTTAATTAAAGCTATTTCATCTATCTTCTCAACAAGAATTTTTCTGAATAATTGGTATGTGTACTGCTTTAAACCAAGAAAAAAAGAAAAGAAAACCTCACTGCTGTTGAATTGGATCCAACTCATAGCAACCCCTCCTTATTTTCCAAGGCAGTATCACTACAGAAGCAGATTGCCCAATCTTCCTTCTGAGGAGTAGCCGGTGGATTTTAACATCTAGCCTTCTGGTTAGTAGTCAAATGCTGTAGGCATTATGCCACCAGAGCTCCTGTGTACTGCTTTGTTGTTGTTGTTATGTGCTGTTGAGTCCAACCTGACTCATAGCGACCCCTCCTTGGGTTTCCGAGGCAATATCACTATGGAAGTAGATTGCCCCATCTTCCTTCTGAGGAGTGGCTGGTGGGTTTGAACTGCCAGCCTTCTGGTTAGCAGAGCAGTCAAGTGCCTTAGGCATTATGCTACCAGAGGTCCTTGTGTACTGCTTTAGGGAGAGAGAAATAAGACATAGGCAGGGTGATAGAAGAGATGAAACAGGGAAATGTATTATAATGTCACATAGTTCTATACAGGTGCATGGATAATGTGCCATCAGACCTAAGAGAAGGGAGCTGTTCTTTCTGCCTGAGGAAAGTCAAGGAAAGCTTCAGAGAGAAGGGCAAAAAGACTTTACCATTAAGAGTAGTGAGCAAAGACTTCCAAATAGAATAGCGTGCACAACACTATAAGCCATGGATGGGAAAGGACATGGTGTATTTGGGGAACAGTAAAAAGGGGAGTGAAGAATAATTGGTCTAGGAGTCATAGGAAATGAGACCAGATAATCATACTGGGGCCACTGGTGGGCAATTTTACTGAGGACTGAATGAGGAGTGTGGGCTTTATCATGTAGGATACACGATGTCCTATAAGGTGATGCTTTTGTGTTCATTTTTAGTTCACTTGGGCTTCTAAGTGGATGGACCAGATGGTGAGGAAGAAGTTGTAGGCATGCAGTATTGAGAGAGAGGGATGTGTGGCTATGAAAAGAGGAATGAGAGAGTGGGACATTGGAGGTCCTGGGCAGTAGAGAAAAATATATTTTACTTTCCAATCTCCCTTTTTGCTGTGTGTAATACCTTTATTTTGTGAAGAAGCTTAAATGAATTTTTTTTTTTTAAAAAAAAAAGATTAATGGTCTGTCAATGGGAAGATCATGATCCTCTGGTTGACTTCTTCACCTGGTCAGCTATGAAGCACGTTTGTCTGGCCTTTGCCTCCAAAGCTTCCTCCCTGCTTCTCTTAAGGTTCACAGTGAGGAGTATGAGGCCATGAACATTTGCTTTCCCCCTCTGTCAGTCTATGGACATCTCTTTGGTGAAATCTGAAAAAGCAATTTTCCAGGGTATATACATATCATTGGGGTGAATGGAGGCCATATCTCCATTTGAAGGCTTTGAAATGTAGATAGAGTTCAGAGTTCTGGAAAGAAGAGGGTTTGAGGCCACTTCTCACCACCAAAAGAAAATAGGGATGAGGATGAGAAATTGGGATCTGACTGAGAATTTTATTTCAATATTTGAAGCAACCATAGGTACAAAGAGTTTGGAAACTACAACTTAGTTAACTTTTATTTTGATAGTTTTGGGGCCAGAAAGATCATAGTTTAAGGATTTGTAATTAAGGGCATATGAGCAGATAAATCATACTCATCTGAGAAGGAATTGTGCCCCAGTTATTGGGAGCAGCAAGATTGAACCAGCCCATGCTTGATTGTTCTGAAGCTGATTATTAGCAGTGATCACCCACATTTTCTATTTTCTTCTGCTGTCACTGGGCTTTTGACCATTTTACTGCTTATTAGCACTTGCTAATTCTTTTTCTAATTAGAAAAAGAAAAAAAAAAAGTTCCATGTAATTTTGCTTCTTGTTAGCAGCTCTATGAAAAGAATAGAGAATAATATGGTAGAATTGAAGGAGATTAAGACCATTAGCTAAAAGGTTTACTTTTTATCTGCTGTATTTTGCATTGGGAGCTCTGGTGGCATGGTGTCTAAGGCATTTGACTGATAACCAGAAGACTGACAGTTAAACCCACCAGCCACTCTTCAGAAGGAAGATCGGGCATTCTACTTCTGCAGTGATACTGCCTCAGAAACCCAAGGAGGGGTCACTGTGAGTCGGATCTGACTTGATGGCAGTGAGTTTGTTTTTTTATGGTTTTTTATTTTGCATTACCCTTGATGATCACTGAATTTTGGTGCTGTAAAAGACCTAAGAGATTATTTTATGATTCAGCAAGTGAGATTTTAAAAGATTTTAATTTGCCCAAATTCATGCAATTCAGAAGAGGGAGAACCAGGTCTCTCTCACACCCAAGTCTCTTGACTCTTTATTTATCTGGTGCTGATCCCCTGACCCCAATATACCCTGTCTTATCTCAGTAAGCTTCATTTCTACCTTCTTAAATATATACACAGGACAATGCATGATAAAATGAAAAGAACGTTGGATTGTGGTTCAGAATACCTAAGTTTTTTGTTGCTTTCTCTGCACTTCCATACAAATATACTAGAAAGCAAGATAATACCTGTGTTGCCTACTTTAGAAATTTACTCTGAGTGCTAGAGGAATAATGTAGGGGAAAATGCTTTCTCAGCTAGCAGGTGCTGTAGAAATGTTATGAATGTGTTGTCATATAGTCCCATACATTTTAACATGTTGTTGTTGTTGTTGTTTTATGCCGTCGAGTCGGCCCCGACTCATAGCGACCCCTCCTTGGGTTTCTGAGGCAGTATCACTACGGAAGTAGGATTGCCCAACCTTCCTTCCGAGGAGTGGCTGGTGGGTTTGAACCGCCAGCCTTCTGGTTAGCAGTCGAGTGCCTTAGACACTATGCTACCAGAGCTCCTACATTTTTTTTTTTTACATAGCTTGTCAAAATTATTTGTTAGTCTGTCAGATATCCAACAGTTGTGATGTTACTGAATGGATGTAAAGACCCCTTTTTATTTCACATTATCGAGGAAATTCTGCCTAAGAAGTTAGATATGTTTCAGAAATAAATAGTATAGCTTTTGCATGGAAGAAAAAGCTAGAAATATCGAAGAGAATCAACAGAAAAAAATGAAAAAGAAAAGATAGAAGAAAGTTCAAGAACTTGAAAATTCCAATGAAGCATTCTCTTTTTCCCTTGGAAACTAAGTAAAAAGAACACATGCCACAGAAAACAAAAAACACAATTTTTTTTCTGCAAAATGAAGAGTCATATTACCTGGAAAGGCTATTAAAAGTAGTCAAGTTCTTTCAGGAGCCTAGTGGAAGGAACATGGAGAGAAATGGAACACAGTTGAGCAGCAGGGGTGATATAATTTTATGCCCAGTAAAAGTATTCTTTGAAATTGAAGGTGAGACTAATTCATTTCCAAATTGAAAAAAAAAGTGAAAATATTCATTACTAGAAGACATATTAGAAAGAGTAGGAATAGGTGATTTTCAGGCAGATGGAAAATAAAACCTGATGGAAGCTTATACATGCAGTAAAGAATGAGGAGTAATTGAAAGGGTAAATGTGATGTAATCTAGATTAATACAGATTAATCAACTAATAAATATAATGTCTTGTGATTTTTTTCTTTTTTCTTACCTATTGAGACATTTCCCTCCCCTCTCCCCCCATCCCTGGTACCAAACAGAGAAAGTTTCCTTCCATATGTGAACTTTTCCTTGGCAATTTACAGTAGTGGACTAATACAATATTTGTCCTTCTGTGATTGACTCATTTCACTAAGCATAATGTCCTCCAAGTTCATCTATGTTATATGGTATTTCACACATTCTACATTATTGTGTCTTGTGAATTATATATATATATATATATATATATATATATATAGTGGAAATTAACATTTATTAGATTATCTTAACTTGTGGTAAACCAAAGACACATATTTATAATTTCTATATACCAATTAAGGAGCCTGGTGGGACAGTGGTTAAGTGCTTTGCTGCTAAATGAAAGGTTGGCATTTTGGCCCACTAGCCATTCCACTGGAGGAAGATGTGGATGTCTGCTTCTGCAAAGATTACAGCTTTGGAAACCCTATGGGGCAATTCTACTCTGTCCTAGAGGGTTGTTAAGAGTCAGAATTGTCTCCATGGCACACAACAACACCAACATATATCAATTACAGAATGTAAGAGTATGTAACTCTCTAGCTTACAGAGCGAAAAAAAAGAACAACGAGCAAAATATCCAATCAATCCCGATGAAGGTTAGACAGAAAGAAAACAGACAATATAGTAGTTAAGACTAATGGAGAACAAATGATAAAAACATAGTATTAAATCAGCTTATGTAATTAATTACATAAAATGTAAATTGACTAAATATTCCAATTAAAAAAAATTGAAGATTGTTAGACTGGATAAAATACACTACTCAACTATTTGGTGCTTTCAAGAGACAAATATATACCAAAATTTACAGAAAGATTCAAAGTAAAGGGATGGAAAAATGGACATATTATAAAGAGTATCCAAAAGAAAGCCAGAATAGCTATATTATTACAAATGAGACTAAGAGGCAAAATGCTTTGCTAATATAGAAGGATACCTCATAATTATAAAAAGTTCAGTTAATCAAGAGAATATGATAATTATAAATCTGTATATACCTGATAACATACATTTAAAATAACAATAAAATTGACAGTATTATAACAAAAAAGTCAAATTCATAATGGAGTTTCAAGATATTAATAGATTCCCTTTCATTAATTCATTGAACAAGTAGTTATTATATCAGTGAAAATACAGAAAATTAAAACAATCAAAGAAAGTGGAGGGAAATAAAATTAAACATTAAAAGCAAAGATTAAGTAAATTGTAAGCAAATGTAAAATAAATAAATTTAACCAAGAGTTGTTTCTTGGAAAAGATAAGTTCTCTTTGAGACTGATTAAGGAAAAGCCACTATATTAAAATTAAAAAGGGAAAGCATCAGCAGAAATTCTCAGAAACGTAAATATAATAAGAGTGTTTCAAAAGCAACTTTTTGCCAATAAAATTGAAAATATAGATTACTGTACGAAACAACAGAAAATCATCAAACTGACCGAAGAATAAATTTGTTGTTAGGTGCTTTCAGGCTGGTTCCAACTCATGGCAACCCTATGTACTACGGAACGGTAACTCTGCCCAGTCCTGCTCCATCCTCTCACTGTTCTTATGTTTGAGCCCATCTTTGCAGCCATGTCCATCTCATTGAGAGCCTTCTTCTTTTTCACTGATTCTCTCCTTTACCAAGTATGATGTCCTTCTCCTGGTCTCTCCTGATAATACATTGAAAATGTCCGAGACAAAGTCTCACCATCTTCGTTCTAAGAAACATTCTGGCTGCATTTCTAAAACAGATTAGTTAGTTTTTCTGGCAATCCATGATATATTTAATATTCTTTACCAATGCCATAATTCTAAGACATCAATTCTTCTTTGGTCTTCCTTATTCATTGTCCAGGTTTGTACATATATACGAAGTGATGAAAAATATCAACACTAGTATCAGGGGCACCTTAGAGTTCAAAGTAACATCTTTGCTTTTTAACACATTAAAGAGGTCTTTTGCAGCAGATGTGCCCAATGCAATACACCATTTTGATTTCTTGACTGCTGCTTCCATGGATGTTGAATGTGGATCCAAGTAAAATGAAATCTTTGACAACTTCACTATTTTCTCTGCTTATCATAATGTTGCTTATTAGTCCAATTGTGAGGACTTT
This sequence comes from Orycteropus afer afer, assembly GCF_000298275.1. Lineage (NCBI taxonomy): Eukaryota > Metazoa > Chordata > Mammalia > Tubulidentata > Orycteropodidae > Orycteropus > Orycteropus afer. The sequence continues at coordinate 5,690,595 of NW_006921737.1, read as the reverse complement.
TGTTTTCTTTACATTGAAGTGTAATTCATACAGAAGGCTATGTGGTTTTGATTTTCATCAGTAAGTGCTTCAAGTCCTCTTCACTTACTGCAATCAAGTTTGCATCATCTGCATATTGCATGTTGTTAATTGGTCTTCCTCCAATCCTGATGTCATATTCTTCTTCACATAGTCCAGTTTCTCAGATTATATCACTCAGCATACAGACCAAATAAGTAGGGTGAAAGGATAAAATCCTGACACACACCTTTTCTGATTTTAAACCATGCATTATCTCCTTGTTCATTCAAAGGACTGTCTCTTGGTCTATGTACAAGTTCCTCATAACTGCAAGTAAATGTTCTGAAATTCCCATTCTTTGTGCAACATTGTCCATAATTTATTATGATCCACACAGTTGAATGCCTTTGCACAGTTGATAAAACACAGATAAACATCTCGTGGGTACAAAATTTAAATCATTAGATTTGTTACTACATAATTTGAATATATTTGTAACTAATTTCAATTTGTTATTATTTAAGTTGGATTGTTATTACAATCTTCTGACAAACAAAACTCTAGGTCCAGATGGCTTTATCAGGTAATTTTACTCTTAGGGAGGTAATAATTCCAATCTTGCAAAAATGTTCTAGAGAACAGAAATAAAGATAATGATTTCCAGCTCATCACAACCTTTATTTCTAAGCCTGGCAAGAATAGTACAAAAAAGAAAAATTGCAGGTCAATCTCTCCCATGGATTTCATAGATGCAAAAATCCTAAAGAAATAATTAACTGAATCCAGTACTACATAAAATATAATACATCACAATCAAATTGGTTTTATTCCAGGAGTATAAGGTTGATACAACATGAAAAAATCAATCAGTGTTGAAATTAAAATGATGCCCAAGATTTGCTTCAAAAGAATAATGTGAGAGCTGAAGACTGGATGGTAGTATATATAAAATGAGTGGCTACAGACTGATTATTGCTGTAGCTGGGTGATAAAATATATTTATGCATATTTGAAGTTTTCCATAAAGGAAATAAAAATAAATAAACAAATGAAATTTAGCACACTCACAAAATAAAGGAGAAAAGCATGTATTCATCTAATGCTGAGAAATCATTTGAAATAGTCAGGCATTCTTTAAAATTAAAAATTCTTAATCACCAGGATTAAAACAAATCTTTCTTAATCTGATAAAGGATACTTTCAATATAGCTTTAATGATGATATAGTGAAAGTTTCCTTGTAAGATTGGGAATGATCTTATTCTCAGTGGTTGCCACCACCACCATTTCTGTTCAACATTGTGCTGGAATAGTTTAGCTGGTACAATAAACCAGGGTTTATCAATCATATCACTACTGACATTTAGGCCTAAATAATTCTTGTTTGTGGTGGGTGTCCTGAGTATTGTAGAATATTTGGCAAAACCCCTGACCTTTTTCTTTAGATAGCAGTAAAATCCTTCTTTTCAAAGTTGTGACTATTAAAATTGTCTCTATGTTGTCAAATTATCTCTGTGGGTCAAAATAGTACCCCTGCCTTGTTTCCCCATTTCTGTTTGATTGTACTCTTTCTCATCTCCTTAGCCTTCAGTCAGGTAATGTTTATGCACTCTTTCTTCTAGCTTTGCTTCCATGTTAGCTGACTTCCCCTTGGAATCACAATCTGCTGTTTTGGCCAGTTCTCCCACCCCTTAACCCTACCATCTAAAGCTATTGCTCCAGGAGGAAGTCCTATCTGATCACACCCTTTCATTATGATTTTCCATGGTGCTTCCATAGAATACAAAATTGTCTCCAAATTCCTTAGCACAGACTTTGAAGGTTTGCAGAAGCAGATATAAACAGCTTCTTAGTTTCACTCCCACTCTTGTCTTACTTATAGCTAAGGCTTCAGTCACATAAACTCACTTCATTCTTCCTCGGGTATTATGTACTTCATGGCCTTGTTAGTTTGCAAACATTATTATTTGACCCCTTTCTACTGCTTCTTTCCTTTTCCTTTATCTGACAAATTCTTACTCAATCTTGACAAACCTGAATAAGTGTCACTTCTTAAGTGAAAATTTATTTTTTATTCTTCCTCATCTGTGGTGTTCTACTATATAAAAATACTTTGATTGCTTGAAAATTGACATATTGATTATTATTTTCTGAAGAGGTAAACATACCAGATAAAGATAAAGAAGACATAAAAATCATCCAGATGACCTCCACTCCCAGATGTATTTCTTTGTACAAAGTCAGTTGCTGTTGAGTCAGTTCCAACTCATGGCCACCCCATGTGTGTCAGAATAGAACTGTGCTCCATAGGGTTTTCAATGGCTGATTTTTCAGAAGTAGATGGCCAAGCCTTTCTTCCAAGGTGCCTCCGGGTAGACTTAAACTTCCAAATTTTCAGTTAGCAGCAACCAAGTTAACCATTTTCTCTGCCCAGGGACTCCTCATTTAAATAGATGCCATAGCTAATGAGATCATTCCATGATTCCATTCTATTGCCTATTTTATTCCACTCACCATGAACACCATCTCATGTCAATAAGGAAACTTTTATATGTCATTTTTAATGACTGCATAATATTCTGTTTTACTTATCATTTTATAACTAGTTCCCTACAGATGGAGATTTAAGTCACTTCCAGCTGCTCATATCATTATAAAAAATGTTTTGTTGAGCATTCCCCCTCTGCTTTGAAAATGTTTGGATGAATGACCCAGATCACAAAGGATTATAATTATTGTGTGCCCGACTGTAATTAGTTCCCTAAGGGCAAAAACCATTATTTCTCTTGGAATGTCCAGAAAGCAGCAGATTGCCTTCTAAAAACCCAAGTTGATTCCGATCCATAGTGGCCCTACAGGACAGAGTAGAAGTGCCCTAGAGGGTTTCCCAGGCTGTAAATCTTTATGGCTCGGACTGCCTCATCTTTCTACCCCAGAGTTGGCTGGTGGATTTTGTTCAGCAGCTGACTGCTTAACCACTGTATCACCAGGGCTCCTTAGGAGAATTTGAGCAGGAGCTTAATAAACATTGTTGAAAGAAAGAAGGAATAAATGTATGGATGCTTACATAGTTTGGTAGACATGTATATCATCACACATGTCTTCAGTTTTTCTCAACTTTTTATTGGCTTTTAGCTTGATTTCCCTTAGGTGTTATTCAATCTTCTGGCTTTCCTAATGTCTCATTACAGTTGTCACTACCACTGACATAATTGCCAACACTTAACTTCAAGAATTAGAATATGACCAAACCATATCTTTCCCACAGATTTTGGTAACTCTGGAATAGATTTTATAAATCTCAGAGAAAAAAAAAAAATTGTGAATACCTGGCACTCTCTGCCCTATGCTGAGAAGAGAAAAGTTATTAAGACTGAACTTGTCAATTACAAGAAAAAAAATCACATAATATGTGTGTTGCATACTATTTACAGCTGTTGTCTATTATGGGTTCTCTGGAGTACCATTTGCTGATACAATGGAATGGGCTCATAAGTTTAACTCACTGATACGACAGCAAAATTGTCTTAAATCATGGAGGGGGAGAGAGGAAAATCAACTAGCAATGAAAAAAAAAAAAATGCTACTTATGTCATTATGAGAACCCACAGTTTTCCCCACATGCATCTTCAAGATGCTCAGAAAGGCCTGCCAGGTCATGTGGTGTATCATAATATAGAAGATTATCAACCTGATTCTCCAACGGAAAGAAACATATTGTTGATGTCTCTCTGCAAAGGCTTTCATTTGGTTTATTGACTAATGCACTGCATTGTACTGGAGATAGCAGGCAATGGAAGCCAACTGGCCCAGACAATGAGAGTGTTCAGTTGGTGTCGAAAATTTACAAGGGCTTAAGCTATTTTTTATTTCTTCTTGCTGGGCTGGGAGCACTTACTGTTGTTGTTCAATATGCTGCAAATGAACAGAGTTCAAAAACCACAAAGAGAGTGATAAGGAATTATAGAACAGAAAATAGGCTACTGATTGGGTACAAATTCATCAAGCCTCTTTATTTCTCAATAAGGTTTTTATTGGAGTGCCAATGAAGCTTACTTTGGAAGGAGCAAAAAGTGACTCTGAGCAAATGATATAGTGGGAAAGGTGACCTCAGTTAATTTCCACTGTGCTCAGCTAGCTTCCTGTATATCTCTTTTCCCCAGCATGCTTATTCAGAAAGTTTCAGCTAGTGAATCATTAGTATCACATGCAGAACACCAAATCCAATGCTGATTTCTTTGGAAACTTGCTAAAATTTCTCACAAAACATTTTTTCCAATGGTATTTTAAAGCATCCATTCCTTTGCTCTTGGGTTTCCTAAAGAGAGTTGTCTCATTTCTCTTTGATAAGTGAAATGAAGACATGAAGAATGGCCTAGGTATAAGAAATATATCTTAATGTTATCAATTGATAAAGGAAATAATAGTCAACTATATTGGTGAAATCTTTTAAAATTTGGTCTCAGAGATCTTGCCAAAGAGTCTTAAAACTCAGAGCATTCCTGGGAATAATAATAGCAACATCAGCAGTAGCAGCACTTAATCTCTATTTAAGCACTTACCATGTATCAACAACCCTTCGAGACATGTTACTTGTTAAATTAATTTAATCTTCTGAGTTAGGAGTGGTTATCTTCCCCACTGACAAACAGGAAAATGAAGAGGCATAGAAGTATGTAACTTACCTCTGGTGGAATATAGCAAACTGGAACTTGAACTCTGGAAATATGCCCCGAAAGCTATTAAAACTCCAAACTCACATTTGAGTAATTGAGTTGCTTCCGACTCATAGTGACCCCCACTGGGTTTCCAAGGCTGTAAATCTTTATGGAAGTAGGTTGCCCAGTCTTCCCTCCATGGAGCAGCTGGTGGGTTTTAACTGCTGACCTTCCAGTTAGCAGTCAAGTGCCTTATCCACTACACCACCAGAGCTCCTTTAGTGTCTCTGATTAGACAAATGTATTGTCTACAGTTAAGTCAGAATTACTTTTCTAAAGCACAAGTTTTGACATGTTTTTCTACTGTTGAAAATCCATCATTGATTGACTCCATATTTCTTAAGTTAATGGTTCTCAACCATTCTTTTCTGGGACACACATCGTCATAGATCATTCTTATTACAGCTCCCTCTTTCACTATTTTCTCCCCATGTGCATGTCACTCCAGGTAATGTTATTATAAGAGTAGCTTTACATTTGATCTTATATTCATAGAAATTAGTACTGGAGTTTAACAGTATGTAACATAAATATAATTAGATTGGCTTAGTTAAATAAGGCCTTATTGATCTCAACTATCCAGAGAACTTGAAGAAGGCAGAGAAGATGTGGTAAAGCTGCTCAAGGGATTTATCAAGAAGTTGAGATCTTCTTAATGTTATGCCACTTTAACATGTAACTTTGATTCTCAAGGTGGCTTCCCTACCTGTGGATCTTACAACTATGATGAAGGCAGAGAGAAGAGGAAAGAAAAAGATAGGAAAAACAACAAGGCTTTTACCAGGTGAAATTGTCTCCTTTAATCACTTTTCCAGCAAGACTTACCTTTTTATTTATTTATTTATTTGTTTTTAATTGTGCTTTAGGTATACACTTACAGAGCAGTTTGTTTTACATTCAACATTTTGTGTACATTTGGTTTCACTCATCCCCAACCCTAACCCACTCTCCTCCCTTCCCCTGCCAGTACCCCCTCCCCCCATGCCCCTCATAGTCATGCACTCTTGTGTGTCCTGCATTTCTTCCGTGTGACTGTTGCCCCTCTACTGCCTCATGTTTGATTGCTCCAAGGGATTCCTCTCCATAGAGTATGTGGGTGCATCACCCTGGGTTGAGTGGTCTGTGTGTATGTCTTAATTACTATTGGGCTGAGAGCCAGCCCCTGGGAGTGAGTTTTATTCCAGGCCCAAAGTATATCCCAAGGCTGTAGTATTGGGGTTCCCACCAGACTCCCTCTGACCAGAAATTCTGATCATTATTGATTTTTTGGATTTTGTTACATTTTTTTCCTCCCAGCCTATCCAGGATATCCAGTTTTGATATTTTCCAGAGTGGTTGGCTTTGGTAGCAGGGCACCATCTAGTTCTTCTGGTCTCAAAGTCCATCATTTTCTATGGCTGATTGCTTCCAAAAGCCCTTGGTCTTTTTCACTCTTCTTCACTTCCAATGATAGGAGACCATTAGCTACATCTTAGATGGCTGCTTGAAAGCTTTCAAGAAGCCAGCCACTACTCACTACTCACTGACGTAGGTTGTGGAATAAGATTTTTTATGTATTTTGTTGTGCTAGTTGAGTCTGGTGTCCCCCAGCACTATGGTTCTGAGTCGGTAGATCCATTAGATCTCTCTCCCACAGTATCTGGATGTCTGTGAGGGGTTGCTCTATGTCTGTCTTCTGTTTCTTTAAGGGTTGCAGGTATTGTGTATTAGTGGTATCTGCAAGATTAGCCTCAGCTGATTCTATCCTTGGTCTAGAGTATAATCCCATTCACCGAACCCCATCTGACCTTCTCAGATGTTTATGTGTTTATCTGTAGCCTCATGTTTAGTGTTAATGATAACACAGTATTGTGGATATACTGGTATTAGCCTCTGTCATCTATATCTTATGTGCACAATTTGGTGTCCTCCCTTTCCCTAATGTTATCACGGTGGTCACTGACTCTTTCCATACTATACCTCCCCTTTCCCACCTCAGCATGTGGACCCCAGCTACCCTGAAGTTATGTCCTCCCCTCCCCTCCCCACCCCTGTAAACTACAAAGTGAATTCCCTTCCTTAAGCAAACCATTCTTTGTCATTTTATAGTAATGGGCTCATAAAATATTTGTCCTTTTATGACTGATTTATTTCACTCAGTATAATGTCCTCCAGGCTCATCCATGTTGTGAGATGATTTGCATATCCTTTATTGTTCTTTAATATATCATAGTATTCCATTGTGTGACTGTACCATCATTTGATTATCCATTGATCTGTTGATGGGCATTTAGGTTGTTTGAATCTCTTTGCTATAGTGAATTGTTCTGCAATGAACATAGGTGTGCATATGTCTGTTTGTGTCTTGCCTCTCACTTCATTAGGATATATCCCTAGTAATGGAATTGCTGGGTCAAATGGTATTTCTATTTTCAGTTTTTTAAGGAAATGCTATACCATTTGCCACAATGGTTGTACCATTTTACAATCCCCACCAGCAGTGTATGAGAGTTCCAGTCTCTCTGCAACCTCACCAGCATTTATTTTCTGTCCCATTGAATTTTGCTATTATTGCTGGGTTGAGATGATATCTCATCGATGTTTCAATTTGCATCTCTCTAATGAATAAAGATACTAAGAAATTCCTCATGTGTTTGTTGGCCACCAGCATATCATCTTTAGTGAAGTGTCTGTTCATGTCCCTTGCCCATTTTTGAATTGGAATGCTTGTCTTTTTAGTGTTGAGGTGTTGAAGTTTACTATAGATTTTGGAGATAAGTCTTTTGTCAGATATGTCATAGGCAAATATTTTCTCCCAATCTGTAGGTTTTCTTTTTACAAAGAAAAAGAGAAAGCCTTACTTTTGCCACCGTTTATAACCTATGGAACAAAATTGTGTCACATGGCCACTCCCACCTACAACAGAATCCATGAAGCTGGATATTTTAATCTGGGGACATTCTTCTCTCCTCTAAATCAGGAGCATTTTAGTAAAAAAGAAGGAAACCAGCAGTTTGTGTCTCATATATAGTATCATATGCAAACTTTTGTACCTATTCATAACTGATGATTCTGTAATACACTCCATCACTAATCATAGAACAATAGTGAGAAACTGACTCCATATTTTGAAAACTTATGCCTTATTGGACAAAGAACAAATACCTAATCAATAAATGTAAAAGAGGATCTTACTAGTTTGACACCAATCTACTTTTCTCTATTCATGTGCCACTTCACCCTACTCTTTGCTTATGATAACTGTTCTTTATAATAGAATATGCTGCCGACTTTCATTCCTCTGTGTTTTAGCTTGTATCTTTTCCTTTGCTTGGAAGACATTTTCTCATTTTTTCTAGTTGGTAAGATGATATTTATTCTGCAAGACCCAGTCCAAATGCCATTACATCTCTGAGAAAGTCCTTATCTCTCAGTCGGATCTATTTTTGGTGCTTTAGATACATCTCTACTTGTCATTACCTGCTTGTATATTTGTTGCTACTGACAAATGCTAAGATTCTTGGAAAACAAGAACTATAACTTATTCAAGTTTTTTCTACCCAGTGCCTGCTGCAATTCCTGTAATATACTCAAGACATCTGCTTAAGCAAAAATATAGCTATTATCTCCAATGTATAGAGGACATAGAAGTAGCTGAGGTGACTTTTCCTCACCACAGTCTGTAAAAACACTGATCTATGCTACCACCCCTCTGTCAGTTTGTCACAGTGTGATGGCTTGTATGTTGCTATGATGCTGGAAACTCTACCACAGGTATTTTTCTAATACTAGCAGAGTTACCTAAAGTGGGTGGGTTTCATCCAAGACTTCAGAGTAAGACAGCCTAGAAAGAAAGACCTGGTAATCTACTTCTAACAATTACCCCATGAAAATCCCATAGATCACAACAGAAAATTGCCTGATATAATGTTGGAAGATTAGTTCCCTAATATGGATGGCACTAGAAATATATAGTAGCGGCAAAAATGGACTCAAGCATATAAATGATTGTGAAGATGTCAAAGGACTAGACAATGTTTCATTCTGTTGCCCATGGGGTTGCTGTGAGTCAGAGATGACATAATAGCAATTGACAAAAACATTCCCCTTAAACCTAGATCTGAGTGGATGTCAGCAGAAACATGGAAGAGAAGGAGTGCATATATATATATATATTTTGTTACTGTTTCATTTGATGATAATACATATTTTTAAAGTTTTTTTCTGTCTTCTATTATCTGTTCTTTAGCTCTTTTATCAAGAGGTTTTGTCTCTCTTTGCACAGAATTAGACACAGTTTGTCCCTTCAAAATCCTACTGTTGTGCAGATTAAATGAATTTATATACATAAAGCACTTAAGAAAATCCTAAAATCCTTTAAAGGATGAAAAACCATATTTAACTCAGAATTTGAAATATATAGAAAGCAATTAGTAGTTTATTAAATTTTAGGCTGTTTAGTGACTGGGATTTTTATATTTGGCAAATACTTGGTTATTGCCATTAGAGTGAACTTTGAAGCAATAAGGAATTGGTTGGAGACAACAAAATGAAAAAAAGAATCAGAAAAAAGAGCACAGAACGGGAAAAGAGTTAACATAGACTTGGTGAATTTCTAGTAGGTGCCAACCTCACCCCCTTGAGTAGAGGGGGAACAGATATCACTAATCCATGAACATAAATTTCCATCTGCTCATGGATATGGCCTCAGAATATGACTCAAGACTTTGACACTCAAGATGTGTTCCACCAGCAAAGAAGGCAAGACAAACTTATTGTTCTCTAATCAATGTATTCTCCCTAAGTCCTATTGAGGTCAATGCACTCCCTGTGACTCGATAGACAGCCTTTTCTTGACTCCCTTTGAGAAATAAAGAAAGTATTTTGATCTCAATATTGAGTTCCTGGTATAGCTTTCTGTTAAATCTCTCACAAGTATTGAATCAAATGTCTTATATTCATAAAATTCCCAGTATACTGCTTCTGTATTTGACTCTTCTTTCTGCCAGGGAATGAGAGGACCAGTTTACCCATAAACTTTATAATGAGGAGGGATGGAAACAACATGTATTGAATGGCAGACAATATGCTAAGTGTTTTAGACTCATATCTTTTGCTTGTATAACAACCAACCAGATGAGGTCAGTATTATTGTTCCCATTTTCTAGATAAGAAATAGCCTCAAAGAAATTAAGATCTCACAGGTGTTAGGTGAGATTCAATCTCAGTTCTGTTTCCCCCAGTGTCATACTATTGGACTACACACTGGAAAGTTCATTGTTTTCTTTGGTGATCTTCATAAGCTTGGTTCTTGGGTTCTTTTAATATCACTTAATACTTATAATTTTGATAAGAGCCTTGTGCTCTAACTTTGCATTTTCTTGAGTTTTCTAGTCCACAAAGATGGAAGCAGATGAAAAATAGATCCATGTAGAATCTTGGAACAATTCAAGTATAATCCACTTGGAACAATTGACCTATTTAGGATTCCATGCCAGCCAGGGGTAACTCCGGTCCCCTGGAAACTATCTTTATGGAAATTGAAAGTGTACTTAGGTTTAATTTAATTTTATTCCTTTTGCCACAGGGCAACGTCCATACCAAGTGATCACTGCCCGAGTTCATCCAGGAGAGAGTAATTCCAGCTGGGTGATGAAGGGGACTTTGGAGTTCCTGGTCAGCAGTGATCCTGTGGCTAGACTTCTGAGGGAAAACTTCATTTTCAAGATAATCCCCATGCTCAACCCAGATGGTGTCATTAATGGAAAGTAAGTCAAGCACTTGTCCAGATCTAACATTCATTTAGTTACAATAGTAACATGTTATCATTTCACCAAATTAGCATGATTGGAGAAACCTTTGTACCCTTGTCAGCAATAAACTCTTGGGCTTCTGTTCTCTGGGACAGAAAACAATGCATTGTCTATGTATACTGGTGCCAGTCTCACAGTTTCTTTGAATAGAAAGTTATGGATGCATGGACAATGCCACAAGCATCCTTATTGTTGTTGTTGTTATGTGCCGTTGAGTCGGACCCGACTCGTAGCGACCCCTCCTTGGGTTTCTGAGGCAGTATCACTACGGAAGTAGATTGCCCCATCTTCCTTCCGAGGAGTAGCTGGTGGGTTTTAACCATCAGCCTTCTGGTAAGCAGTCAAGTGCTTTAGACACTACGCTACCAGAGCTCCTACAAACGTCCTTAGAAACAATCTATTCTAACTCTCTCCTTGAAAGATGGAAACTGGGGTCCAGAATAACCAAATGACTATTGGTGGGTTAAAGGTAAAGTCAGAGCTCGAATTATGATTTCCTCATAACAATATCAGTGTTTTTATTTATTTATTAATGCTTTGTTGTTGTTACTTGCTGTTGAGTGGATTCTGAATTATGGTGACCCTATGTGTGCAGAGTCAAACTACTCCACAGGATTTTCAAGGTTGTGATATTCCGTAGCAGATTTCCAGGCCTATCTTTGCATGCATCTCTTGGTGGGATTGAATGCCTCCCAGAGTTTCTGATATTTCTCTGCTTACTTCAGAGAAATCTTTACTCTCAGTTGTATATTACTGGATTCTGAAGTTAACGATAACGAGGGTGTCAACTAGCTACATGGAATGTTGGCTGAAAGAGAGAAGGTTAGAGTTGTTCTTCTCCTCATCCAGCCCCTACATGCCTTTGGAATACATAAAGGGAATGATGAATTCCATGTCTGATAAGCTTTTTTAAAAAGGGTCAGAATTCTCAGAGTATGTGAGCTTAAGCTCAGATATCAGATGAGGTCTTCAACATCACATGGCCAAAGGGTAGGGGTGATAGTGTTAGCATTCACAGATATCTAACCCAAACTTTGTGGACAAAGGATAAAACCCCTTGCTGTGGTAATTGATGATTCTTCTTACTATAGGAATGGACATTATATCCTATGGAAACAATAGAATACACAACAAACAAACTATTGAGAGAAAAATAATTTCAGAAGCTATAAACCTAAAAGAATACACAATTTCAAATAAAATTAAAGAAGCAAAAATACAAGTTCAGAAAACTGAGAAATAGAATAATATTGAAGAGCTAAAATGGATGGGATAAAATGAGAATTAAAAAGAAATACTGATAAAGAAAACAAAATCTTAAGAGATAAAATTAAAATGACTTAAAATAAATAAGAGAATGATTTAAGATAATATAGTAATTACTTTCTTAGGAGAAAATTAAATATTAAACAGCTGAGAGAATAGACTAGCATTAAAAGAAAGGATGAAAAGAAGACTGATTAAAAAGTTTAAATGTATAAAGATAATACAATTAAAAAGAAAACGGTATAAAGTCCAAATGATAAAATATGTTAAATTGTGCCAAAATTTAAACAAGTCAAAGCTAAAGACTAAAATAACAAAATTCCACT
>NW_006921737.1:5674867-5678274 GCF_000298275.1 Orycteropus afer afer | reverse complement strand
GCCTCAGAAACCCAAGGAGGGGTCACTGTTAGTTGAGTCCAACTCGACGGCACATAACAACGATGTTTCTGACAGATCTTCCTGGCTTAGAAATTTTTCTCAGGCTTTAATTTTCTTGGTGGAAGTTCTCTGAGGGCAGGGGACATGGGGCAGAGACCAGGATTCTTTGTCTTTGTCTGTGATGCCTGGTTGGCCTTCAAGCATGTGTGAACACTAAGAGGCTAAGCAAGTCCTTCTCTAAGAAGAATTCAGCAAGGCCTCTAGCAGAAATATGGCAATCTAACTCTCAAGATGGATAAAATCCAAAATTAGTGTCCTCTTCTGGTAGAACAGAACACAGATGGCCCCAGCAATGTGCTCTGTTAGCTTCAGAGTATGGCTCTGAGACATCAGTGGATGACTCCTCACTGCTTGAGAGTCAGTGGTTGTATCATCCTGTGTTCTCAGTCTAAATGAGCTACACAAAGCATTGTAAGGGACTTGATCCCCTTCAACATTTTGCAATCAAGCTGCCTGTTGTCTGAATTTTCTTCTTCCATTCAGTTGTTTGGAGTCTGGTAGGGGATGTTCCCTATGTACACTATAATGGAAAGAGCACTGGATTTGAAGTGCTAACCCCAGTTTAGAATTCTGGCTCTTCTCTACCAGCTCAGCTCTCTTTCCTGTGGGAAAAGGAAGATACCAAGCTATTTGCTAAGTCTAAGTCTCATAAGCCCAAGGCAATATTTAAGCTCAAGGATAGGTGTTTTAGTTACTTCCATTTCATATCCACATGGCCTCAAATCAGGGATTTGATCCAGGTTTTTGGCTTAGGGGTTAATGTGGGTTCACCCACTGCCTATCCTCCTGGCCTGGACACTCATTATTTCCAGCTCACAGCTGGTTGCTCTGAACTCCCAAATGGCAATCCAGCTTCTTCTCAGTGACATTGCCATTCATCATCATTATCATTATTTATTATGACTAAAATTACCTTCTCAATTTATATAGCATCTTTCATCAAAACACTCACTATGATCACCCAAACAATTTTGGCTGAAAGAGATTTGAAAATTGCAGCAGTATTCTATCTATAAGAAAATCACACACATCATTATCAGAAGACTTGAGACTACCATGGGTGCATAATATCTCATAAAAGGAGCATAAACATCTCAGTTCATGAGCCCTTCTGGACCATTTCTGATTTGTGGTTTATCTAACTTCCATTTCAACTCCTTCCTTATTGAGCATTCTATGTTAAGGCATGTCTAGTCTACTCTGCATAAATGGGTATCTTTTATTTTATTGTCTTTTGATCTTTGCCCTATCAGTTTCACCCACTTTAGGCAGCCTTACTTTGTGCATAAATCTTGAACCCTCTTTCAATTGAACTTCCTCATGTGGAGTCATCTTCAATCTCAAAGTAGTTAACTTAAACTTTGTTTATGTGATATGATTTCTAATGTTCTCATCTTTTTGAATTGTTTTCTGGACATACTCCTCTTAATAAGCTTCTTAAAGCTGATAGCACTGGCCTGTGTGTGGTCTGATCAGAAAAGAGGAAATTCTTGCATAAAGAGTAGAGAGCCTAAACTGAACTTGACCCTTAACTACTAGACAGTACTTTTCTTTTACAAGTAATTATGTGCCCTTGTGGACCTTACAAGAATGTATAAAAAGAGGATAGTTTCCTTTTGTGGTGTTGGTGATGAAGCCTTTGAGGATAGCTGGAAGGTTTGATAACAGTGGTCAGGGAGACAGAGCCAGGATTTTCTAGCAAAAAAAATTAGTGGGTCTTGTCAAACCAAAGATCTCTTAGCAACACATGCCTGTAACAGGGAAACAAAATGAAAAAAAAAAAAAAAAAAGATTGGTCATGTTAGGTTACAAAATAAATAATTTACAGTCTTGTTAATCTATTAGTTTTATCAAACTGGCCAGAATTCTAAATGATCCAGGAGGGAAGTGGCTTAGAGTTGTCCCCTGGCCTTTATAACTCTCCCCAGTGTGAGATAAAGTAGGAAGGAAAGTCAACAAACTGAGTTAGAGCACAAGGGATATTGTGGTTTTATTAGAGCAAGGAGTGAGGACAAGGAGTAGGGGACAAGGACTACCTAAAAGCACAACTTCCTTTTTTTTAAAAAAAAAAAAAAAAAAAAACCTATGGTTATTGGGTGGATGATAGTGACACAATAATTTTTGTAAAGTCAAAACACAGTGGAACATTTTAGTCATAGGAGAATTAGAACATATTGATTCTTTGTATATATATAACTCTAAACAAACTTGATTGTCTTCATCAAAGAGGCTGTTGTGGAAGAAAAGCAGACAACAAAAAGAGCAAAGAGCTTAATATAAGTACACACAAAGTATTCAGGAGTAATAGCTGAATATACTAGAGGAAACAAATGGAACTTTAAAAATAAGATAACAAATCTTGACAACTCTAACAATTTGGAACCATTTAAAGTTAGAGCTCTGGTTGCATATGGCCTAAGACATTTGATGGCTAACCAGAAAGCTGGTGGTTCAAATCCACCAGCCACTCCTCAGAACAAAGGTTGGGCAATCTACTTCCATAGTGACACTGCCTCGAAAACCAAAGGAGGAGTTGTTGTGAGCTGGGTCCGACTCAATGACACATAACAACAACAACATCGTTTAGCACTGGCTCTTGTCTGCCTGTTTGTCATACTGTGGTGGCTTGCATGTTGCTGTGAAGCTAGAGGTTATGCCATTGGTATTTCAAATGCCAGCAGAGTCACCCATGATTGACAGGTTTCAGTGGAGCTAAAAACTTTATGCAAGTACAATTTTGCTGAAGACAATTAAAAAACACTTGCAGCGATATATTGACAGGGAACTTCCACAAACTCAAGCTGGATTGAGAAGAGTACATTAAATGAGGGATATCATTGCCCCAGGGTTACAGGTGATGAGAGACAACTCAGGGATGCCCAAAGCAGCAGGCCAGAAGAGCAGGAGAAAGGGAATTAAAAGCCAGGAAGCCAGAGAGAAGGGAAATCAGCCAAAGGGATTAGGTGAGGAGAAGAAACTCAGGACCGCCCAAAGCAGCAGGACTGGAGAGCAGGAAAAAGGGGATAAAAGGAACATGGACAGAGGAGCAGTCAGCCCCAGGGACAACTCAGGGATGCACAAAACAGCAGGGCAGAAGATCAGGAGAAAGGGATTAAAATCCAGGAAGCCAGACAGAGGAACAGTCAGCCACAGGGACCCAGTTGGGGGTGATATGAGAGGTCTCCAACAGCAAGCCAAACTTGTCTGTCGGGTTGTCTTACTGTGGTGACATGTAGACGTGAGTTTTGAAGCTGAGCCTCTGGTGTTTAAAACCCAGAGAGATGCATCTGGTGCACAGGTAACAGCCCACCTTATAGACTGAGACAGACTAGGAAGAAGGAAGAGGC
>NW_006921737.1:5618408-5671616 GCF_000298275.1 Orycteropus afer afer | reverse complement strand
CGACGGCACTTAACAACAACAACAAACATCATTGCTGATGTCAGATGGATCTTGGGCTGAAAGCAAAGAATACCAGAAAGACGTTTATCTGTGTTTTATCGATTATGCAATGGCGTTTGTCTATGTGTATCACAGCAAATTATGGATAACATTGTGAAGAATGGGAATTCCAGAACACTTAACTGTGCTCATGAGGAACTTGAACAAAGACTAAGAGATTGTTGTTCAAAAAGAACAAGGGAATACTGCATGGTTAAAAATCAGGAATGATGTGTCTCAGTCAGGGTTGCAAACTCTCACCATACTTATTCAATCTGTATGTTGAGCAAATAATCCAAGAAGCTGGACTATAGGACGAACAAACGTGGCATCAGCGTTGGCAGAAGACTCAGTAGCAACCTGCAATGTGCAGATGGCACAACCTTGCTTGCTGAAAATGAAGATCACTTGAAGCACTTACTGATGAAGATCAAAGAACTGCAATCTGCAATATAGATTACACTTCAACATAAAGAAAACAAAAATCCTCACAACTGGACTAGTAAGTAACATCACTATAAATGGAGAAAAGATTGAAGTTGTCAGTGATTTCATTTTACTTGGATCCACAACAAACACCCATGGAAGCAGCAGTCAAGAAATCACACATCATATTGCACTGGGCGAATGTACTGCAAAAGACTGCTTTAAAGTGTAAGAAGCAAAGATGTCATTTTCAAGGCTAAAGTGCACCTAACCCAAGCCATGGTATTTTCAGTCACCTCATATTCATGTGAAAGCTTGACAGTGAATAAAGAAAACTGAAGAAGAGCCGATGCATTTGAATTAAGGTGTTGGTGAAGAATTCTAAAAATACTATGGACTGCCAGAAGAATGAACTAATCTTTCTTGGAAGAAGTACAGCCAGAATGCTCCTTGGAAATGAGAATGGTGAGAGTTCTTCTCACCTGCTTTGGTTATGTGTCAGAAGAGACCAGTCCCTGGAGAAGAATATCATGCTTGGTAATGTAGAGGGTCAACAAAAAAGAGACTCTCACCCAGATGGATTAACACAGTGGCTGCAACAATGGGCTCAAGTACAGCAAGGATTGTGAGGATGGTCCATGACTGGGCAGTGTTTAGGGTTGCTGTGAGTCAATTGACTCAATGACACCTAACAACAAAAACAAACATGGCTTAGCAAAGGTGCTCTAGTGGTGTCACGGCTAAAGTATTCAGTTGCTAACTAAACAGTTGGAATTTTGAAATCATCAGCACTCCACAAGAGAAAGATGAGGCAGTCTGCTTCCGTAAAGATCTACAGTCTTGAAAACCCTAAAAATTGGTTCTACTCTGTCCTATAGGGTCACTGTGAATCTGAATGAACTTGATGGCAATGGATTTGGTTTCGGTATGAGTTAGCAAACAAAGTTATTTTTTCATTTTCTAGATAAGGCAACTTGAGCATTGAGGGGTTAAGTCTTGGATAAAGTTTAAACAATTGGCATTTAAGAGCCAGAACTTGGATTCATGTCTATCCTTATACTACTTTCATGTAGAGATTTAAGGAAATTAGAATGCTAACATATAGATTCTGATTCAGTATATCTGGAGTGGAAATGCAAATTCTGAGCAGGGGATGGAACTAGAGTGAACCAAATTAGAGGCCCTACTTTAACACGGGATAGAATAGAAGGGAAAATTTTCATATTGTCCATTTGAGGAATGATTTTTGTTGAATCTGTGCACATCACAATTACTTAGCACTCTCCATTTCCTCATCTTCCATTTATTCCTCATTCACTGCCTTAAAAGAACTGCTCAGAACACATAAGAGTGCCTGGTTTTATGTCTGGTCATTCTCCAACAGGCTTGTTGTTCTTGTTATGTGCCGTCGAGTCGGCCCCGACTCATAGCAACCCCTCCTTGGGTTTCCGAGGCTGTATCACTACAGAAGTAGGATTGCTCAAACAGGCTAGGGTTTAATAAACCTGAGGCTTGCAGATCTGTCCAAACTGAAAGGATTAACACCCTGGTAGATTATGGTAGTAGTGATTTGCTCACTGTAGACTGGTCTATCTTTGCCCACATTACCTGTATGCCTGTGAATGTGAATTCTGCAGTGTTCTGTGGTAAAACAAGAACCAATCCTTCTTTGTAGAGGGAAGAAAGGAGAAAGGGAAAGTGGGACAGACCAAATAGATAGAGAGAGACTGACTGTCAGGGGACCACCTTCCCAGTAGGTCTTTCTTTCCCTCTTTCTTTTTTGCATCCCTCTCTCTGCAACTCAGCATTGTGACTCTGAAGTTTTAAATGATCACAAGATGAACAGCCTCCTAGACGAAAGCTCTACATGTTCTGTGGCCTTTGGGAAGGTGAGATTGTCCATGTTGTCTGTAGAAATGATACTGAGGCTGATGGTAATAATGACATAACATGACATGATCACAATATGCCATTTGAGTTCTCATTCCAAAGTTATGGCTCTAAGCTGCTCCTTTCAGAGAGAGGCCAAGGGACTAGAAAGCTTAGGCTGTGGAATCTTTTTGTGGAATGTTTGCTATCTAAAGACTATATTTTTTAACAGTTAAAGCTAAACTTTTACCAGTCTTCTGTTAATTTCAACATAGAACTGTTGGGAACTGAAAAAAGAACTTAAACTTGCAATTATAGATTGATGATAGATAGATAGATAGACAGACAGCTAGATAGATAGATAGATAGATAAAAAACAAACCAAACTCACTGGAATTGAGTCAGATCTGACTCATATTGCCCAATCTTCCTTCTGCGGAGTGGCTAGTGGGCTCGAACCACCAGCCTTCTGGTTAGCAGTCAAATGCCTTAGGCCCTATGTCACCAGAGCACCCAATACATAGATCGTTTTGCTAGTTTCTACTGCTTGACATGGAAGCATTACCAAAAATGGAAGCCTTTGTTCTTTGTTTTTAGAAAAATTTATCTTTCTTTCTGGACACAGAGCAAACATTGGTTTTTGCATTTGAATATCAGACTGAGCTCTGGTTCTGCTTTGTTTGTATACTTCTGTGTTAGGGAGTGCCCTCAGAAGAGTTGGGCAAAAGTTATTCAATCTCTTTCTCTTAGCTTTACTGTCTTTATATTTAAAATGTGGAAAAAAATATTATTATGGTCTGGAAGAGGTAATCTGGAACCATAATTTTCTCCTTCTACCTCCTGTTCTGACTGGAAAAAAGTAAGATGAAAGTCTTAGTTCATTTTGAATGCTAAGATATTTTCTTACACACAAAAAGGGAACATTTATAGGAATATTTCAATGTCACATATTTTATTTACAACTTTATTTAAAGGGCAGATATATATTTAAAACTTTTTTAGAGATACAGAAGTTATTGTCTTCTATTTTAAATTCTTTCTTTGCAAATGTCTACCAGTAATTCTCACATGATGGTTTACAGGGCATTTGCAGGAAATTCATGCAGTGATGTCTCAGTAGGCCACTAGTATCGCCCAGTGAGTGACTCATGTCAACCATCTCCCCACAGGCAGGGCTGGCTGGTGAACCTCTGCTGAAGGGAAAAACATCTGGCACCACCAGCCCACACACAGGACTGAGGGCTGCGTAGTAGCATGGCTCTCTCCTCTCTGGGCCTGTTCTCCACCCACCCCCACCCCCTACTCACACACATCTCTCATTGGCCAAGGTGCAAGTTCTCTCCACCCAATAGCAGGTGTGAGAAGGCCAGCCCACCCAAACTGTGACTGGTTGGCAGGGGCAGATTACCCAACAAGCAAGATAAGCACTACAAGTTAGCAAGTAAACACAAGTAAGTCTTTGCTTACCTTGCTTACTGGGCACTCTGTCCTTGTCAGGGATTGTAAATTTGAAAAGAGGCTTTGGTTCTGTAAGAAGTTCCTGTGGGATTGGGAGAGAGACAGATGCCAGTCACACCTAGAAGCAGAATCTTTGATGTGGTGAAAAAAATGTGAAAATTTTCACTACAGATTAGTAAGTAAGCACAAGTAAGCCCGTATTTACCTTGCTTATTGAGTAATCAGACACTTCTGGCAGGTGATAGGGGTTGGGGGACTGGTGACAGTTGCCATACTGGGTGTGGGGAATGAAAGGTTAAGGGTGGATGAGGGAGCTGATGGTGACGAGTTCATGAGTTATTGCACTTGGTGACAGGTGACACCTACCCTTGTGACACCATTGCCTTGGTGACACTTTTCCCTATGGCACTACTGCTGCCTCTGCTGCCACAAATCCTAAGATCATTTTGGTGTCACCCCTTCAGACAATGTCAGGGGATGTAATCCACACCACCTGCACCCTACAGTGAAGCACTACATTCATGGTAACTTTTCTGAAAGGTAGAAACCCCTCCTTCCTAAAGAAAAAAAAAAAAACTCACTGCTGTCTAGTCCATTCAACTTATAGCAACACCTCCTTGCGTTTCTGAGGCACTATTTCTATGGAAGTAGATTGCCCAATCTTCCTTCCGAGGGAAAGGTGGAAGGAGATGAAGAAATTCATGAAGAACATGGCATCTGGCGCTGCTGTTCAAACTTCTGTATGAGAACCATTGGGATCATATAGGCTAAGAGAACATTTGAGAGACCTGGTTCCAGAGGGAAACGTGAAACATGATATACTCTATCTTGCTGATGAACTTAATCATAGAGATCAAAATGGAAATTACTTGCTCTGGCAAGTCCTGCTGCTAAGTCATTTGCATACTCTTAAATGATGCATAATGCTCAGGCTGAGAGTTCTGGGAGAACATTCCCAAGGGCTTCCTGGCTCACACCCTGTTCCTATCACTGCATTCAGACAGAGGGAGTCAGGAGCACAGTATTCCATTTGCTTTCCTCAGACATTGCAGTTGAGAATAAATATTACTATTTATTATTCCTAAATTTAGGGTTATTAATTATATCAGCATAAACCTAATTTATACCATCATAAACAGCAATAATAAATGCTTCCAAATGCTAATACCCAGCTCTTGCCAACTGTGCCTGTAGTTGATGTGTTCCCCCCATCATTTCCCAGAAGCATTAAATTAAAATGATTCAATGTTGCAGAATCATTGATCAAGTTGGGGCTGAGGCTCTTGGGGAAATGCACTTGTTTTGTTAAATGCTTTGCTCTCTCATTGGCTGGGCAACTTCTGATGTCTGTTTCCACTCCAGTGTTTCTCCTCCCCTTCCCTTCCTCCTCCACTTTTCCTATATGAGGGAGAAAAGGGGCAAAGGATGCAAAGATGGGATGGGAAGTTAAATAAGATTCTATTCCTCTTAAGACATTGCTTTTTATTAGCTTCCCCATTCCTAACTCTTTTTTTTCAAAATGGAAGTCTCTATAAGGCTATCCCTTGGGCACAATACAGATTGTTTACATCTCAGTTCCTATCACATCCACCATGTGTTTAGCAGTGTATATTCCAAGGCTTTCTAAAATATATGAACATCTGTAACTGGAAATAGAGTCTGATATCCCATTCCAATATTGAGGGTGCTTTTTCATTTGCCATTTACTCTCAGAAGTGCTCTGTTTTTTTGAAGGAGGAGTGAGAGCTGTCCCTTGTTATCAGAGTTATAATGAGATTTCATCACCTTTCTCAAGAAAACAAGTTTTCCTTTTTCTTCATTCCCCTAGTTCTCTCCCATTTGTGATGATTGTGACTGCAAGGTAGTACAAGGAATTCTTATCTAGCAATCAGAAGATCAGCTTCAGTCAAAATTGGCCTCTTCCCAGCCATGTGGTTTCGACAAATTATGTAACATTTCCATTCTTCTGTCTCCTCAACTTATTAAGAGGTTAATAAGCCCAAACCACTGCACCACATCTGATTAGTTTGAGGGTCACATATCATAGGAGTTTGAAATTGTTACCAGTACCAGTTGCTGTCCAGTTGACTCTGGAGACCTCATGTGTCAGAGTAGAACTCTGCTCCATAGAATAGTCAATATTCAACTAATTTTTAAAAAGTAGATTTTTAGGACTTTCTTCTGAGACACTACTGGGTGGACTTGAACCTCCAACGTTTTGGTTACCAGCTGAGCATGTTAACTCTTCGCTTTACCCAAAATGTAGGGGTTCCTGTTAATGTGTTATAATGCCTGAATTTCAATGGCTGACATGCAACACTCTTCCCAATGGCCAGATTAAGTGGAATTGCAGATCTCATTCCTGCTTTTCATTTCTCTTTCTCAAAAAGATCCAGAATAAATTGTGACGATGAAATAGAACATATGTAGAGGGAGGGATGTGGTCAAAGATGAGAAAGGTTCAAATATGTATATTTTGTTCGATTGGGGCCATATAATTAATTCTCTCTCATAGTGACCATCCACTAATAATTAGAACATGGAGTGTACGAAGTATGAATCTAGGAAAATTGGAACTTGTCAACAAATGGAATGCATAAAGATTGATAGCCTAGCTATTAAAAAAAAAAAAAAAAAAACTTACTTCTATAGATCTGAATCTGACTCATAGTGACCCCTCTTTGGGTTCCTGAGGCAGTATTTCTATGGAAGTAGATTGCCCCATCTTCCTTCTGAGGAGTGGCTAGTGGGTTTGAACCTTCAGCCTTCTGGTTAGCAGTCAAATGCCTTAGGCACTATGCCACTATGACTCCCTAAAATAGACTGGTTTTGGCCATTTTGAATCAGACATCCATATGATCTACTATGTGAGGAATGACAAATTGAAGAGTAATGATATGGCATTCATCATCACAAAGATTGTTTCAAGATCTATCCTGAAGTACAATGCTGTCAGTAATTGGATAATGTCCATACACCTACAAGAAAGACCAGTTAATACTACTCTTATTCATATTTACATACCAACAACCAAATCCAAAGATGAGGAAATGGAAGAATTTTTTACCCACTTCTGCAGTCTGAAATTGACAAACATGCAATTAATATGTGTTGACTATTACTGGTGATTGGAATGCAAAAGTTGGAAACAAAGAAGAATCACTGATAGTTGGAAAATATGGCCTTGATAATAAAAATCACAGTGGAGATCACATGACAGAATTTTGCAAAACCTATGTCTTATTAATTGCAAATACCTTTTTTCAACAACAGAAATGGAGGCTGTGCATGGAATTTGCCAGATGGAGTACACAAGAATCAGATCAATACATCTGTGGAAAGGGGCGATAGAGAAGCTCAATATCTTCAGGCCAGGAGCTAACTGTGGAACACAGCATCGACTGCTCATAAGCAAGTTTTAGTTGAAGGTGAAGACAATTAAAACAAGTCCACAAGAGCCAAAATATGACCTTGATTATACCTCTCCTGAATTTAGAGAGCATCTAAATAGAATAGATTTGATGCATTGAAAATCAATGACCGAAAACCAGAACAATTGTGGGATGACATCAAGAACATCATCCATGAAGAAAGCAAGAGGTCATTAAAAAGACAAGAAAGGAAGAAAAGATCAAAATGGAAATCAGGAGGGACTTTGAAAATTGCTTTTGAACAGAGAGGAGCTAACACAAATGGAAGAAATGACAATATAAAAGAGCTAAACAGATGATTCCAAAGAGCAGCTCAGGAAGATAAAGCCAATTATTGCAATGAAATGTGCAAAGACCTGGAGTTTGAAAACCAAAAGGGAAGAACATGCTCAGCATTTCTCAAGCTGAAAGAACTGAGGAAAAAATGTAAGCCTCAAGTTGAAAAATTGAAAGATCCTATGGGCAAAACAATGAATGATGCAGAAACATTAAAAGAAGATGGAAGGAATACACAGAGCCACTGTACCAAACGAGTTGGTCAATGTTCATCCATTTCAGGAGGTGGCATATGATCAAGAACCAATGGTACCGAAGGAAGAAGTTGAAGCTGGATTGAAGGATTTGGCAAAAAACAAGCCTCCAGGAATTGATGGAATACCCATTGAGATGTATCAACAAACAGATGGTGCACTGGAGGCCCTCACTTGTCTATGGGCAAGTGTGTGGAAGAGATCCGTATTTTTACCCATTCCAAAGGAAGGTGATCCAACAGAATGTGGAAATTTTCTAAAAATATCATTAATACAACATGCAAGTAAAATCTTGCTGAAGATAATTCAAAAATGGTTGCACCAGTATATTGACAGAGAACTTCCAGAAATGCAAGCTGAATTCAGAAGAGGACATGGAATGAGAGATATCATTGGTGATGTCAGATGGATCTTGGCTGAAAGCAAAGAATACCAGAAAAATGTTTATTTGTGTTTTATTGATGATGAAAAAACATTTGATTGTGCAGATCATGAAAAAATTGTAGATAACATTGAGAAGAATGGAAATTCCAGAACACTTAATTGTGATCATGAAGAATCTTATGTAGACCAAGAGGCTGTTGTTTGAACAGAACAAGGAGATACTTAATGGTTTAAAATCAGGAAGGGAGTGCATCAGGGTTGTATCCTTTCACCATACTTATTCAAACTGTATGGTAAGCTAATAATCTGAGAAGCTGGACTATATGTGGAAGAACATGGTATCAGGAATGGAGGAAGATTTTAACAACCTGCAGTATGCAGATGACACAACGTTGCTTGGTGAAAGTGAAGATAACTTGAAGCACTTGTTGATGAAGATTAAAGACTGTATAGTCTGCAGTGTGGATTACATCTCAACATAAAGAAAATGAAAATCCTCACAAATGTTCTAATAAACAGCATCATGATAAACGGAGAAAAGATTGAAGTTGTCAAAGATTTCATGTTACTTGGTTCCACAATCAACACCAATGGAAGCAGCAGTCAAGACATCAGATGCTGTATTGCACTGGGCAAATCTGCTGCAAAAGACATCTTTAAAGTGCTAAAGAGCAAAAATGTCTCTTTGAAGACTAAGGTATATCTAACTCAAGCCATGGTATTTCCAAGTGCCTCATATGCACGTAAAAGCTAGACAATGAATAAGTAAGGCCAAAGAAGAACTGATGCTTTTGAGTTGTGCTGTTGGTGAAGAATACTGAAAGTATTGTGGACTGCCAGAAGAACTAACAAATCTTTCCTGGAGAAAGTACAGCTGGAATGTTCCTTGAAAGTGAGAATGGCCAGACTTCATCTCACCTACTTTGGTCATTTGTCAGAAGGGACCATTCCCTGGAGAAGGATATCATGCTTGGTAAAGTGGAGGGTCAATGAAAAAAGGAAAAGCCCTCAAGGAGATGAATTGACACAGTGGCTGAAATGATGGGCTCAGGTAGAGCAAGGATTGTGATGCTGACACAGGATCAGACAGTGTTTCGTTCTGTTGTACATAGGGTCACTATGAGTCAGAGACAACTTGATGGCACCTAACAAAAGCAACAACATATATGCATATATGTATAAATGTATATATATGTATCAATGTATATATATATATATATTCAAGGCTATTGGTTTCCTTGTGATTTTAAGGTTAGGGAATAGATGTAGATCTGAAGAAATTGTCCAACATAATATAGCTGTAGTATAAGCTTGGAACTGGGAAAATTTTACTAATGTCCCTTTCCCTCCTCATGCTTACCATTTAAATAGATTTACTTGGCACAATGGCATGAACAAAAACTTGGCTTCTTGCCCTTTAGAATCTGGGCTGTAATCAGTTTCAGTCTCCATCAGGGTATCAATCAGCAAGAGGTTTTCAGGGTGTCTGTAATGAACCGTGCCTGTGATAGGTGGAGTTTGTCCTCCCCAGCCTGGGAACTGCCTTCTTGTGTCCCCACTTTTATTGTCCACCCATCCCAGAAGCCTAGGTTCCTAGGAGAGTGTGCCCAATCAGAAACCAGCAGGAATTGCATATCAATGGCTGGTTTTGGGGACTTCTCACAGAGACCAGTTCTCTCTAGTTCTGAGTCTTTCTGCCTGGAAGTCCAGAGTTTATAAACAGGAAAATCCAAAGCAGCACATAAACCTTGCTAATGCAGACTCACCACCCTCCCTGCCCTGACTTCCTTGTTGCCTTTTCCTTGGTTATTTATCTTTCTCCTAGTCACCTCGCCCTTTTGAATTATTAGCTTTATTCCTTCATTTCCCTGTTTCCTTCTTGCAAATATGTTCCCGTACATCTTCACTTTGCAGGAATTTTTTTTTTTTTTTTTTTTCTATTTACAGCTTCTCCCTGGTTCCCCCCACCCCCAAGGCCAAGAAGATAAATAAGAAACATAACTTTTTTTGGCCATTATTTTTTGTGTTGTTGCTTTTCACAGCAATATATATAATAACAAGGAAACAAATCTTATAACTAAAGTAATTACAATAAATAAAAAATAACCAAGAGTGGAGCTTAAGGAAAGGAGCATGTCGGGGGAGTAATTGCAACAGGATTTTAAAAATTTAATTTACTAGCGCTAGTCTCTGCTGTTCTATTGATGCCCCTCTTAGGAGACTGTGTCTAATTAGAGAGTAGTTGTTATTGCTCTTTGAACACATCTATCCCTGGCTGATTTACACCTTGGGTTTTTAAAGAGGAAATTTTGCCTAAGGAATCCCTTGAGAAATCTCCTTGTCAGCAGTGTTCAGTTGGAAACAGTACCATTTAGCATGTTGAGTTGCATCATCATCAAAGCTTGGGAACTGCAAAGAATTATTGGCATCCTTCCCATGGACTGTAGATACATTTTATCTTAATGGGTCCATGCTGATCACATTTACCCAGTCTGCTGAGTCTCTGAGTAGAGGTTCCAGTGTATCCCTCAGTAAAAATAGCCTGATGCTGAGCAATTTTTAAAGTTAAAATGCTATTCCTTATAGCTAATCTAATTTTATCCAAAAACAATTATGTTCATTTGTTCTTATTTAAGCTACAATGGAAATGAGGGACAGTTATTTATCTTCATTAATTATGATTCTTATCTTATTTATGAAAGCCATCTTTCTAAGCACTTTTGGTACTTGAGTCATTTTTCTTTTTTGTTTAACCTCAATTGTTGTTTTGTCTGTGTTAAGTCCCAGCACACGTATTTGTTAACTATAATATAATCATCACTGGTGTTCTTAACCTTTTCCAAGTTATTCTTGAATGTAGGAGACTGAATAGCCATGGAATAATAAATAGCTGAACATGTCTCTTAAGCATCATTCTTCAACATAATGACCAAAACGTCAAAAGCATTTATTAATTTGTTATATGGTGATACACTCTTTAAGTTATTCCGAGTGAGAGTTCTTAGGCATAAACACATTTGAAATCTAGCACAAATACACAGTTCTTACACCACCTCCTTCTCCAACCACCACCATCTCTACAAACGCCACCAATATCAGTAATGATAAAACTGCAAATATTGAGTACTTACCATGCACTTACCATATACTTGGGAGATATGGTAGCATAGTGCCTAAGGCACTTGACTGCTAACCAGAAGGCTGGAGGTTCAAACCCATCAGCTATTCCTCGAAAGGAAGGTTGAGGAATCTACTTCCGTAGTGATACTGCCTCGGAAACCCAAGGAGGGGTCACTATGAGTTGGCTCCGACTCCACGACACATAACAACAACCACCACCATGTACTTGACAATGCTAAATGCTTTACATGCATTATCATCCTCCAACAATCCTCTGTGGTAAGTAAAATGTATCCTGATTTTACCAATGAAGACACCAATATTTTAAGAACAAAGTAAATGTCTAAGGGCATACAGAATATAGAAAATAACTGGGTGAAGAGGGTATTGATTACAAGTTTTTTGGTAATTCTAGAACCTAGAACCTCTCTGGTAGCATAGTGCCTAAGGCACTTGACTGCTAACCAGAAGGCTGGTGGTTCAAACCCACTAGCCACTCCTCGGAAGATGGGGCAATCTACTTCCGTAGTGATACTGCCTCGGAAACCCAAGGAGGGGTCGCTATGAGTTGGGTCCGACTCAATGGCACATAAGAGCAATAGCAACAGAACCTAGAACCTACTTATACTACCTAATATATAAAATTAGAAGTTACAGAATCCTATGATTTTAGTGTTGAAAGAGATCTGATTTGTCAACAAGTTCACCCCACCCTCTTTTTTTCTTTTTGCACAAACTCATTGACTTCATTCAGCAATACATAAATTGGGTACCATCTCTTTTAAAAGTAGAAGGGAGCTCTCAAGAGTGATACAAAGCAGAAGGGGTTTTGTAGACAATAGACACACAGGAACAAGGAAGGTATACTGAGCAATTGCAGATTGGATGGCAGGCATTTTCTTTCCTTACTTGGGATTAAGTGAAAATTTTGAACTAGGTTAAACTGATCAGACAAATCCTAATTGATCAGGCAAATCCATTTCTGAGGTCAAGCATTTACAAGAAATATATATTTAATTATGCTTCAGTTTGCTGATGTGGTGCTTATCATAAATGACGATCTGGTATAGTCAAGTTAACAACACATGCAAACTTTTCTGCTCCAGGTGTGTCTCCAAACAAAAGATCTCACTGGATGATTGAAACAAGGTCAAGGGAGTAGAATATTATGCATGAATGGACTCATCCTGAGCTTTCATATTTTTAAGATAAATAGTGTCAGCCCTAGTTGAGGAACTGGTGACAGACTGTTCTCACTCTCACCTTTGAAGCGTCATATGTGGGGCATGTTTACTTCTTGTTCTGCTGTGTTCCTTGAGTGGGTTTGGATGGCTTTCACACCAATTTACAGTGCCAGCAGTCACTACAGGTGACAATAACCGTAGACTACTTTCTGGTCCCTAAACCAGAGTGGATCACTGCATCAGAGACCCAGCTGGCTGCCCCATCTATGCTTCTCAGAGTTTGTACTTAGCTTTCTCTGCAGTTCCTGCCACTGAGTCACTCAGGGCACCATAGATTAGAAAAAGGAAGCCCAATGAGGCTCAGTAGGTTTTTAAATGCCCTCAATGTTAGAGCTCAGTTTTGAGAGTAGGCTTAAAATCTCCCAAACTGAATGATCATTACACACAAGGATGAAATATTTGCAACCTATGCAGAGTAATCTTATAGCATGTAGGTACATACAGCAAAGAGAAGTAGGTGATTAAGACAGAGAAGGTAAAGAGTTCTGTACAGACACATTAAAAATAAACTGCAGGAATTCTTTATCTCATCTAAGATGACTTCTAAGACAAGTTTAAGTTTAGCATTGTCAAGAGGTGATTGGTTATTAGGAAGAAGACCCTTGAAGGTTTCTTAGGTCAACACTTCCAAAATTTGTTGTGAGAGACACCAACATATTGGTTCTAATAGCTGTTTCTCAAAAGATTATACTATAGTTGGAAAAGTTGAGGAAATTCTTGATTATCAGATTTATTTATTACAGATCTTATCAGTTCCTTTAAAGTGTGAATATGCATCAAGACTCTTCAAAAGGGGATACAATATGTGGCACTTCCTAAGTTTATTTGAACAAGGTCACATTTATTGATCTACACTTAGAATATCCAGAACGTTACTGATCCCTCAATTTGGGAAATTCTACTCTAGGTTTTTAACAGAGATGCAGGTATAACATGAAGCCTGGTATAAAGGAGCCCTGGTGGCACAACAGCTAAGCACTAGACTACTGACCAAAAGGTTGCCAGATCAAACCCACTCAATGACTCCATAGAAGAAAGATCTGATGATCTTCTCCTGTTTATAAAGATTACAGACTAGAAAATCCTATGGGTCAATTCTACTGTGTCTCGTGGGATTGCTCTGAATGAAATCAACTCAGTAACACCTAACAACAATTTATAAAGAAGTGCATTAACAGAGTGGCTAAGAGTGGATTCTGGAGCCAGATTACCTGGGTTTGTCATATATTAGCCATGTGACCTTGGAAAGAAACTTGTCATATGTTAGATAATTTGGGAAACAGATTTTGAGATAGATATGTGCTGCAGGAGGTTTATTGGGACAGTGGCAGTTTTTGAGGTAACACATGTAAAGGAATGAGAAAAGCTAGATTGGCATTGAATTCTGATGCACTTAAAACAGAAGCCTCTGTTGAGCCAATGGGAGCAAGTGACCCTGAGATGGCCTTTTAATGTCTTGAATTAAAGCAAGTAGACTGAGCCTTTGTAACTCCATCACTGGCCAATCATTGAATGTGGGTTGCCCCTAGGAAGGGGTGTAACCCTGGGCAAAAAAGTTTTCTTTGCTGAAGGGACTTCCTAAGGGAGGTCTTCACATGTAAACCTTAGCAACCAGCACTCCCAGAAAGCTAAAGTATGAGTTCTCCAGTCCAAAAGGGAAACTTTAAGGAACATACCATAGCATCCACTGTGCTTCAATCTCCTCATCTAAAAAACAGAAATAATAGTAGTACCTTTTTCATAGGGTCATTATGAGTGAAATAAGTTACTATGCCTGATACTCAGTACTGCTATAAAAGTGCCATAACAGGATAAAAAATGATCATTCAGAAACTTGCTGATTATTTCTCATGACATTCGGTTACAGCTAAACCAATGAAAACGGAAAGGACAGAGAGAATATATTCATTACTCCTTTTGTTGTTGTTAGCTCATGTGGAGCAAACCCTTGGCTTCATGCATCCCCATGAACAATGGGATTAAATGCCATCAAGTCCTGCACCATCCCCATTAGCAATTACAGATTAGAACTTTGTGATCCATAGGGTTTTCATTGATTGACTTTCAGAAGTAGATTGTCAGGCATTTCTTTCTAGTCCTTCAAAATCTAGAAGCTCCTCTGAAATCTGTTTGACATCATAGCAACATGCAAGCCTCAAATTACAGATGGATGGTGGCTGAGTGTGAGATGTATTGGCTGGGAATTGAACCCCTGGGTCCCCCACATGGAAGGCAAGAACCGTACCACTGAAGCACAAATGTCCCATTCATTATTCATAGTGAATTGAAAACAGTTTCAGTGCCTGTATATCATCATATGTCCACACCTGTTCTCTGGCTAGGACATACAGGCTATTTGTGTATCAACTGGTGTGTTCTTTCCACAATGATGTAATGAGATGGTGAGATGTGATGAGAGCAGTCCACTCCTTCAGAAAGCATCCCTTTAGACAGGCAGTGTATTTGGTTAAAAAAAGAAAAAAAAAATCAATCATAGCCAATATGTAAGCTGTGTAGAGATACTAGATATTGACTATTGACTAGTGCCTAAGAAATTGATTGTGATTTTTTGACATAATATAAAAGAACCAGTATTTATAGGTGAGAGGTCCTATCTTAAAATGATGCCAGGTGATTGGATGCTACCTATAAATGTTTACTCAGTTAAGTAGCATGGCTGAGATTAAGTTTTTTCTAATTGTTTCCTTAAGTGAAAATAGTCAAAGCTTGAGCTGCACATTCCAGTGTTTCTGTGTCCTGATTAGGCTGGGACTCTCTCCAGGAGAGTGAAACACATTAATGCCCATCACTTGTGGTAGTAATTCTGAAAACTCAGACAGCAAGACTCCCTTCAACAGTAATCAAGGCCATTGAAGTCCATCTTATCTAATGTAGGGAGTACCTTTTTTTTTTTTTTTTAAATGTAATTCAACATCAAGCTATTAATCTAGCCATCTTGACATTGAGCTATTAGATGTTCTGGATGGATTTGGCTAGTATGAAGGCTTTGCACGTAATGCATGTAATGCAGTGAACATCCTCTGAAAAACAACTTATTCTCCTTGGGTAGGACTTTAAAAGGAATCTCATAGCATTAAATAGATTATATATCAGAAAGATAATTCATAATCACTTAGTCCAACCTTTCATTTTATAGATAAAGAAATAGGCTTGGAGATTTGATGCAAATACAAGTTTACTCAGCTACTAGGTATAGATAAGATTGATTTAAAAGACAATGGACACTGCCATTCTACTAATATTTCCATGAACAAAATTTCTCTTGGACAGACTTTTTAATTCCTGGTAGATTATTCTATAGAGGAAGAGAATGTGAGTTATAGATTAATACGTTTTTATGGCATGATTATACAACCATGGTATCTTAGGTAATTTAGTATCTAGTCCAACACCCTATCCTAGTTTAAAATTCCTTTATGGCATTCCCTGTCGTATAGCCAAGCAGCTTGTGTTCTAGCATGTCCACACTGTGTAAACTTTTTTTTTTTTTTCATGGGAAATTATTCTACGGTTGATCGTCCAATTAGAAAAGCCATCTCTTGAATAATGTTAAAATATCTGTCTTTGAAGCTTCTAGTCTTGATGTCATATAGAATAAGTTGAATTACTTCTCTATTTGGCAGACTTTTACATAATTGAAGATTGCCCTCATATCACCTCCATAAGCCTTCTTCTCTCATTGATAAACATCCCTACTTACTTCAACCACTTCTCTTGTGATGTTTGTTTTAGACTCTCTTACTATCCTAATTACTCTCTGAATTTTTACACTCATTAATTTAATACATGTTTGGGCAATCTACTTCCATAGTGATACTGCCTTGGAAACCCAAGGGGGGTCGCTATGAGTTGGGTCTGACTAGATGGCACATAACAACAAAAACAATAACATTTATCATCTCCTAAGTGAGAGACAGGAGCTCTGGTGGCATAGTGCCTAAGGCATTTGACTGCTTACCAGAAGACTGGTGGTTCAAATTCACCAGCCACTCCTTGGAAGGAAGGTTGGGCAATCTACTTCCGTGGTCATACTCCCTCGGAAACCCAAGGAGAAGTAGCTATGAGTCGTATCCTACTCGATGGCAGTGCATTGCATTGCATTGCATAAGTGAGATACACTGGTGAACCAGTGGATATAACTGTGAACAAAGAAAGCTCTTACCAGTATAGAGGTGGATACAGATAATTAAAATACAGGAAAGTATAAAGCAGTCAGAAATAATCTCATGGTTGTTAGCAGTAGAGATGCCCAGAGGAAGGGCATCTAATTCACTTTCGGGGTCAGGGTGACCTTCTGTGGCATATACATTGAAAACTGAGGGAGTGATTATGCAGGAGCAAAATATTGTAGGAAAGTAGAGATATAGAAGGAGCACTTATGGTGCAACAATTTAATGCTCAGCTGCTAGCTGAAAGGTTGGTGGTTGAAACACAACCAGTCGTTCTGTGGGAGAAACACCTGACAATCTGCTCCCATAAAGAAAACACTATAGGACTGTTCTATTCACATAGGTCCTCTATGAGTCAAAATTGACTCAATGGCATCTAACAACAACAACAACAAAGGCATGGAGGTGTGCGTGTTTTCTGTAGGAAAAACTAGCATGCTCAGGAGTCTAGGAATATCTAAATTTCAAGTAAGGTCTGATTCCAAGATGATGACTTCTACTATTTTGAAAAACCAACCACTCTTCCTGAAACCTGAAGCCTTAAGAATTTTCGAAGGCCTAATCATATTGCTAACTCAGTTTCAGTTTACTGTCAAGTAAGCCCATACGTCCTTTTTCACACTAATTGCCATTAACCCAAATATTTCTTGCTGCATAACTATGTAGCAGATTTGGATGGACCAGTTGCTTGAACTGACACTTAACCCACTTTTGCCTGATTAGACTTCATTCTTATGAGAATGTTTTGGATCTCAAATCTCCCATCCACTTCACTTGGGTGTCTCCTAATTTACATGAGGACTTCAGCACTGACAAGCATTTTTTTTTACCTTCTTACCCTATCATTGACACATTGATTGAACTTGAGTGGACCATGGACAGTATACTAGAATACATATCACCAAAGACATAGATCCATTTAGCTATGATCATTCAACCACTTTCTAATCTATTTTAGTGCTGCCATTGAATCTATCTTTCTTTATATTATTACAAGGATATCTTGAGAGACTTGCAAATTCCTCACTGAAGGCCTGTTAAACTCTTCTCCTTATCTAATAACCTGTCAAAGTGTGAAATGAAGTTGGGCTGGCACAGTTAGAACAATTCACTAAGTTGTTCTTGGTGATAGGTGATGATTTCTATTCCTGCTTCTTTTTCTCAGTGTGCTTTTAATATGTTTCAGAATTTTACTAAAGTTCAATGCCAATCTCACTGATTCCATATGCCACTTTTGCCTTTAAAAAATGGAGGGGCATTTGCCCTTCTCCAGTCTTGGGCTTCAGAATTCTTCACAGGGCAATGACATGGTCTCAGCCTAACAGTGTGCTTAGACATAGCCTTTGAAGAGTGTATAGAGATCTCCGTTTCTGACCTAGGATAAATATGTGCTTGAATTCTAATCCTCATACCTGTGGATGTGTGGTAGGTAAGGTTGTGTGTCAACTTGGATCAGTCGTGGCTTTGAGTAGCATGGCAGCTGGATGTAGTTATTTCCCCATGATGAGACTGGATGTGGTGTAATCAACTCCATGGTGGTACCTGCTGTGATCAGCTAATAAGTTGCCTTTGGGATGTGGCCTGCTTCCAGAATATGCGGCAAAACTTTGAGAAAAGTCTGTAGCTTTTGGCTCATTTGGATCCTGCATTTAGCCAAGTCTTCATCTCTAATTCCTGGAGTTGACCCCCGTAGCCTGCCAGGTTGTCTGCGGATCTTGGGATTGTGCCATTTTACCTGCCTATCTTAAGTTCATCAGCATCTGTGTGAATCAGAAGCCTTTACCTTGCTCCATTGGGCCTGGAACAAGATGCAGAGCAGCAGCCCAAGGTCGGGGAGCCTCCTGCCTGCCACTAGAGCTAGCATTCTGAACTCATACTTCCAGTTTCCTAAACTGTAAGAGAATAAATTCCATCCACTTGTGGTATTTCAGCATAGTGCCTAAGGTACTTGACTGCTAACCAGGAGGCTGGTGCTTCAAACCCACCACCTACTACTCGGAAGGAAGATTGGGCGATCTACTTCCATAGTGATACTGCCTCGGAAACCCAAGGAGGAGTTGTTATGAGTGGTCGGATTTGACAGCACATAACAACAACAACAAAAACAGAGAACCAAGAAGGATGTGATCCCATTTGGATTAGGGTTTTCTTTGTTTTGTTAATGGGTCCTTATCAGTGTAAGGTGTGTCCAAAACCTAATCACTTCTGAGTTATAAAGGAGGAGCTGATTAAATGCAGAAGTAAGTACATATTGGGGAAGACAGATGCCATGTAAGGGTCAGCTATAAGCTAAGAAACCAAAGAAATCCTGGGCTACCGCCAAGGAAGGAATCAGCACAACTGAGACCCTGACTTGAACCTCCTCCAAAACTGTGAGGAAATATATTTCTGTTCTTTAAGGCCACCCACTTGTAGTTGTGTTACAGCAGCACTCAGTAACTGAGAGATAGACCTCTCATAATGGGAGCTTGGAGCGTCAGTCTGCCCTCTTGCCCAGAAGAGCACCCTTCATCATGCTTGTTGTGACAATTTATTTTGTGGGGGTGAAAACTGCAATGCTCTTGACCTTAATCCACTGAACTGATGTGTTGCATGTGGATCAAAATCGTTGTAGCTTCAAGTATTCTAATCTAAAAAATTCTTTGTGACACTAATACAAATTATTTTCTATCTACAGACTTAACACTCTGTGGTACAAGCAGCATTGTCTCTTGGATATGATTAGATTATAGAGTGTAAAGATTATCTGAACGTTGTTTGATACTGTGACATACTGTGAAAAATTTATCTTGCATTTCTTAAAAAAAAAAAAAGTCATTGCCTTGAAGCGCCAGCCTTCTGGTTAGCAGTCAAATGACTTAGACATGACGCCACCAGAGCTCTGTCTGTGTAAAGCTTTTCCATGTGGTAAACTGGAAGGGGTTGGACAGCAAAACTCCAAACTGATAGTGTAACTTGGGAAGTGACTTAAACCTAATGATTCCTGCAGAGCATAATATTTTTTTGCAATAAATGTGTTTACTATCCTAATTGAAGCTTTGGTTATTTAAATGAGTGCTGTTCTGAGGAGAATCTCTTTCTAAAAGTGCAGAGTCCAGGGCCACTTGCTTAGAGTTTCTCATTTTTGATTCAGGAGGGAGAGGTGGGGCCCAGGAGTCTGTATATGTAATATGTGAGATTCTTCTGAACATCAGCCAATTACATGCTAATTGTCTATAATCTTTCTGACTCGTGCTGTCAGGTGATTATGGAGAGAGGTTGAGAGGGTCGGCAGAGCCATGAGAGAGAGAGAGAGAGACAGAGAAAGAGCAAGAGGAAGAGAAAGAAGAAACAGTATACACAGAGAAATAGGAAGAAAGAAGTAACCCTCATGTGAGAGGGAGAAAATACTTTTTTCTTTCAAAGCATGTGATGGATAGGAGTTTGTCACATCTCTACTGCATGATAAAACATTTGTAGTAGAACACCAAAGTCAAACTCCTGCCATCAAGTTGATTCTGACTCATAGTGTCCAAGAAGGACAGAGTAGAACTGTCCCCATAGGGTTTCCAAGGCTGTAAATCTTTATGAAAAGCGAACTGCTTCATCTTTCTCCCATGGAGTGGCTAGTGGGTTCTAACCATGGATCTTTAGGTAAGTCCCTGAATGTGTTAACCACTACACCACAAGAGTTACTTGTAGTGGCACACATGCAGTAGAAAATAGGAACCAATATAGAAATTTAGCTCAGACTGTGCATAGAACTTGAACATTGAAGATTTGTAAACAGAAAAGCTGAGAACTCTCTGAAGTTGATGTAAAAGCCTTTGTACAAGGTAATACCGGTTTTGCCATAGGCAAGTATGGAATAAATCTGCATGCTCTTGTTTGTAGTTGTTGTAGAATTAGTTCCGATTCATGGTGATCCCTTATACAACACAGTGAAACATTTGGCACTCCTGAACCATCTTTACAATCACAGGTATGCTTGAGTCCATTGTTGTTGTCACTGTGTATTGTGAGTGACTTCTAATCTAGATTTTTTTTTTCTATTCTTCACCATATCAGATAATATTCTTTTGGATTCATAAGATTTTATTTGGCTGATTTTTAGAAGTAGATCACCAGACCTTTCTTCCTCGTCTTAGTCTAAAATCTCTGCTAAAACCTGTCCATTATGGGGTGACCCTGCTGGTATTTGAAAATACTCGTGGCATAGGTTCTAACATCATAGCACCATGCAAGCCATTACAGCATGGGAAACTGACAGGCAGGTGGTGGAGATCAGCATGAGATACAAAAACAAGAGCCATCCATTGAACCTAGAACCAGCTCACCAAAGAAAGAGATCTGACAGGTCCAGGGTGGAAACAATTAGGCAGGCCTGTCAAAGGATTTTTATCTATTCTTTTGTGAAGCAGGATGGAGAAGGCTATATATTATTATTTATTTTGCACATGGATCATATATATCATAGACATTTGATTAAATGAGCCCTATGGTAAGTTGCACTTGGTTCCATAATGTGGGTTCATTCAGAGATAAAAACAACAACCACAAAAACACTTCCTAAATTCTCTTGGTCGTAATTTAAAGGGTTCCTTCAGGTAATATCCCACCAGCCACTCCTTGAAGGAAGATTGGGCAATCGACTTCCATAGAGATAACTCCTCGAAAACCCAAGGAGGGGTTACTATGAGTCTAATAGACTTGATGGCTGTGAGTTTTTTGAGTTTCACGTAGTATCAGGACTGAAATGATGGAAGTTGGAATATACCTAGAGGTGCCTTAGAAGAAAATGCCTGGAGATCCACTTCTGAAATATTAGCCATGGAAAACCCTCTTCTGACAAATGTGGGGTCGCCTTGAGTCTGAATCAACTTGATGACAACTGGTTAACTGGTTCTAGGTAATCAACCTAACTCACATGGAAGCAATGAATAACTGAAGCTTCCTGTGGTGAGAAGTGGAAATGAATAATAACCCTTACTAAACACAGTCTGAATGAGGTCTGTCCTGCTTTGAGAATGTAAAACAATACAAGCACACTTCTCAGTTTAATTCTTCATGTACTAAAGCTACCCAAAAGGGGCTACACTGTTTTTTTTTTTTTTTTTTTTTTTTGTCTGAATTAGCTGATATTTTGGGCCAAATGGTTAATCAGTTAAGGAAATAAATTTACTTTGTGTTTTTGGATTACCAAATGATTTTCTGACTGAATTGATAAATTCTTATGGAGATAGAAACTATATACAGATATTTTTCGTGGAAAGAAAGAAAGAGAGGGACAGTTCATGGAATGAAATTATAAAAGCTTCATTGTATAAAGGTGAAGACAAATGTGCTAGACTTTTTTGTAATATCCACAAGCAAGAAACAGAAATTGCATAGGTGTGAATACTAGTGCCTTTCATAAGATATTTTAGTATGGAGTGGGTGTCATTAATTAGGTACTATCACTATGAGTTTGAAACTGGGGTATCTCCAAGGCCTAAGTGACATTTTCAGCTTTATGATGCCATTCAGTGTCTTTCATTTTGTTTTATTTTTTTCAATTAATTTTAAGCATTAAAACCAATAGTTTATCATGAAATATGCTCTGTGATTTTCATATATGGTATAAAAACAAATGTGCATTGCAACATAGCAAGAGTAGCCATTCATACATTTTTTACCATTTTTACCAGTTTGCACAGGTTAGTCTCAGTTTATACAGGTATCCCATGCTTTTCAAAAGTTCTCTTTACTTTTACAAAAGACCTACATTAGTACCTGTTTTCTTTAACCAAATAAATTTTGAAAAAATGTTCGCTTTTATGAAAAAAACAATGAATGAAACCAGTGTTCAGTGTTTGTTTCTCTGTGTTTCCCTGAGGCAATGAACACCCTGAGCAAAGAGAGTGGCAGCAACAAACTCCTTTTACAGAAACTACGCTCAGCATCAAGCCATCATAGCTCTGAACTGTGTCTCTGAATGCTATATGTTAGTGGTCTTTTAGACTTTATGTGTTATTTGGTATTTTTTGTAGGTTAATTTTTGGGTCTGGGAATGCTCAAAAATTCTCCTATATAAATTAATGGTAATTTGCTTTATACCATTTTGGGTTAGGAATGCTCTACTTTCAGATAGGGAAGTCTGTATTTGGTTTCTCAGTATAGCTATTCAAGAGTACCCCCCTTTTAGTCTCAGAACTGTGGATGATGTGTAGCCTAAACATAGTTGAAAGTGCTAACATACTTGACTTTTTTATTTCTGCAGTTGATTGGACCTATTCTTCCCAACTACATCTTCTGTGAGGATGAAAACTCATGTTCCCAAATGTCTCCTGGGAACCAAACACAATGAATAATTTTGGAGAAAGGAGAAATTTAGAAAAGGATAAAGACAAAGGCTCTCTCTCTTCTCCCTTATTATTGTTGACTTTGTAGAGAGAAATAACATAAACAACAGTCCAAACCAAAAAAACCAAACTCATTGCCATCAAGTTGGTTCTGACTTATAGTGACCCTCTTTGGGTTTCCAAGGTGGTAAATCTTTACAAAAGTAGATTGCCCAGTCTTTTTTCCATGGAGTGGCTAGTGGGTTTGAACCACCAACCTTCTGGTTAGTAGTCAAATGCCTTAGGCACTACATCAACAGAGCTTCTGAAAAACAGAAGGCATATTAAATACTTCTTCAGGTATCTCTGCACTTCTGTTTTGTAGATGAGGAAACTGAGATCAAAGTGTGTTGCTGGTAGTCAATTCGTAGTATTTTCTTAGACCAGTATGCTTTTAAATTAAATTTGCATAAAAAAAATCCTACATCAACTAGCTACCACTTACTATCAGTTTGTCTTAATGTGATGACTTACAGGGTTACTATGATTCTGGAAGAGTCCTGGTGGCACAATTGTTAAGTACTTGGCTGCTAACCAAAAAGTTGGTGGTTTAAGCCAATCAGCAGCTTCATGGGAGAAAAGACATTCCATAAGAATACAGCCTGGGAAACCCTATGGGAAGTTGTATTTTATTGTGTAAGATCACTGTGAATCAGAATCATCTCAGCAGCACACAACAACGTGATGCTGGAAGCTACTCTACCCATATTTCAAATACTAGCAGCATCATCCATGGTGAATAGGTTTCAGCAGAGCTTCCTGGCTAAGCAAACGAGGACAAAAAGCCTGGTAATCTACTGAAAATCAGCCAATGAAAATACTATGCATCACAACACAATGTTGTCTTTATAGTGCCACAAGATGAGCCCTCTAGGTTGGAAGGCCCTCAACATATACGGTGGCTATAATAGTGGTCGGCCCATAACAACAACAACAACAACTAATAATAGTGGTTGGTATGATCATTGAGCATACCGAGATAGTGAAGATAGAGCAGGACTGGGTAAACATTTCTTTCTGTTGTACATTGGGTCACCATGAATGGAAGCTGACTTAAAGGCAACTAACTATAACAACAAATAAACCCACAGGGGTCTATGAATGCCCAGGATGTAAAATACTGGGCTAACATGAAGATGAAATTATTTTTATTTTTCCATTGTGATTTGGGTGCAAATTCACAAAGCAGATCCATTTTACACACAGCAGTTCATGGACATTTGGTTTCCCGACCCTAATTACAATCCTCAAGCATAAAAAGCTATCCTCCCATCTCCTTCCTGTGACTACCCCTTCCCTGTGCCCTTCTTATCTGTGCATTCATATCTGTCCAGCTTTCCCTCCATGAAAATGCTGCCCTTCTGATGTCTCATGGTTGATTGATATAGAGGATCAATCTCCTTAGGGTAGGTGGGTGCATCTCCTGGGGGTAGGTGTTCTGCTTTCTTTCTAGTGTTTGGCTGAAAGCTAATCCACAGAAGTGAGTCCAGTTCCAGACCTGAAGGAAAACCGAGGGCCATAACCAGCAATTCTGGTTATTTTTGTGTTTTTGAGTTTTGTTCCAAATATTCCTTCCACTATGTCCAGGATTTCCAATTTTGATCCCTTTCTGAGTTGTTGGCATTGGTAGTTGAGCACCATCTAGTTCTTCTGGTCTCAGAGTCATGAAGGCTGTGTGGTGCATCATGTTCTTGGACTTACTGTTTCCAAATGAATTTGATTTTCTTCACTCTTCTGTGCTCCAGACAAGGAAAGACCAATAACCGCATCTTAGATGGCTACTTGATAGCTCTTAAGACCCTACCTAGTTGCTACTCACCATAGTAGGATGTAGAAAAGATTTTTATGTACTATATTATGCCAATTGAGCATGGTGTCCCCTAAGACTATAGTCCTGAGCCCGCAGGCCCTGTAACTCTCTCCCTCAAGGTGTTTTGTTATCTCTGGAAGCTACTCCAAACTTTTTCCCTATTACTTCTGTACTGTATATGGATATTTTTGTAGCACAAGTACATATGTAAGACTATCTTCAGCTGAATCTGTCCTTGATCTTGGCTATGTTTCTGTCTGCCTACCCAAACCTGATTTTCTCACTTGTCTATGCATTCACTCACAGCTTAGTGTTTGCTGCTACTAGTAATGCAGTATGGTGCATGTGATAATATTTACCTCTGTTGTTGATATCTTTTGTGTATGTTTCTGTGTCTTCCTTTTCTCTATTGTCATTGTGCTTGTCACTCTCACTCACTGCCATCGAGTCACTTCCGACTCATAGCGACCCCTCCTTGGGTTTCTGAGGCAGTATCTCTATGGAAGTAGATTGCCCAACACACAATTTTATTTTATTGTCTTTCCCTTTGCCCAAATCAACACGTGACTCTTAACTAGTCAGAAATTTTCCCTCCCCTCCTTTCCCATCCCCTGTAACCAACAAAGTAAATTTCCTTCCCTGTGTAAAACTTTCCATTACCTTTTACAGTAATAGACTCATACAATATTTGTCCTTCTGTGATTGACTTATTTCACTCAGCATAATGTTCTCCAAATTCATCTACGTTATGAGTTGAGATTCCTGGATTCTTCATTATTCTTTAATGTTGCATAGTAGTCCATTGTGTGAATGTACCATAGTTTGTTTATCCATTCGTCTGTTGATGGACACTTAGGTTGTTTCTATCTCTTTGGTGAAGTGAATTGTGCTGCAAAGAATATGAGTGTGCATATGTCTATTCGTATCCTGGATCTCACCTCTTCAGGATATATTCCTAGTAATAGAATGACTGGATCAAATCGTATTTCTGTTTTCAGTATTTTAAAAGAAATGCCATAGTGTTTTCCACACTGGTTGTACCATTTTAGAGTCTTATCAGCAATGTATGAGAGTTCTGATCTCTCCACACCCTTGCCAGAATTTGTTATTTTCTGTCTTCTTGAACTTTGCTATTATTGCTGGGGTGAAACGATACCTCACTGTTATTTTGATTTGCATCACTTTGATGGCTAATGATCATGAGCATTTCCTCATGTGTTTGTTGGCCGCCTGTATATTTTCTTTAGTGAAGTATCTGTTCATGTCCTTTATCCATTCTTGAATTGGATTGTTTGTCTTTTCAGTGTTGAGGTGTTGAAGTTTTCTATAAATTTTAGAGATAAGTTCCTCATCTGATACGTCATAGCAGAATTTTTTTCCCAGTTTGTAGGTCCTCTTTTACCTTTTTGGAGAAGTCTTTCGATGCAACATAAGAATTTAATTTTTAAAAGGTCCCAGTCATCTAGTTTCTTTTTCACTGCTTGTACATTTTGGGTTGTGCTTGATAGTCTATTTATGCCATAAATTAGGGCCCCTAGGTTTGCCCTTATTTTATCTTCAATGAATTTTATGGTTTGGGGTATTACATTTAAGTCTTTGATCCCCCTGTGTTAGTTTTATTTTTTGTATGGTGTGAGTTATGGATCTTGCCTCATTCTGCAAGTGGATATCCAATTTTGCCAGCACCATTTGTTAAAGAGGCTATCTCTCCCCTTTTTAATGAGTTTTGGTCTTTTGTCAAAGATCAGCTGTCCATAGATGGATGGGTCTATTTCTGGGTTTTCAATTATGTTCCACTGGTCTATTTGTCTATCATTGTCCAAATACCACAGTGTTTTGTCTACTGTGGTTGTATAGTAGGTTTTGACATCAGGGTATGTGAGACTTCCTACTTTGTTTTTCTTCTTCAGCAATAGTTTGTTTATCTGAGGTCTCTTTCTTTTCCATATGAAGTTAGTGATTGGTTTTTCCATGTCCTTAAAGAATGCTGATGGAATCTGCATTGGGATTGCATTGAATGTATAGATTGCTTTGAATAGTGTTTATATTTTCACAATATTCAGTCTTCATATCCATAAACATGGCATACTCTTCCATTTATGTAGGTCTCTTGTCGTTTCTTGTAGTAGTCTTTTGTAGTTTTCTTTGTATCAGCCTTTGTGTCCCTGGTAAGATTTATTTCCAAGTATTTTATCTTTTTGGTAGCTGTTGTAAATGGTATTGTTTTCCTTATTTCCTTTTCAGAGATCTCTTTGGTGATGTAGAGTAATCCAACTGAGTTTTGTATGTTGATCTTGTATCCTGCCACTATGCTGAACCTTTCTATTAGTTCTAGTAGTTGTCTTGCTGATTCTGTTGGGTTTTCTATGTATTGGATCATGTCATCTGCAAATAGAGATAGCTTTACTTCTTTGCCAATTAGGATGCCTCTTATTTCTCTTTCTTGCTATATTGGCCTGTCTAGAATTTCCAATACAATGTTAAGTAGAAGTGGTGCTAGAGGGCAACCTTGTCTGGTTCCTGTTCACAAGGGGAATGGTTTCAATCTCTCTCCATTGACAATAATGTTGGCTGCTGGTTTGACAATAATGTTGGCTGCTGGTTTTGCATATATGCCCTTTATTATATTGAGGATTTTTCCTTCTATTCCTATTTTGCAGAGAGTTTTGACAGGAATAGGTGTTATTTATCAAATGTCTTGTCTACATCAATTAATATGATTATATGGTTCTTTTCTTTTATTTATGTGATGAATACATTGATTGTTTTTCTTATGTTTAACCATCCGTGCATACCCGGTATGAATCCCACTTGGTCATGATATGTTATTTTTTTGATATGTTGTTTTATTCTTTTGACTAGTTGAAGATTTTTGTGTCTATATTCATGAAGGATATTGGTCTATAGTTTTCTTCTTTAGTGGTGTCTTTGTCTGGTTTTGGTATCAGGGATATGCTTGATTCATAGAATGAATTTGGGAATTTTCTATGTTCTGGAATAGTTTGAATAGTATAGGTGTCAGCTCTTCTCTGAACACTTGATAGAATTCTCCAGTGAAGCTCTCTGGGCCAGGACTTTTGTTTTTTGTGAGGCATTTTTTTTTAATAACCTGCTAAATTTCTCCTTTTGTTATGGGTCTGTTCAAGTATTCTATCTCAGACTAGGTTAGTTTATGTATGTCTTGTGTTTCTAGAAATTTGTCTGTCTCTTCCAGGTTTTCAAATCTGTTGGAGTATAGTATTCATAATATTCTGTTATTATCGTTTTTTATTTCAGTTGGTTCTGTTGTGTTGATGCCCATTTCATTTTTTATTATTATTTCTTTCCATCTTCTCTTTCTTTTCCTTTGTTAAATTTGCCAGGGGTTTGTTCATTTTGTTAATCTTTTTGAAGAACCAACTTCTTGTCTTGTTGATTTTCTGTAGTGTTTGTTGTTTTCTGCTTCATTTACTTCTGCTCTGATCTTTATTGTTTCCTTTCTTCTGGATACTGTAGCTTTCTTTTGTTCCCTTTTTCTAATTGTTGTAGTTGTTTACCTAAAATGTTGATTCTAATTCATTCTTCTTTTTTGATGTGTGCATTTATGGCTATAGATTGACCTCTGAGTACTACTTTTGATGTGTCCCAAAGATTTTGGTAAGTTGCATTTCCATTCTCATTTGTTTCAAGAATTATCTTACCTAACACTTTATTTCTTCTAATACCCAGTAGTTTTTGAAGAGTGTATTGTTCAGTTTCCACATATTTAATTTTTCCCCCATTGTTTTTTCTATTATTGATTTCTAATTTTATAGCATTGTCACCCAAGAAGATGCTTTGTAGTATTTCAATGTTTTTAAATTTATTGAAGCTTGTTTTGTGGCCTAATATGTGGCCTATTCTGGAGAATGATCTATGTGCACTGGAGAAGAAGGTGTATTGTTCTTTTGTTGGGTGGAGTGCTCTGTATATGTCCATGAGACCAAGATGGTTGATTGTGTTGTTGAGATCTTCTGTATCTGTTTTGAATTTTTTCTAGTTGTTATGACCTTTTTTGAAAGCGGTGTGTTAAAGTCTCTTAATACTATTGAAGAATTATCTATTTTTTCTTTCGGTTCAGTTAATGCTTACTTTATGTATTTTTTACATGAATGTGCAAATTTTCCATATTTATGGATATTTACATTATTTCCAAGACTTTGTTATTGCAAATGATGTGGCCAAAAACATTTTATACATGTGACTTTGTGTACATGCATTCATCTTTCTCTGAAGTTGATACAGAAGAATGGAATGGCTGAGTCTAAGGATCTGGAACTTTATTATTTTTTTATTTTAAGAGCTTGTTTTACATTCAAAGTTATGCGTACATTTAGTTTCATT
This sequence comes from Orycteropus afer afer, assembly GCF_000298275.1. Lineage (NCBI taxonomy): Eukaryota > Metazoa > Chordata > Mammalia > Tubulidentata > Orycteropodidae > Orycteropus > Orycteropus afer. The sequence continues at coordinate 5,642,394 of NW_006921737.1, read as the reverse complement.
CCCTGTTCACCACATCCAACCCTAACCCAGTCTCCTCCCCTCCCTACCCTGCAACACTCCTTCTGTGCCCCACATAATTATGCACTTCTGTTTGTCCTGCTTTATGAAGTAGATAACTAGGTTTGTCTTCATATGTGCCTCTGGGTGGATTTGAACTGCCAGCCTTTATGTATTACTTTATGTATTTTGGAGCTCTTTCATTGGGTGCATAGATATTTATTATGGTAATGTCCTCTTGGTCAACTGATCCTTTTAATATCATATAGTGCCTGAAGGTAGAATTATTAATAAATCCGAATAAAATTCTGGGTATGTGGAGCACTTATCAAGTACCACTTCTGATAGAGAACCTATGGAACAAAGTGTGAGGAAAGAGAAAGTTCTTTACATTCTTAGATGCCAATAGTGGTTCTCTGACTGGAGGAACCATTTTAATTACAGCACAACTAAGTACCCATGACTAAACCTAAATAAATGAATGAATGAATACATAAATAAATAAAATAACTGAAACCCACTGCCAATATGTCAATTCTGACTCAGAGCAACCCCCATTGGGTTTCCAAGGTGGTAAATCTTTATGGCAGTAGGTTGCTCCATCTTCCTTCTGCATAGTGGCTGATGGGATTGAACTTCCAGGCTTCTGGTTAGCTATCAAATTACTTAGGCACTGAACCACCAGACCTCCTTAAGTATCCACAAGTAGGGGGTACTCCAGGAAAGGTGTGATTCAAATCTCTCTTTTGTTGTCCTTTCTTTTTTTCTTTTTTTTCCTTATCTTTTCTTATATGCATTGAGTTTGAGTTCTAGAACTACTATTTGTTGTTGTTATTGTTAATCACTATCACATCAATTCCAGCTTATGGTGACCCCCAGTGTGCAGTGTAGAACAGTTCCATAATTTTTAAATTATGAAGTAGATAACTAGGTTTGTCTTCATATATGCCTCTGGGTGAGTTTGAACTGCCAATCTTTTGGCTAACAGTAAGTTGAGCAGTTAACTGTACCATCCAGGGAATGCTTTAACTGATATAGTTGGAAATAAATGATATACTTTTTAGAAATAATTACTCAATATGGCTCTTCTAGCCATGGCCTTTGTGACTCCTACCAGATGATTGAGTGGGACTATGGAAATGTTGGGTGCTTGTGGCCCATCAATGGGATTGGATAGCTTATTAATAATAATGTAAATAAGGTACATGGTACTCTTGTGTAGGGACCATGCAAATAAGATGTATGGAGTCCTATCTTTGGGGTCAGTCAGTTTTGCATCCCACTAGGCTTAAATGAGCCATCCCAGAGGTGGAAATGGGGGGTCTTATTGCCATCAAGACAGAAGAGTGAGGAGTGGAGTGTCCTGGGACCTGAGATCCCCGCACTCAAATGATGAAAGAGAGATGGCTGAGAGACAGAGGCAGCAGAGGCAGCAGAACCAACAGAACCAGGAGACTAGCACAAGATAGAGTAGTGGGCTTGCTGGCCCATGGAGTAAGAAAATTGAGTGCCTTCAAGCAGGAAGCTTGAGATGGAGAGGATTGACTCTTTGGGTGCCTGTCGGCAAAGCTTAAAGAATTTTGTAATGTTGGCCTGAGAAGGGCAGTGGCTGAAGCCAGAGGAAAGCATACCTGTGGCATGCTGAGAAGAAGCTGTCCTGATTGAAGAACTATATCCTGACTTGTTTCTAATCTTGAATTGTAACCTGTTACTTCCCTAAGAAACCCCATAATCATGAATATTGTCTGTGAGTTCTGTGTGGCCATTGTAATGAATTATCAGACTCAGCAGAGAAGTAGAGAGTGCTGTGGGAGGTACGGGTGGTGTCAGAATTGGTAGAAAGGTTGGATAGTGATGGCATGTCTGACCTCCACCTCATAGGATCAGCCTTGGGCTATTGATATGAATCTTGATCCTTCTCCCCACTTGTGAAGTTAAAGGAGGTCAGATGATTCAGCTGCCATGCCCTTGCTGCAAAGATACACTGTGTTATTAGTATGTGCTTAATTGTTATTTTATGAGTTCATTTTCATTTTACATTTTTTCTGAGAAAACCAAGCAAGAGAAAATCTATAATATGGAAGAATGCAAACAGAACTAAGGACTTAGATATTGACCATAGCATTTGTCAATCATGAGAACGGATTTATAATAGAGTTCAGAGAACAATATTTGAAGATCATTCAAAACACCTTGTATTCCTACCTGCCTGGAATGAGCTAAGCATAAAGTAAATCTTTCAGAAAGGATAAAGATGTATGAAACTCTTGTGTTATGATTAAATAATGTCACCTTTTTGGAGGCTTATGGTCTCTGTGATCATATAACAATAATAGAAAGGTTCATCTTCCAGGAGTTTCTGATGACTCAATATGTACCAGAGAAAGCACTTTGCTTGACACCAACGCTATGGACAAGTGAACATTGAGAAACAGAATAGACATAGGAGGGAAAATAGTTGCTCTTGACTTCATAGAGTGTTACAGAAACACATAGACAGTATCCTTACAGTTCATTGTGCTTCCCGATAAAAGTACTTCAAAGAGCACCCATTCCTTGTCTCACTAGGTTGTGAAGACCTTAGATATGGAATAGAAAGCAAAATAGTCTTTTTGTTGGGAGGTATATTACTCCAGACTGTGAGGGGAAATATATGTACTAATGTCTAAGTTGTAGCTAAAAATGTGTCAAATGTGATATATTTGTCTCTGCTTTTCTCCAAGGGAAGCCTTGTGGCAAATCTATATGAGACAGGCTTATTCAACCATGTTGAGATCAGGGGAAAAACTTCCACAACCACCACCTTTGCAACATGCATGCATGATGAATAGAAAAAAAAAAAAAAAGGGAAGCTGTGATTTTTCTTTGAATATAAAAGTTAAAAGAAATCATTGGGCATAATAGACTGTCAACCCCACTATCAGACTACAAATTATAGCTGGACCCAGCAGACTCATAATGTAAATTTTACAGAGAGGGCAACAGCCAATGTTGCACAAATGCTGAGTGGAACCACAACTTCAATTTGTCTCTGAAGAATGAACATGAAAGGTCTACTTTCCTCGATGCTCAAAGCCCTGTAATTTCAGGCTCTGTTCTCACCATGTGGGTGAATACAACCTTGAACCATCTCTACGTTTTTCATTTTATTTCAGGCAAATGCATTCCTCATGGAGTGTGTTGTTTGTGAAATCAAGCGTCCTTCTTATCACTGTCTTTGAGTTTTTTTGCTTATAATGCCAAGATATCCAGAGACATACATGAAAAAGGAATCTAACAAAAATCTGTTTCAAAACAAATAGTAACAATATATTGACTTTGATGAATATCTTTTGCCTTGACCTACACTGGTCTGTGAGTTCAGGCAGTTCTTCAGCCTTTAATGATGGAGGATAAATCTACTCTGCTAGGGGATCAGTACAAAGAAATCTAGCTTATTTGGATTCCCACATTTTATGCTGGGAAATTCAGTGTCCCTTTGACTTAGCCAATCTTTGAATTTCCAAGATTTTGCAAAACAAATTATAATACTAATGTTGTTATGTGTTGGGGAGAAGCCTTACAAAATGCAACCTATCATGTCAGTGTATATGCTTTAGTTATAATATATGTTGTTGTTGTTATTTGCCATCGAGTCGGCCCTGACTTGGGTTTCCGAGGCAGTATCACTACGGAAGTAGGAATGCCCAACCTTCCTTCCGAGGAGTGGCTGGTTATAATATAGGATGTGCTTAACACATCCTATGTGCTCAGAACTCTGAGGCAGAATTCAGTGATTGAATAAATATATTTGATTTTCTACCAAGTGCAAGGCTCTGCTCTTAGGAGAGTGCAGACATAGTCTTGCCTTTGAAAACAGACAATCAAGCTTGAGGGACAGACCCAGAAGAACTGACCAGCACATATTATGATACGTTTTAATAAATGCATCAATAAATTGTTGCGAAAGCAAAGAGGAAGTTCTAAGATATTTAATTTTGCTTGAGAGGAACAATAGAAATATCAGTTTAGAGGCGGTAATTAAAATGTTAAGTTGGGCTTTGAAAGAATAAGGACTTTATAGGACTTGTGAGCAAAAAAAGTTGGTATACACTTTAGCTTTCTGGTATAGATTTTAAAATGGGATTATTAAACTTGATGTTTACTGTGTGATTGCATTGGTAATAGGAATTTTACATTACAATATCCTATTTGATTCTTGTGACAACCTTCTGTCATTGTTATTGTTGTCTGCCATTGAATGGATTCCAATTTACAGTGATGCTATAGAACTCCCCCATCGGATTTCCTAGACTGAAATCTTTATAGAAGTAGATCGTCAGGTCTTGTATACCATGAAGTGGCTGGTGGATTCAAATCACCAACCTTTAGGATAAAAGTTAAGCACTTTAAACATTGCTCCACTTGAGCTCCTTGACAACCCTAAAACAGCCTTTTATTGGTAAGGAAACTGAGGCTCAGAGAGGTTGAGTAACTTACTCAAAGTCACATTGCTACCAAGTGGTAGAGATGGGATTTTAATTTGATCTGCCTGACTCCAAAGTCCCAGAGTATGATCACAGGACTGCAATGAAGACAGAGATATTTCACTCAATCTCTTTAAACTATTGAGGACAGTATTTTAATAGAACCTATTTTCTTATCAGTAGTGAACTTATTAGTTAGCATGTTATATGTGAGATCCCACTTATGAAACCCACTTTCCAGAAGTGGCTCGGTAGTGGGTTTCTAACACCATAGCAGCAAAGCTTAGTACATGACTTCCAATCTGGGGACTCTCTTATTCAATGTCAGGCTTACTATTTAAGTGATCATGGGCTAGTTACTTAGAATAGTGCTATTTTCCCCTTGGGAAAAAAGAATACACCTACTCTTCACTGATTGACTATCTCATTATTCAACATTTCACATTTATGACAACTTTGAAAAAAATCTCAGATGGCACCTCGGATGGTTCAGCCCCTTGCAGAGCCACAGCCAGGTCTGGGGAAACCTCTGGGGGCCACCTTGAATGATTTACCAGAGGTCCCAGCAGTGACTGGGCTATGTGAGGGACAGTGCTGACTGGCCATGGGACGTCGTCCATGACATCTTGGTCTAGCTACAGAGGGCACAGGGTGAGGCAGGACAACTCAAGGTCATGGGTGGGCAAAGGGAGGATGGGGGAGGATTAGAAGGTACTGGAGATGTTGGGGAAAACCAGAAAGGGAGGGAGAGGAATGTGGGTTGTCCAGGGCTGTGGGATTGAGGTTGACAGAGGATGAGTGAGGTCCCCTCTCAGAATGGGCAGTGGAGATAGCAAGAAGAGGATGAATAGGGTCACCACCCAGGATGGGTGGCGGGATATGGGAAATACCCGACTACCACCATCAGCATCCTCAAACCCTATAGGCTCTGCAGTGGTGGGGAAGGGGTGGTGGCAAAGGGAGGCCTGCAGTGCCATGTGCATCCTGAAACATGCTGTGGGTGCCCAACAGGTGGGGAGCAATGAGGGGCACACTGGTGCCAAAGAATGGGGTATGGCTTTTGCCTCTTGCATAATGCCAAATTCGCTTAAAGACTTGGTCTTGGAACCTGACCATTGATAAAGGGAGGAGTGGCTATATAACAATTCCTGCATTATGCCCTATTTAGTAGGATTAAAATAAATTATATATGTGGATGGCTTAATCTAGCACTTAGCATGTAACAACAAGACCGTGAAGGTATCCTTTATGAAGGTTTAAAATGCATTATAAAATTTCTGAGTAATTTGTAATCTAGCACCTTAAAATTTCCCTCCCTTTGCATTAAAACAGCTACAATGTTTGCTTTGTTCTCAGCACAGGAAAATAAAAGAACTACATGTAAAACCTTTCTGTAATTCAGACTGACCTTCATACTAATTAGTCTTAGTTAATGAGATTTTTTTTTTTTTTTTTTAACTTTATTAGTTATCCTGGGTGTTTATGCAGTGTCTGACAAACCTTAGGGTTCCACAGGCATTTTAAAATGTTAATGCCTGCTTAATGGACTGTATCAATTTTACACTGAATTGTGATAAATATTCTAGAACCTTACTATATTGCTCTTGACCTCCTGATTCCACAACTCCCTTCAGTTAAGATTTCTGGTCACCTTGACATGGAGCAGACAGAGTTTAAATAAGCTCAAAGTTTCTCTTCTTCCCTAAGCCAGCAGATATTACATCCTGGAGCCCTAGGTCTGTATACTAGAAACAATGATGGTCCTGAGTCTTCCTTCCCACCTGCTAGCTCTGGAAGCTAGAGACCTGTGCCATGTCCTTCCTTCTTTCCTCTAAGTTGAAATATTCAACTGTCCAGCTCAGATTAGTGCTGCTCATTGTCTCAGTTACTAGAACTGGGCTTCAGATTTGTGACTCAGGATTTTGTTTGCCTGGGACCTAGTTCAGTGAGCTCTGGTGGGGCTGTGGTTAAAGGATTGGGCTGCTAACCAAAAGATCAGTGGTTTGAACTCACCAGCCGCTCCACAGGGGCAAGATGAGGCAGTCTGCTTACATAAAGATTTACAGCCTTGGAAACTCTATGGGGCAATTCTATTCTGCCCTATAGGATTGCTGTGAGTCTTAATTGACTCGATGGCAGTGGATTTGGTTTGATTTTGGTTTAGGACCTGGATCAGTGGTGGTTCAGGTAAAATTCTTACCTTCCACGTGGGAGATCCAGGTTTGATCTCTGCCAATGAATGTCCTTCACAACCACCATCAATCTGTCACTGGAGGCTTATATGTTGCTATTATTCTGGACAGGTTTCAGCAGAGCTTCCAGATTAAGATGGATTAGGAAGAAAGGCCTAGTAATGTACTTCTGAAAATTGGCCAGTGAAAGTCATATGTATCACAATGGTCTGATCCATGGGACAACGAAGTACAATGCAGTGTTTCATTCTATTGTGCATGCAGTTGCTATGAGGCCAACTCATTGGCAGTGACAACAATGGTCCAGCTCAAAAGTTTGAGTCCAGATTTCCCTGAGACCCAACCTCCCAACAGAGAATAGCCTACATGTTAAATTGCAAAGGGCATGTGTGACTTTTCAACTTTTAGAGTTAGGCCAACCTAGCTTGAAATATTACTCAGGTTCTTTGTAACTAGGTGACCCTGGGAAAGTCACTTTACCCTTGCTGACACTTAATTTCCTCATCTCTCATATGGATAAACACCATTACCTACTTCATAGTGCCTCCAGCTGGCACAGAACCAGGCAATGTTTTGTTCTGTTGTACACAGGCTCACTATGAGTTGGAGCTGACTTGATGGTACCTAACAACAACAAGAAAAACAACAACATAGAATTGTGAAGATAAAATAATAAAAGAATGAATGGTATTTAGCATATGACTGGAAAATCATGGTAAAGCAAGATTACAAACATCATTGTTCACATGGAACATAATCAAGCCCATATGATCAGTGAAAGTTGCCACTGAGTTGATTCTATGTTCTATAGGGTTTTCAGTAGCTGATTTTTCTGAAGTAGGTCATTATGCTTTTCAAAATTCATGACATTAAAAATACAGTTTTAAAGAGTTCTTTGTAAAATCAAATCTCATTACAGAATTATTTTCCTATGTTCTTATAGATTATCTTTTCTTAAATATTCTTGAGAGTTTTTTAATAAAGCTGACTTTATCCAGGAGCTCAGTGTTTTGAATTTTGTGGGTACTTTCATGGCAGGTACTTTGATCTTTGTAAATGATGGTGCTTAGCACTGTACCTAAGATAGAGCAAATGTTCCATAAATGTTTGTTGGATAAGTGAATGATAAATGGAATAAGACATGCCAATGTGCCTTTAGCTGGCATTGAGGAGGATGTAAGGAACAGTCTAGGTTCCTTTAAGTTGATCCTTGAATTCAGGTTCTAGTAACTTTCTTAAAGAAGTCCCTCCACAAGTTCCATACTAGGAGGCTCCAAGGAAAGCAAGTAGACTTGGGGGCTACGAGCTTATAACTTTCTTCCCTGAATTAGCCTCTCTGCTTGTGGCCTCCTGTCTTAGCTCAGTGAAACTGAAGGTTGTACCCAGAGACCCTGCAGAGTTGATGGAGCCAGTAGGCACAGTTCTGAATCCATTCTGGATTTGGCCAAGCAGAATAGCTTTGAACAACTGTGAATATTGACTCTTTGGGGCATTTTATAGCTATCTCAACTCACTTGACTAAATATTGGTAAACAATGTTGTAGATTTTGAGCTTTGCATTGGAGGGTGAAATTTGTAAAGGCATCTGAATAACCTGTTTTTTTTTTTTTTTTTAATTTTTCTATTCTTGGATTTATTGAAAATGGCTAGGTAGTTTTAAGAATTTCTATATACCGTATATCAAACCAAACCAAACCAAATCCAGCCCACTGCTGTCAAGTCGATTCCGACTCAGTGACTGCACTTACGGAATGGGTGCTGCCTCCTCCTCTAACCTCTTCTAACTTCACAAGACAGAGAGAAAATTACCATCAGCAGCCAAGCCTTATTCCTATGAGGCCAGACATGCCACCACCCTCTAGCCTTTTTACCAATTCTTACACCAACCATTCTTCCCACATCACTCTATTTCTCTGCTGGGTTAGATAATTAATTGCAATGGCCACACAGAAGTCACAGACAATACTCACAATAATGGGATTTATTAGGGAGGCAACAGGTTACAGTTTAGGTTCAGGAATTCTCAGGCTACAATTCTTCACTCAGGACAGCCTCCCCTCAGCCATGCCCTTAGTCACACCTCTTTGGCCCTTGGCCTCCAGGTTGGCTCTAGCAGGGCAGAGCTCTGCTGATAGGTGCACCTAGGTATACCACACTCTGCCAGCAAGCCTCCTGGCAAAAGGCACTCAACTTTGTTGCTCCATGGGCTGGCAAGCCCACCACTCTGTCTCATGCTGATCTTGCAGTTCTGCTGTTGCTGCTGCTGTTGTCCCTCTGTTTTCTCTCTGCCGATGCTCTGCTGCTTCTCTGCCATCTTTCTGATGACTCTATGCTGTCTGAGCACAGGGATCTTGGTTGGGCCTAAGGACCTGTTCCACTCTTGCTTCTCTTTCTTGATGGTAGTGAGATCTTCCTTCTACTTCTGGAAAGGCTCATTTTAAGCCTAACAGAATGACAAACCTGAGCAATCCCCATATTAGGGTTCCATACACTTTATTTCCATGGTCCCACCCCCTACAAGGGTGCCATATACCTTATTTAGATTACTAACAAGCAATTCAGTCCCCTTGGTATGCCACAAGCCCCTCACATTTGCATAGTTCCACCCAGTCATCCAGTGAGAGTCAAAAAGACTGTGGCTAGAAGAGGCACACCAACTAATTCACTGCACCATAGGCTACTCCCTGGCTCTTCTAGTCATTGTCCCTTTCATACTTCAAAGATTAACATCCCTTTCCCAATCACTTTAAATATAAACACATCCATGAAAGTATGTAAGTCAGCCACTTCATGCCTTTATCTCCCCCCATTTTAAATATTCAGTTTCTAAATTGCCCTTCCCAATCACTCCAGTACTCTGAGAAGACAAGCATGTTCCTTTTCCTCTGAAAAATCTGTTCTGGTCAGCACTTTGACCATCTGCATCCATTAGCAAAGTCCACTCCAGAGCAAGCCATCAAATTACAGTAATTTACATCACAATGTCAGATATCTTTCTCTTCATTTGTTCAGGTTCTTGTCAGCTCAGCCCCAGTCATCCAAGCTAGGTCATAGGTACCTGCTGCAAGCTTGGGAATTCACACTTTTCACTACATTTCAGACAAGCCGGTCTCTTCTGTCTCTCATCCTTAACCCCGTGGGCTAGTTCAGTACCTGTAGGCTCAAGAGTCCACACAACTCCCTACATGTCAAACCAGTCAGTCCTTGCTCTATCCCTAGCCTCCATAGGCTAGGTCAACAAGTGCCAAACTCAGCCAGTTCCTTCATTGCCATATCTTCCCTACTTCCACTCCTCACGTGGACAAGGTGGTTGCAAGCAAGCAGCATATAAGGCTATCTACTCCCTGTCTTCCTTTAACTTCCAGTCCTGGATAGGGTTTTTCTCATGGACTATGATTTTATTGCACCTAAATGCAACAGTGACCCTGTAGGACAGAATAGAACTGCTTCACAGGGTTTTTGAAGCTGTAAATCTTTACAGAAGCAGTCTACCTTATCTTTTTCCTGCAGAGCAGCTAGTGGATTCAAACCTCCAAAGTTTTGGTTAGTAGCCCAATGTTTTAATTTCAGTGCCACCAGAGCTCCTGTACCCTATACCCAGTTTCTACTAATTATTAACAGCTTACATTCATATGATATATTTGATGATACAATTAATAAACCAATGTGATACATTATTATTAAGTCCCATACTTCATTCAGATTTCCTTAGTTTTTACCGACTGTCCCTTTTCTGACCCAGAACTCTATCTTGGATACCACATTATATTCATCATGTCTCCTTAGATTTCTATTAGCTGTGATGGTTTACCAGACTTTCTTTCTTTTTTTTTTTTAATGATCTTGACAGTTTGAGGAGTACTGACCAGATTATTTTATAAGAATGTGCCTCAATAGGATTTTTCTGATATTCTCATGATTAGACTGGGGTTATGAGTTTCTGGGAAGAAGACTACAGACATAAAGCACCAGTCTCATTAGGCCATATGAAGGGTATTTATAATCAACCTAATAATAAGGACCTTTGGTCATATAATGGTTAAGTGCTTAGCTGTTAATCAAAAAGCAGCATTTTGCACCCCCAGGGATGGGCTCTCAGGCTAATAGTTAACAAGATGCACATGCAGACCACTCAACCCAAGATGACACACCCACATACTCTATGGTAATACACCCCTTAGAGCAATAGACCATGGGACACCAGAGGACCAACATTCAAATTGAGGAAATGCAGGACAAACAGGAGTGCATAAATATGAGGGGCACAGGGGGAGGGTTAAAGAGTAGGGAAGGGAGGAGACTGGGTTAGGATTGGACATAGCGAATGGGGAATGAAATTAAATGTACATGTTACAATGAATGTAAAACAGCTCTTAAAAAAAAAAAGTCAGCAGTTTGAACTCATCCACGGTTCCATAGGAGAAAAATTCTAGTAATCTGCTCCTATAAAGATTACAACTTACAAAACTCTATGAGGCAGTTTCACTCAGTCCTATAGGTTTGCTATGAGTCAGAATTGTACCCAACAACAACAACAATATCAATATGACTTATCACTATTAATGTTAAACTTGATCTCTTGGTTTGTCAGGTTTCTCCATTATGGAATTAGTCTTTTTTCCCCTTCCTATATTGTACTCTACTCAAAGGAAGGTTGGGCAATCCTACTTCTGTATTGATTCTGCTTTGGAAACCCAAGGAGGGGTCGCTATGAATCGGGGCCAACTCGACAGCATATAACAACAACAACAACTGAGACCTCTGGTGGCGTAGTACCTAAGGCATTTGACTGCTAACCAGAAATCTGATGGTTCAAACCCACCAGCTACTCCTTGGAAGGAAGACTGGGCAATCTACTTTCATAGAGATACTGCCTCAGAAACCCAAGAAGAGGTTGCTATGAATGAGGTGGAATCGATTCGATGGCAGTGAGTTTTTTTTTTTTTTTTTTTTAATTGCACACTTTCTGATCAACATTTTTCACTTAAATATGAGGTCATAAGCAAGGATGGCAGAGATAAAAAGGAACTATAGATAAAATCATGAAGGAAGTAGGGAGACCTAAAGCCTGAGGCTATCTGCTTTGGGTTTCATTATTTCCTGGGTCCACTGGCAGGAAAATTTGACATGATTTTTCTTCACTGAATTGTGCACCTGGCAGTTGACCATAAGCCAATATGTCAACATCCAGACTAGAGTGCCTCCTGCCCCCATCTCCTTCTCAGTTGCTGATGGGACCAAAGTGCAGGGCTGGCCAGGAGGCCACACTGATGATTCACTGCTGGTGACCACACCTGGGCAGGCTTTCAAGTAAAGATGTGAGGAACAAAGCCATCAAAAGTGACTCATATGTGGCTCAGGCAGGAGAAGTGTGACAGGCTCCAGTAGGGCAGGCTAAAGTGAGTGGTCAGCAGCATGGCAGACTGAGGAGAAGCAACCCAGCTGGCCTTAGAGAGATGAAGATTTTTAATGATTTCCTTAAAAAACATGAAACTCCTTTCACTCTCTTTTCTTGGCCACAGCTACATAGTTAATGGATGGGTTGAGATGCTTTAAACATAGTCAGGACAGACAACAGTCACTCTGAATGAGTGGTGGCAGCTCCTGTTCAGGGTTGTTCTGTGGAAATGAAGACAGTGTTCTCAGTGGAAAGAGGTCTGATGGAAACATTAAGTGGAATACATCTAGGTAGTCATTTGACCTAATTAACCTTTCTGATGACTGTAGTAACCATTTGCTCTAATCACCATGGTGAAACTGGTTGTTCACATAAGCATAGTTTTACGAATCTCATTTCCTTTGACCTTTTTTCCAGCTGCCCAGTTACCTGACAGCATGATTGTAAAAAGTGAAAAAGGTCCACTTGCTTTACCCTGAATTCAATAATATCTGACCTTGCTCTTTCACTGTATATTGTTTAGATCATGAAATTGATGAGGTGAGCAGAAGAGATGCTGAGAGGAAAATAACCAAAATAGAGGCGGAACAGAGAGAAGGACCTCATAGTGTGGTTTGCTTACATTTAAATTAACTGATGCTAATTTATTTACTTATTATATTTATGGGATGCGCCCACTGCTTATTAGCCCCTGGGCACATTTTAGGAGGATCATAAAAAGAGACACTCCTTGTCATAATGTCTAATTAACATTCAAATTGACTAACTAACTAACATTTAAGTGCTAAGAATAAAATCGGTCATGGGCCAGTCAACATTTTCATCAAATGTCCTTAAATAGAATCCATTAGTTGGTCCCTTCTCTTCCACTTTTCTGCTTGCTGCCAAAATATCTGGGGCCAGAAAAGATAGGGATTGATTCAGGGGAACTATATCATTACCATGGTGAGTCATTAATATCTAATATGTTTCTGGGCTCACACAAGGTGGTAGGGAAAGCTTGATTAAATGGACATGGCCTCCTCCCAGAAGAGGTTGATAGTCCAGCTGTAATTGATACAAAAGGAAAGAACACATAACATTCAGAGTTTATATGTCCTGTTGTTCTGGATTTGTTTTGTTCCTATAGTCATAACTAGAAGGCTGGAGGTTCAAACCCACCAGCCACTCCTCGGAAGGAAGGTTGGGCAATCCTACTTCCCTAGTGATACTGCCTCGGAAACCCAAGGAGGGGTCGCTATGAGTCGGGGCCGACTCGACGGCACATAACAACAACAACAACAAATAAATTAGGATGTGTGTCAAATAATAAGTTTTCCTGATTGAATATATCTGCTGAAGGATCCTTCAGCTACTGTAAATTCATTCAGTTGTAACATATATCAAACCAAACCAAACACACTACAATCCAGTCGGACCCGACTCATAGTGACCCCTCCTTGGGTTTCTGAGGCAGTATCACTACAGGAGTAGATTGCTCAACCTTCCTTCCGAGGAGTAGCTAGCTGGTGGATTTGAACAGCCAGCCTTCTGGTTAGCAGTCAAATACCTTAGGCACTATGCCACCAGAGCTCAGGATGGGGAGAAATAATGATTGGGTAGCTGAGGTGGTTCTCATAATTTCTAGGAGGGTGCAACAGAAAAGGAAATTTATTTTTCAATCATTAACCTATCCAAGTAAATCTCTATATCAGCACATATAAATCCCACATTAAAGATATGCCAATATTAAATTTCTTATCCTTTCTCCGATTTATGTTCTTGATTTTTTTTAACTGTTTCAGCTCTGATTTGAGCTTATGCTAAAGGCAGTTGGGATAGATTGAGAGCAAGCAGGGGAAGAAAGGGATATTCTTGCTGGGGGAGGACCAGTAGGATACAAGCAGGTGCTTGGAGAGAGCTAATATTTCACCTTAACCAGACTTTCAGTAAAGAAAAAAAATTAAAGAATCCTTTTTAGACCATGGAAAGTGTTTCACTTACACTAAATTTTCAAGAATCATTTCCATGTGAATGAGGAGCTCAAACACCTATATAGATGGCCCTGAGTCATTTTATTAAGACTCAATGGGTCTTTGGAATTTGGAACACTTGAAGTTAATTTTTAGGCTTGTCACTAATGTAGTGTAGAGTAAAGGTGAGTCAAAGAGCTGTGGAGTGAGAATTCCAAAATTCCCAACCTGTACTCTGACACAGTAGTGGGCACACTACTTAACTACTCTGTGGCTTGGATTTTGAACCCATAAAAAGGCACAGATCATTGATCATAACAATTGAATGTTGTTGAGTGCCATTGAGTATATTTTTAACCCATCGTGACCCTATGTGACAGAATAAAACTGTCTCATATTGTTTTCTAGGTTGTAATCTTTATGGGAGGAAATTGCCAGGTCTTTTTTCCATGAAGCCACTAGGTGGGTTCAACCTTTCAGTTAACAGCCAAGTGCTTAACTGTTGCACCACCAGGCTCCTAACAAATAAGGAAGATTAAAATAACCATACAAACCCACTGCCATCTATTTGATACCTACTCAGCCACACCATTGGGTTTCCAAGGCTGTAAATCTTTATGGAAGTAGATTGCCTCATCTTCCTCCCATGGAGCATCTGGTGGATTTGAACTGCTGACCTTCTGGTTAGCAGCCAAATGAAATACTCACTATACCACCAGAGCTCCTTAATCATACAAAGTGCTTAACACAATGCTTGACACATAATAACTGCTCAGTAAATCTTAGCTATTTTCATAGTTAATTATGAATAATATCATAACAATACAATAACAACTATTAACAACAACCAAATTAACTTCCTGTCTTAGCTAAAATTATTCTCAGATTGGTACATCAGAATGTAAGGAAACATTTGCATTTAGTTTTCTTCCCCTAAGATGATACATTGAGTGTCTCCTGGGCAGACTGAAATGAAATCTTCTGAACTTCTCTTCAAGCACTTTCCTCCATTCTCTTTGCTAGACCACTTCTGACTAAAGTTTTTAGTTCTGCAGCAAGTATTGGATAGAATTCTAAGTATTGGTGCTTTGACCTAAATTCTCTCCAAGGCCTGGTGTTCACAGAAATAATATTGGTTTGTTGTGGGGCACTGGCCCAATGATCTTAAAAAAAAAAAAACTGCCGTTGAACCAAGCTGATTCCAACTCCTCCATTGTGTTTCTGAGGCAGGAAATCTTTACTGAAGTAGATTTCCCCATCTTTCTTTTGTAGAATGGCTGGCGGATTTGAACCACCAACCTTCTAGTTATCAGTCAAAGTACTTTAGACACTGCACCACCAGAGCTCCTTATAGAGAGAGGAAAGAGAACTGTAAATCAGAGACAGTGTTATTCCTGCTCAAGGGCTTGATTGTGTTATTATGAAACATTTATTGAGTACAGTAATTTCATAGAGTGAAATACAGTCCCTTCTTCATAGTCTAGTGTCCTCATGGAACTACCTTATCCTGTCTTTTTAATTCCTTTCTCTCCCAATATTCATATAGTTTCCCCAATTTAGCCAGGCTCTGCCACCTAATCTGCCAGATGATCTAAATTCTGGTTAGTGACTAATGTGGCTGCCTATTTACAAGGGCATAAAAACTTTAATTCATTTCAACTGATATGGATTGAGTAGTTTGGGGTGGAGTATGTGGATCAAATGATGAAAGGCTTAAAAGATTACAAATCCTACTCTTAAGAGCTCACGGTCTCTGCATCTGTCTCTTCCTAGTCTGGGTGCTCTTCCTGTGGAGTGGTGAGGAAGAGCATGACCATGAGCCCATCTGAAGTCAAATTCTGCCTCTCCTAATCACCAACTGTTATTGAACAATTACACAATCCAGTCAAGCTTCAATTTAATAAAAGGGGAATATAATAGGTGAGTTGTGAGCAAGTAAGGTAAAGGAAGTAAACTGTTTTGCATGGGATTTGTCACCAAAATGCGCACTATACCTACATTCCTGTTTTCATTATCACCCAATAATCCACCATAACATGCCCAAATCAGATTGGAGCATCCACCTCTCAGGAACTTGTTTTTCTTCTCTCCCTATTTTACAGTGTCATTTATTTAATTAAGAATGACTTCCCTTCCCCACCCCTAAGAACTAATTAGAGTTGCCAGATTTACCAAATAAAATTATAGGATGCCCAATTCAATTTAAATATCAGATAAACAATCTTTTTTTTTTTTAGCATAAGTATGTCTCAGATAATTTTCAATGGGACATACTTACACTAAAAAATATTGTTTATTAGAAATTCAAATTTAACTGAGCATCTTGTTTTTTACCTGGCCACCCTTTCCCCCCTCCACCATTTCTAACTACTAAGTGCTATGTTAATTTAAAGTTTTGCTTGGGTGTAGCAAACACAAATGTCTGTACAGTGTAGGCTGAGGACACTAATCGGTGAAAGCGGCCTGGTGACAGTGTCATAGCCGGGCAGTACTTGGACATCCTCATCTCTAGCTGGTTGTTTCTATGTGGAAATATGATATTCATTCTGTTTTCCCATATTTCAAGAATCATTGGAAATTTAAAAAAAAAAATTATCTGTTAATACTTAAATGTTACAAAACAACAACAAACTCACTGCCGTGGAGTTGATTTTGACTCATAGCTACCCCTCCTTGGGTTTCCGAGGTAGTATCACTATGAAAGTAGATTGCCCAACCTTCCTTCTGAGGAGTGGCTGGTGGGTTTGAACTGCCAGCTTTCTGGTTAGCAGTCAAATGCTTAGGCACTATACCACTGGAGCTCCTATTTACATGTTGGGACTTGTTAAATATTTTAAGAATTACTCATGGGTCAGAAATTTGAAAATTCTCACCAATATAATGACATTCCCCCCATGCAGACTTCCCTGATAGTCCACCCTAGAAATGGTGTCTCTTTCAACTAATTTCCATTCTCATGACTCATTATTTCTGTCTTTATGTAGTAGATCTTATTTTTTTCCAAGGAGATTATAAACTTCAAGATAATAGGGTTAATGTTCATCTCTGATTCTACAGGGCTTAGTATTTAATACAGTATCAGTTGAATGAATGAATAAGTGAATAAATGCATTTCAGTTTAGTGGGATTCAACTGAGATTGTTAACAGGCCCAACAATAGCAGTCAGAAAAGGGCAGCAGTCAACAAAGCACAGAAATCACTGCTTTTAAAAGTCCTAACTAGGCAGCAATAGCAACTTCATCCCAGCATAGTATTTTCTACATTATCTATGATCTCTTTAAGAGTCATGAAATGAAGGCGTTTCTCCTGTCAGCTGCCCTTCAGTCCTCATTCACTCAATTCACCACAGTAGAGGTTGTGTACCCAGTTTACTTAGGAAGGATCCTTCCTTCTGGCAGTGCAAACAGCCCTGGTGAGCACAGGCAGTGAGTCTCTCAAAGGGCCTCTAGTAGATGCCATGGACAGCTTTCTCCCTGGAGTTTCAGCAGTAAATCTTGCTCTGGAAAGATATTAATTTTAAGTTCCTCAATATTAACAACAGCATTAAGGATGGGTATAATAAAAATTTATTGACTAATTTTCTGTCATAATTTGTCTGTGATTCCTGTGCAGCCATATTATGTTTTTATGAAATGGCAATATTGTGTTTGTAGGCTGCATAATAACAACAGTAAAAGAGCAAATGATACTTTGAAAATCAGTCATTGAGATCTGAGGCATTTTGGTTTGGAGAACTTAATGCCATTATCATGGGGGTTGCATAGAGTAATTAAAATAATAATAATAATAATGGAATCTGCCCAAGTGGGAAAATGCTAAGCACAAAATACAGTCATAAATTTGTTAATTTATGATTTGGCTGTACTAAAAAGTAGATATCTCTGTGTAAGCCTTCTAGATCATCAAAGAAGGGTAAGCTAATATGAATTGAGATTATGAAAAAGAATCTCTCATTAAGGGCTAAATTGATATGGGTGATAGTCCTACTCCTGCCATGGTGGGGGGAGAATTGTAACAGTGATAGCTGAAATAATAATAGCGAAGGAAGGTCCACCACTTACTTTATTTCAGTCACTGTGCTAAGCATTTTAGAAACACCACCCCATTTATTCCTCATGGCTAGCCTATTATGCCTCATAGCCACTGGCTTTCTTATTAGATGAGGAAATAATCCAATATTTTGCCCCAGAACACAGCTAGTGAATGACATCATTGATACTGAAGTCTATCTACTATGAAGCATTTGATCCTCACACATTTCACACTGACTGTTACTATAACCTTGCCACATGGGCTCACCATGAAGTGGACCCTGGGATCAGCAATCAAGCATCAAACATTTTTCTAAGTGATTGGAACAAAGGACACAGTTGGAGTAAAGTACCTTTCATCAGAACATGAGATGCCAAGAGTTAAGTGAACAAACATCAGAGTCAGCATCCACTATGGGAAACAAGCTCAGGAAATATTAAGATCAAACAGTGGTAGGAATGGATATTGAAGTCAGAGCGAGACATCCAAGAAAGGGTTAGGCACAGGTTATAGAGCTCACCTTTACAGTTAGAGACATAGTTGATGAACAAGGGCAGAAACCATTTGACTACAAGAACTCAAGAAAGATGACATGCCAATATCTAGCAGATGAAGGCAGACTGGCACACACTGTAAGTGTGGTAAAGGACTCTCAGTGTGGTCACTGTGCCATGTGGCTGTCTAGAGTAAATGGCCTGAAAGTGATGTCTGTTCATATAGCACATTTGGATGTCTGGGGCATTGACTTTATGAATTTGATTGCTATTGATCATTGAAGAACACTAAACTAGCTAATTCCAAACCACACTTATTCTTTGACCTAACATTTCTACTTTAGAACTGAAATCTTCAACTTTATATTGTGGAAAGGGAAAAAAAAAAATGCAGTAACTCTCTCCAATGCCTGCTCAATGAACTTTTGAACTGAGAAGAATTCATATGGTGAACCACTTCTACTGGCTGATTTTGTCTCATCAATGACCATGAGACCATAGATGGTGATATAGTAGTGGGTGTACCAATAATTACAGTTATGATCCTGGTAGAATACTCAGGTACCTGTTCTAAGAGACCCGTGCAAAGGCCCCAGCCATAATACCTAAATGGACTACATCACTAAATAACAGTGTTTACATTTGTACACAGGGGCAATGTTCCCATGTAAGAGAAAAAGAATGGAGCAGCTTCCCTTTTCCAGAATTTAACTGTGGTACTTGTTCAACCAAGGGTCATTTTACTGCACTGAAAGTTGTTTTTGTTGCAAGGGACCATCAAGTGGGCTCTGATTCATAGTGACCCTATGTACAACAGAATGAAACAGTGCCTGGCCATGTGCCATACTTATAATTTTTGCTATACTTGAGCCCCTCTTTGAAGTCATTGTGTCAATCCATTTTGTTGAGGGTCTTCCCTTTTGTCTTGACCCTCTACTTTACCAAACATGACATCCTTCTCCAAGCAGTGATCCCTTCTAACAACCTGATCAAAGTAGATGAGACGAAGTCTGGCCATTCTTGCTTCCAAGGAACATTCCATCTGCACTTCTTCCGGGAGAGATTTGTTTGTTCTTCTGGCAGTCTATGGTATTTTCAGCACTCTTCACCAGCACCATAATCCAAAGGCATCAGCTCTTCTTCAGTTTTCCTTCTTCATTGTCCAGCTTTTACATGCATATGAGGTGATTGAAAATACCATGGCTTGGGTTAGGCACACCTTAGTCTTTGCTTAACACTTTAAAGAGGTTTTTATTTTATTTACAACCCCCCAGCAGATTTGTCCAGTGCAATACAATGTCTGATTTCTTCACTGCTGCTTCCATAAGTGTAGATTGTGTATCCAACTAAAATGAAATCCCTGACAACAATGATCTTTTCTCTGTTTATTGTGACATTGCTTATTGGTCCAGGTGTGAGGATTTTTGTTTTATGTTGAGGTGTAATCCATACTTTGATCTTCATCAGTAAGTCCTTCAAGTCCTCTTCATTTTCAGCAAGCAAGTTGTGTCATCTGCATATTACAGCTTGTTAATGAGTCTTCCTCTAATCCTGATGCCATGTTCTTCTTCATATAGTCCCGTTTCTTGGATTATTTGCTCAGTATACAGATTGAATAAGTATGGTGAATGGATACAATCCAGATGCACACCTTTCCTGATTTTAAACCATGCAGTATGCCTTTGTTCTGTGTGAATGACAGCCTCATGGTCTATGTACATAATTAAGTAAATACAATTAAGTGTTCTAGAATTCCCATTCATTGCAATGTTATCCATAATTTATTATGATCCCCACAGTCAAATGTCTTTGTGTAGTCAATAAAACACAGGTAAACATATTTCTGGTATTCTTTGCTTTCAGCCAAGATGCATCTGACATCAGCAATGATCTCTCTCAATATATATCCTCTTCTAAATCCAGCTTGAATTTCTGTAAGTTCCCTGTCAATATACTGCTGCAACCAATTTTTGATTAGTTCAGCAAGATTTTGCTTGACTTTGATAGTAATGATACTGTTTGATAATTTCTGTATTCTGGTTCATCACCTTTCCTTGGAATGGGCACAGATAATTGATTTCTTCTAGTCAGTTGACCAGGTAGGTCTCTTCCAAATTTCTTGGTATGAATGACTAAGTGTCTCCAGTTCTGCATCCACTTGTTGAAACATCTCAATGGATATTCAATCAATTCCTAGAGCTTTTTTTTTGATCATTTCCTTCAGTGCATCTTGGAATTCTTCCTTCAGTACCAGTAGTTCTTGATCATATGCTATCTCCTGAAATAGTTGAACGTCAACTATTTGGTACAGTTTACCAACTGTTTGGTACAGTGACTCTGTGTATTCTTCCCATCTTCTTTTGATGTTTTCTACATCATTCAATATTTTGCCCATGGAATCTTTCAATAATGCAACTTGTTGCTTGAATTTTTTCTTCAGTTCTTTCAGCTTGAGAAATGTCAAGCATTTTCTTCCATTTTGGTTTTCTAACTCAAGGCCTTTGCACATTTCATTATAATACTTTACTTTATCTTCTTGAGCTGCCCTTCAAATCTTCTGTTAAACTCTTTTATCTCATTATTTCTTCCATTCACTTAAGCTACTCTGCATTCAAGAGCAAGTTTCAGAGTCTATACTGACATCCATTTTGGTCTTTTCTTCCTTTCCTGCCTTTTTTAAAAAAAAATATTTTGAATTTTTCTGTTGTTGTTAATTGTGATTTTGGTGAAAATTTACAGAGCAAATTCATTTTCCATACAGCAGTTCATACACATTTTGTTTCATGATATTGATTGTAATCCCCATAATGTAACAGCTTTCTTCCCACTTCCTCCCTGTAGTTACCTTTTCCTTGTGTCCTTTCCTATGCATTCCTGCCCTCTGAGCTATCTCCCTGTTCAAATAATGCTCTTCTGATCTCCCATGATTAATTGCTCTAAGGAGTTTACCTGTTGTTGTTGTTGTTGTTGTTGTTATATGCCGTTGAGTCAGACCCGACTCATAGTGACCCCTCCTTGGGTTTCTGAGGCAGTATCACTACGGAAGTAGATTGCCCCATCTTCCTTCTGAGGAGTGGCTGGTGGGTTTGAACCTCCAGCCTTCTGGTTAGCAGTCAAGTGCCTTAGCCACTATGCTACCAGAGCTCCTAGGAGTTTACCTACCTGGTGTAAATGTTCACTTTATATACCTATCTATTGTTTGGCTGAAAGCAATGGGAGTGAGTTTAATTCCAGGCCTGAAGAATGAATAGGAGCCATAGTCTTGGGGGTTTCACCAGTATCTATCTGATCAGTAAGCCTAGTCTTTTTTTTTTTTTTTTTATGATTTTGAGTTTTATGCCATATTTTCCTCCCATTCAATCCAGGATCTATCCAGGATCTCTTGCATTGATCCTTTTCAGAGTGGATGACAGTGGTAGTTGGGTATGTTACCACCTAGTTCTTCTGGTGTCTTGGTCATATAGGCTGAGGTTTACATGGTCCATTAGCCCCTTGGACTAATTGTTTCCATACATCTTTGGTTTTCTTCATTGTTCTTTGTTTCAGATGAGTAGAGACCAATTGTTGCATGTAGATGGCTGCTTACAAGCTTTTAAGACCCCAGTCACTACTCACTGTTGTAGAGGAATGTTTTTGTGTAGTACATTATGCCAATTGAGCTTGATGTCCCTCAGAACCACTCTTCTAAGCCCACAGGTTAAACAACTCACTCAGGATAACTGGCTGTGGCTAAGAAGTTATCATAACTTTGCCCCTGTTAGTTCTATTGATACAGACATTCTTATTGTTGTTGTTGTTATGTGCCATCAAGTCGGATCCGACTTGTATATAGCACATACAAATACACATGTAGAAATATCTTCTGCCAACCTTATATGTGGTCATAAGTATATTCCCCTTTGCCTATATATACCTGATCATTCAGCCTATCTATCTATGTATCTATCCAAAGATTAATGTTCGTTATTACTGATAATGCAGTATTGTATATGTAAAAGTCTGTTCTTGTGTATCTCTCTGTGTCTTCCTTTTCCTTAGTGTTACTGAGTTGGCCACTCGGTTTTGGAATATTGCCTTTCCTTGCACCCAAATCAACACATGTCTCTTACCTATCTAGCAATTTTCCCTCCTCTCCCTTCCCATCCCTGGTAACCAAAATAAATAAAGTTTCCTTCCACATACAAACCTTTCCTTGACTTTTTGCAATAGTAGACTAATACAATATTTGTCCTTCTGTGATTGACTTATTTCACTCAGCCTTATGTCCTCAAAATTTATCCATGTTTCACGGATTCCACATTATTTTTTAGTGTTGCATAGCATTCCATTGTGTATATGTACCCTAATTTGGTTTTCCATTCTTCCATTGATGGGCACCATAGGTTGTTTCTATCTCTTTGCAGTTGTAAATAGTCTGCAATGAACATGGGTGTGCATATATCTATTCATGTCCTGGCTCTTACATTTTTCTTTTTTTTTTTTTTTTAAATGTGTTTTTATTGCAGTGAAAACATACACACCAAGAGATTCACCAACATAACAAATTCCACATTTACAGCCCAGGGGTGTAGATGACATTTTTCATATTGTACTACCATTATTGCCTTTAATTCATTTACATTCAGTGTAATTATTGACAAGTATGAATTTATTGTTGTCATTTGGTTATGTGTTCTTTTGTTGTGTTGCTGATTCTTTTTTCTGTATAATTTTCTGTGGTGAGCTCTTTCTGTTTATGAGTTTTGTTATCATTTCCTGTTGCTACTGTTTTGCTAATAGGAAAATATTTGTGCTAAATATTTGTGCCTCTCCTCTTTTTTTATTTAATGTGAAGGTTTATAAATTTTCTTTGAGGTTATCCTGTGATTTATAATTTTCTTCCCAAGGTAACAGTCTGTTCTATCTTGCAATTGTCTTGACTTGCTCACCATTTGGAAATTCTGTACCTACATACTATTTATTTCCACTTTGTGGTTCGTAGTTGTTCTCATTTTCCAATTGATGTCTCTGGTCCCCTGATTAAAGTATTGTAAGCTTCTTTCACTTTGACTACTTCCATAACTAGCTTAGTTTCTGGGTTATGTCATCATGTGTGTTAATCATTGTTTGTTGTCTTCTATTGTTGGTTCTTTGTGCAAAGGACTACCTTTAGCATCTCTTATAAGGTTGGTCTGCTTTTAACAAATTATCTTAATTTCTGTGTATTTGGAAATATTTTAATTTCACCCTATATCTGATAGACAGTTTTGCTGGGTATATAATTCCTGTTTGGCATTTTTTTTTCTTTTTTCTTTTAGGGTTTTATATGTTGATATATAAATATAACAAGCAAAAGAACAAGGCACTGCCATGGAGTTGGATATGACTCATAGTGACCCCTCCTTGGGTTTCTGAGGCGGTATCACTACAGAAGTAGATTGTCCAGCCTTCTGGTTAGCAGTCAAATGCCATAGA
>NW_006921737.1:5586919-5618228 GCF_000298275.1 Orycteropus afer afer | reverse complement strand
TTGGTTTTGATGAGTTTGATTATGATGTGTCTTGGTGATTTTCTTTTGCAGTCTACCCTGTTTGGGGTTTGTTGAACTTCTTATATGGATATCTTCTTATCTTTCATCATATTAGGAAAATTCTCTTCTAACAATTTTTAAACAATTTTCTCTGTGATTTTGTTTCTTCCTGTTCTAGAAACCTGATTAGATATAAGTTATTCCTCTTGATGGTATCCCACATGAATCTTAGGCTTTCTTCATTTTGTTTTGATCTTTTTTCTGATTGATACCTTAACAAAGTAGTATTGCGGTATTTGTCTTCAGTGTCACTAATTCTGTCTTCCATTGATTCAATTCTGTTCCATTGCCCATTCAATGTATTATATATCTCAGAAATCTTAGCATTAATCTTCTAGATTTCTATTTTTTTTGTATTGCTTTTAATTTTTCATTTATTTTGTCAGTTTTTTCTTGTATTGTTTTCTTAAATTGTTCTAGAGTTTTGTCTGTGTTTTTCTTAATTTTGTCAGTGTTTTCCTTGATCTGACTTTCAATCCATTGAAGATACCTAAATATATTTCTTTTGAATTCCTTATCAGGGAGTCCCTATATTATTTCTTCCTCAGGGAGGTTTTCTGGGCCTCTATTCTGATCCCTTGTTTGTACCACTTTATCTTGCCTCTTTGTGTGTGCTGGAATTGTCAGTTTTCTCTGAGACATTGTTATATCATTTTGTTTTATTAAACTTATGATTGTTTGTGTGATTCACCCAAGACTTTTTTTTTTTCTTTAATTTGTTTTGATATATCTGAGTCAGCAGGGTACTGTGCTTCTCTATTTGCTAGTTGGAAGCACTTAGACATTCATACCTGTCTCCTGATTGATGTGGTAGAGACTGAGAGTGTGTGCACAGATATCTGTTAGCTGCTTGTAAAAAGCAGTTGAGATGAGTTAGGCTTATATTGGCCACCATCTACTGTTGGTCAGTTGGTGCAGAAGCAATTGGTGCCCTCACTCAGTGGATGGGGCTACCAGTGGTGCAGGTGTTGTTGAGTCATTTAGGCTCTGTTGCTGTTTCCTAGTCAGTTAGACAAAATAAATAAATAAATAAGCCACCAAAAAAGTAAAAACAAGAGAACCAAAAACACAAACTGCATACAAAAAGAAGAATTTATTTTTTTAAAAAAGGAAATAAATGAGAAATTTTTTTTAAAAAAAATATATATTTAAAAAAGACAAAAGAGAAAAAGGCAAAGAGTGAAAAAAAAACAATATCTAGGGAGGGGAGAATAAGATAAAAAACAAGCATAATAAAGGAAAAATGAGAAAATGGCAAAAAAGAAAAATGAAGGATAGGATGAACTAAAAGAAGAAAGAAAAAAAGGGAACCAAGAAAAAGGGAAGGAGAAAAATAGAGAGAGAGAGAAAGAAGAACTTCAATGGGGGAAGAGAGGGAAAAAAAAGAAAGAAAGAAGGAAGGAAAAAAGAATAATTTAAAAACAAAACAAAACTTGGGAATAGGCAGGGCACTCAGGCTCTGTCAAGGCACACTGATCAGGATGGAATTCCTGCCAGTCCAGAAGGTGGTTGGAGGTGGGGGATAGTCACACCTCTGTTTATGAAGAGAATGTGGGGTATAAGAGCAACAAGGGCAATATCACATCTTTCTAGTCACCAGCCCCCAGTGAAGTTGCCCATGCAGTTCTCAGTGAAAAGAGCCATTCATTCTTAGATTGTTGCCCAAATTGAAACATTATTTGTAAATATTCAAAATGTCCATGCTGCTTGCAAATATTCAAAAATGGCTGTGCCATCAGGACAGCTGACTGTCATCAGCTCTCTTTGTCTCTTTATTTGCTGTTTTCCTTTCTAGTCATCAGCCTCCAGTGCAGTTCTCCATGCAGTCCTTGAAGAGCAGAGCTGAATCTTAGGTTGCTGCTCATATTGGAACACCACAATGTACATATTCACATTGGCTGTGCCATCTCAGCCAACAGTCTGTAGCTCTGTTTTTCTTCTTATTCATTGTTTTCATTCAGGTTCTTCTACTAGTTGGTATTTAATCTACTTCTTTATCCTTCCCTTCAAAACTCCAAGTTCCAGTATTACTTTCAGTATCTGTTTCAATTGGTTTCTCATTTCTTTGTTGCAGAGGGTCTGTGTAGCTTGTCTGCCTATTCTGCAAGTCACCCTTTCCTGAATTTTTAATGACCACTGAATATAGTGATGATGATCGGCTGATAAAGTTAAGTCAGATTCTTCTTCTTGTAGACAGAGTAAAGGACTGAAGAGACAAACTCAGCAGGGATACCAACCCAGCAGCCCACTGTAGGGCACAGTCCTCAGTGGCTTGGAGGAGATGAATCCTTGGACTGAGCAGTCCTTGGAAGGGCTTTACGATAAGTCCAGACCTCTAGCAGTGGAAAAGAGAAGAGACTCTAAAGATTACTGAATGATAAAAACAAAGCCATCAAGTTCATGGGGACAGGGGCAGATACTAAAACAACAGAAGCAGTTTAGAACATTAGGAGCCCAGTATCCTCAGAAACTGAGAAGAAGACAAAAGCAAAGAAGCAAAACCTGCTAAGACAATGGTGTGCACAGAGCCAGGAGGCTGAGCCTCAGCCATATGGTGTGTCATGCTAAGTGCAAAGTCACATGGCCAAGTCAGAAAAAGTCACTCTCTCTGAATCTGTGGGAGCAGATTGAGAATGGTGTCCACATTTTCCCAACCCTAAAGACACCCAGGGCTCTATAGTATTATAAGGAATTAAAAAAAAAAAAAAAAGTTGCTGTCCAGCCCGACTCATGGAGACCCAGAATAGAATTGTGCTCCATGGGATTTTCAGTGACTGATTTTTCAGAAGCAGGTCACCAGATCTTTCTTCCAAGGCAACTCTGGCTGGATCCAAACCTCGAAACTTTCTTTTGGTTAATATCCAAGTGTGTAAACTATACCACCCAAGAGATATCATAAAGAACTATTAAAAAAAAAAAAAAAAAACCTGACTGCCATAGAGTCATTTTCTGACAAATAGTGACCCCTCCTTGGTTTTCTGAGGTGGTATATGTATGGAAGTAGATTGCCCAATCTTCCTTCTGAGGAGTGGCTGAGTGAGTTTGAACTGCCAGCCTTCTGATTAGTAGTCAAATGACTTAGGCACTATGCTACCAGAGCTCCCATAAAGAACTATAGGGGTACAGAATAAAGGAATGACTTTGAGCTTTGGAATCAGACTCCTTGTTTCACCATTTGCCATCTATGCCACTTTGGGAACTTACTTACACTGCTTCATTTGTAAAGTGAATACAGTCTTATCTACTGCATAATGCACATATTGGGTTTGTTTGCTTTAAACTAGTTGCGAATATCAAGCACAAAACCTTCTTGAAAGTAGCTTTTCAATATTGTATTGTATTATTAGTAGTAATACTAAAGGATAACATATTTAGATCACCCCTTATTGGTAAGCCACTTTCTCCCCGAATTCTATCCACTATTATGGTTCTAGAAATTGGGACATGGTAAATATGACTTTAGGAAAGAAAGAGACATATTGGGAGAATTGATGCTGGATGGAAAGAAAAATAAAAAACTCACTGCTTACAGCCCTGGTGGATTGTGAGGTGGGGTGGTGGAGGGAGGACAACAAGAAAAGCAAGTGGTTTGTCAAATGTAAACGTATCCAACGACCACCTGTCAGGGCTTATATATATATATATATATATATATATTCTCCCCCTGGAAAAATGTATTAGACAGTTTGAGGGGTGAGAAGGAAGAAGAAGAGATTAGTGTTTCACACTGTATTTGTAATCCTGGAAGGAAAAGGAGAGATAGCTGGACAGGAGGGTCCCTCAGAAAGTAGAGGTGGCTGAAGAAAGGTAAAAGCTGTGGGCAGGGTTATCGGTACAATTTCTGCCCTATAATGACCCTCTGACCAGTCAGAGTACCTCTCCTCTGGATGCTGCATGGGCTGATGAGAAGAAACAGTTGTCCTCTTCTCTTGAGAGTTTCCTTTAGCCGAACAGGAGTCATGTAGACAGAGAGGCTTGGTAGCTCTCTCCCCACACTCAACCCCTGCAGCCCTGGGCCATTGCCTGGCTGTCTCAGAGTACACAAATTGTTTCATGGAGCACTTGTTGCTCCAGAACTTCCCTGAGTGATCAGAGGGATGCCGTTTCCTGCTGAGATCACATTCTTGATAGTTTTTCCCTTTGCTCTGGCTTTCTTCACTTCCCTTTTCTACAAAGCATCTTTCTCCCCAGAATAAATCCATTGGTTAATAATCTCTGCCTGAGGCTCTGCTTTGAAAAACTTGAGCTAAGATAAGCTTTGGTTAGGGACAGAGGCTGGAGTTAGTCCTAGAGCCCTGGCATTGTAGTGGTTATGTGTTTGATTCCTAACTGAACCCACTAGTGGTTCAAACGTACCAGCTGCTCTGTAGGAGAAAGATGTGGAAATAATATAAGCCTTGGAAACCCCATGCGACCATTCTACTCTGAAGTAGCTATGTGTCCAAATTGACTTGACAGCAACAAGTATTTTTCTGAAAAGTATGGAATATTCCTGGGAATATAGCAAGAGAACTTGGCAGAAGAGCTCACCATAATGTGAGTTATATGAGCCTGAGGAAAAGGCCGTGAGTGAAGGAGTTCTGGCCTGAGGCCTGAGTGGGAATCACAGGCACTGAGAACCAAGGTAGTGATTAGGATCCTTGGAAGCATTGCCTATGCAGCAAATACAGAGCTCAAGAGAATCAGCTATGGCCTTTAGCAGTGGAAAAGAGAAGGGGGTCTAAAGCTAGCACCAGAGCCACCACACTTCCTAATTTCATAGATATCAGTTCAGCCCTTTGCCACCTAAGGACCGGCATAGCACCATAAGTTCCTGTTTCCCTTGCCTCACCTACAAGCACATGACATTTTGGGAAAAAGGATGGAAGAGAGAAAAGAAAACTAATAATTAGCTGTCATCAAGCCACTTCTGCTTCATGGGGTTCCATGTGTGTCAGAGTAGAATTGAATGACACAGAGTTTTTAAGACTGAAGTAAATGGCCAGGCCTTCCTTCTGAAGTGCCTCTGGGTAGACTTTAACCTACTTTTTAGCTAGCACCTGAGGGCTTAGCCACTTGCATCACCCACAGAAGTTTTTACCTATAGAGTTATTTTAGACCATAAAAAGTCATTTTAAGCCAGAGGAAAATGCAAAATTTAAGAGTTTCCCTGTGTAGTGGGATGGGCTTCATTTACAAAATAAGGATGAAGCCACATTGTCTTTGCAGGTGTAGGGTATAGGGTGAGTAAGTTTGTGGCTCTGCTCTGCGTGTGTCATTATTATTGCTATATCATTCTATATGCTTCACATAGGATGGGGTGTAACATGAATCAAAGACCTTGGAGGTCAAGAACAATCAGTTTGATACTCAGCCTGCTTGGAGCTCATGTCCTTGAGGAGACATGTCATTGCCCCACCCCACACCCTCAGCCACATAACTGGAGTAACAACTCTGCTACTGGGTTCTAGAGCAAAAGAAATTCATAAAGTGTGAGCACTTGTGATAGCCTCTGGTGCTTACAAAGACGTGAGTTGTTGCTATGGTGATACTTCTGGGATGAATTGGTTGTAACAGGAAATACCTCTAAACCCTTTGGCTTCAGCCAAGCAGGAGCAACCACAAGTGAAGACTTGGTCAGAGGGACTTCCTTGCTGGTTTAGCAGAGAGTAAATTCTCTTCCCCCTGGGGGACACAGCAGGGTACTCTGTGTCACTTTGGATTTATAGACCTTCACTCCCAAATGTGGCTCATTGTCAAGCATGGCAGATGACACACTCCATAGTAAATAAGTGAGTGCCTGCCAGGGAGTGGGATAATACAGTGCAGCCTGAATTTTCTGCAGCCCACTCTGGACCGAACTTCTCTTTTCTTTCCAACCTGGAGCACAATGCTGTGGTTGATTTTCCCTTCCACCTGGCTCCATTTGAGTTCATTTATCCATTTATCAGGAACAGGAGCCAGTTGAAACAAATAAATAAAGCAGAAAGGAAAGGAAACTCAACATCCAAAACCCCTCCATTGAGCTGTGACTCAGGAATTACAGCACATTGTATTAAACCATTTATTTTTGATGCATTGGGGCCGCATAAGAGCCGACAGTGACATATGGGAAAGGCCCTGTTAGCAGGATTGGGGCTGTAGTGTGATAAATGACACAATATGTCAAAGAACATCTGTTATCCATCATGCAGGATTCCTTGGAACATTTGGAATGAAAGAGAGAACAAGAGACTGATGGGGAAGGGGCTGAGAAGTGTGAATTGAGAGGAAGTGAAGAATATACCCAGATGGAAGAAGATGGGTAAGGGACCTCCCCACCTAAGGAGAGCAAAGTGATTCTGGAAGATGAGTCAAAGTGAGTCCCTCTAGCAACCTG
This sequence comes from Orycteropus afer afer, assembly GCF_000298275.1. Taxonomy (NCBI): domain Eukaryota; kingdom Metazoa; phylum Chordata; class Mammalia; order Tubulidentata; family Orycteropodidae; genus Orycteropus; species Orycteropus afer. The sequence continues at coordinate 5,611,810 of NW_006921737.1, read as the reverse complement.
CCACTCTCCATATCCCTTTCATCTCCTTTTTTTCTTTTTTCTTTTTCCTTTTCACTTTAATCGGTTAAGTGTACTAAACCATCATGAAGGCAGGTGAGAGATTGGAGCTGCTGTAAAGTCATTCATTTCCTTTCATTCTCCAGATACACCACTCTGGCATTGTGTGGGATCTCACTAGGGCCAGGCAAACTCAATCGAGTATTCTGCTACTTCATTGGCATGACAAGCTGTATTAGAATTGTCCAAGTGAAAGTTCTGAAGCCAGTGGTTGAGAGCAAGTTTTATGCCAGGAGGGAACCTTCATTTTGGATTTCTTAGCATTTCATCCTTCTAATGTTCTTATCATAGTTATGCAAATTCCTGTCTCCCTTATCATGGTGCAAAGTTTCTGATTATTTTGTGTCATCAGAGGAAACTTACATCTGTATTGGATTTCCTTTGTGATATTATATATGCAACTCTTTCATAATGGGGCCAGGAGCACCCAGGAGGATAAATGGATTCCTTACTCCCTTCAAAGAAGCAACTGCTCATCTTGCCATCTAACAGAATAAATCTGTATTAGCGAGTCTGATAGATCAGAACTAGACATCCCTCGAGCACATATTCTTTTATTTTAGATGAGGTTGGAGGCAGAAATACTTGTTGAAAATAATTACACTTTCATATGTACAGAGCTGCTTTCCTTGGTGTTCATATTTCTTTCCAAGCATGATTTTATGTCTTTTGAATATGTATCTGGATAGTTTCTTATATTGTAGAGGTAGAGGAAGGAGCAGACAGAAGTAGGATGCTTTGATCTCCAAGCCTGGCATCACCTAGGAGGTTTTATAAAATGCAGATGCAAGACTCCAGAACAAGGTTCTGATTAAAATGTTTTGGGATAAGGCCCATACATTTTAATATTTACAAGTTATCTAGTTGATTCTTATGATCAGTATAATGAATGTATTGGTTGCATCCTAAGCATCAATTTCCCTCTTTCCCTGCCAATAAGGTTGGGCAATCTACTTCCATAGTGATACCACCTCAGAAACCCAAGGAGGGGTCACTATGAGTCGAGTCTGATTCAATGGCACAAAACAACAACTGCCAATATTACCTGGATTTCCCTATGCATAGTTTTCCCTATCAGTTCTCCTCTATGCAGAGTTGTTACTTCTCCATATCCTTCCCTTCTCCTTCCTCTTCTCATCCTTTCTTTCTTTTTCCCTATATCTTTCTTCCTTTCTTTTCTTTTGCTCCCCTTGAGATGTTGTTGCTGTTAGTTGCTGTCAAGTTGGCTCTTACTCGTGGTGATCTCATCTACAACAGAAGGAAATGCTATTTGGTCCCACACCATCTTCATGATTGCTGGTATGTCTGAGTCCATTGTTGAGACTACCATAATATTTTCCAACCTAGGAGGCTCATCTTTGAACACTGTATTGGGCATTGTTCTGCTGTGATTCATAGGGCTCGTTGGCTCAAGCTCAGAAGTATATGCCAGACCTTTCTTTCCAGTTCTTGTTAGTGTGGAAGTTCCACTGAAACTTGTCCACTGTGGTCCAGAATCATAGCAACATCCAAGCTATCACAGTTGACAGACTGACAGATAGGTGGTGGTTTATTGAAATAGACTTACCCTTATACTATTCAAGCTAATGGAAGAGAGTGCATACTAAGGCCTGGAACTGTTAGAGCTCCTTCGGCACTCAACAACTATGCCACACACCAGGGTACCCAACAGGAGATTTTATTAAGGAGGCGAAAGGGCGCCTGCACTGAGGAAGGACAGAAGAAGAAGAGGAGGAGGAGGAAGAAGAGGAAGAAGAGGAGAAGAGGAAGAAGAGAAGAAGAAAGAAAGAGGAAGAAGGGAAGAAGAGAAGAAGAGAGAGAGGAAGAAGAGGAAGAGGAAGAAGAGAGAGGAAGAAAAGGAAGAGGGTGGTCTTATATAGACCTGGGGTTAGGAGGTTGTACATCAGAGCTGGGGGAAGAAGAGGTCTTAACCTATCAGAGGCTATGTTGCCTTTTAAAATTCGTGCCTTGCAGGAAGCTCAGTTTCGACTTCCTTTAACTGGTTTATGACCTTGGGCAGGGCAGCAGGGAATGAAGAACCCGGAACAGCCACGCAAGATGGCGCGGCAGATCTCTAACAGGAACTACTGGAAAAAAAAAATATATATATCTTCCTCTTAAGATACTAGATAAAGATGTGAGTCCTGGAATTGCAGATGGAATTTTGTTTGGTGTAGACAGAAAGAGATTTGGCCTGTTGAGGATTACCATGTGCAGCCTGAGAATGAAACTGACATTATGGAAAGCAGAGTGATGAGATGGAGAGAAACTGAATCCCTGAGAAATCAATTGAGCTTCTTAATTAGTATTGTCTGACTTGAAATCTCTCTGAATGTTTCAGTAACAGAAGCCAAATTGTTTCAGCCAATATGAATGGGGTTTCAAATCACTTGAATCCAAAGCATTCCACTTGGCACAAATAGCCAAATTTAGGAAATCTAGTTCTAAATCTCCTTCCAAACAGGTAGAGAATCCAGAATTAGCATTTGCTATATGTTACATTATAATAATACTTATTGAGTACTTGTTATGGTTAAGGACTATTTAAGACCCAGTGTGGAATATCAAGAGTTGTGAATCCCAGTTCTTATCCTCAAGGAACTTATTGAAGGGAAGAAAGGATGATATACCTTATAAAGGAGTTAAGGATATAAGACCACATTAAAATGTTAAAAGAGTAATCAATAAATGCTGATGTCGGAGGAGGAAGAATTCATATGGGCAGAGAGGTCAAAAGTGCTTAGAGAAAGTAGCATTTGAACATGATTCTCTTGCTCCCAAGAGCTATCCAGTCATCATTTTTTACTAAAAAGTTCCTGACTCATTTCTTGGAGTACTCTTTGATAACATATATGACCAAAGAGAAGAGAGGCAGAGATCATCTTTAGTTCAAATAGATTCTATCACTTCCATGAATTAGAGAAAGCTCACAGTAGCAAGGGAAGACCCTTGGGTGAGTGACTGGTACTGAGAGGAGGTTAAACAAATTACTCATATTAAATTGCTGAATTTGAAGGTCCAACTTCCTACTCTTTGGCAATTAAAGAAAAACATGGGATTTTTAACAGTGGAATGATGTACCTAGGTCTAGCTGAGAATATTAATGTTGTAGTTATATCTAGGTTGTTGTTTTGGTTCTCTAGTGGCACTCGAACAGAAATACCACAAATGGGTGGCTTTAACATACAGGGTTTATTCACTTACAGTTTAGGAGGCTAGAAGTCCAAGTACAAAGTGCCATCTCTAGGGGCTTGGTGAAAGTCCCTTGACATTGGTCTTCAGCTCTGACTCTTGCTCTTGGCCCACTGGAGATAGAGGTGTCCATTGACTCAGGCAGCTGCTGGAAGCTGAGTCTGATAAACCCAAGAACTAAAAATAAAGTGGAACAGTCCCACTTTATTTTTTCCAGTAGTTCCTGTTAGAGTTACCACTATGGTAGACCACTAGTTAAAATCCAGAGACAGTCTCAAGATTGGCAGGAAACATGGCATGCTTCTGAATGAAGACTCAGCCACACGCAGGGTTCAAGCAGCAAAAATCTCAAAGACCTACCTCAAAGCTGCTTTCCTATATACTGGAAGCAGACCACATCTCTAAGGCAGCTACTCAGTTGCTCCAGTAGATTCCACCATGGAGTTGATTACTGGTCTTATCATAAGGAATAACTACAACAAGCTGCCCAGCCACTCAAAACCTAGCCAAGTTGACACATAACATAACTACTACAGGTGTATTAGAGGTAAGCAAATTAGAAGAAAGGATGATCCTCAAGTACCTAGGCTAAAATCTCTTCAGTCTCTAATAAAATGTGGTGTGCTCAAACTGGCAATGAGAGCCCTGAGGCCAGATAGACACAACAGTATTTGGCAATTGATTGGTTATGGAGGATAAAGGGACAGATGAAATTCAGATGCAATTTTGAAATGTTTAACCTAAAGAGCTAGGGAACTTACTAGACCATTAATATTTACATGAAAAGATAAGAAAGGTTAAGAGAAGCTGATTTTTTAAGGAATACAGTAGTTACAAATTCAAAAGTTTTATATTTGTGCAAGATGTATGGAGATATTTCCCATTAGTATATGAAAAATTAGAATATGGTACCCCAAATGGGGAATTGAGGCTGAGGATACAGATTTAACATAGATAGCTGAAGCTGTAGGAATGGATTATAGGGCCAAAAGAAAGAGTGTAAAGAAGGCAGCTCTGAGGATTTACCCAAAACATGGGTAAATCTTGAGTGAACTCAGAAAATAAAGAGATATGGTTTAGTCAATGAGGTAGTAATAATAAAGTAACAAGGATAATAACTAAGGTACCAACTGTGACAATAACTAAGTTACTAAGTGCCAGGCACTGTGCCAAAAACTTTACACAAATATATCTTTAAAGAATCAAGGGCACTTTTTTACTTGAGTAAAGAAGAAAGGGTCTGAGGACAGAGAAATTCAAGTTAACTCCGACTGGCTGTCTTTGAAGTAGAGCTTGAGGTCTTCAAATGATGGTAAAGGGGTTATGAACTTGGTAAAGGGGATCTAGACTTGAGAAGTGTATTCTCCAGTGGTTAAGAGTTTGCTATGGAGCCAGAGGGAGCTCTGGTAGCGTAGTGCCTAAGGCACTTGACTGCTAACTAGAAGGCTGGCAGTTCAAACCCACCAGCCACTCCTCGGAAGGAAGATGGGGCAATCTACTTCCGTAGTGATACTGCCTTGGAAACCCAAGGAGGGGTCACTATGAGTCAGGTCTGACTCCTCGGCACATAGCAACAACAACATGGAGCCAGAAGTCCTCAGGTGCTGCAAATGGTTAACACACTTGTGCTGACTGGAAGATTTGAGGTTTGAGTACACTCAGAAAGAAGCACCTCAAAAGAAACACTTGGCAATCTACTAGCAAAAAATAGCCGTCAAAAACCCCGTGAAGCATAGTTCTGCTCTGACACACATGGGGTCATCATGAGTTGTAGTTGACTTGATGGCAAATGGTTTAATTTTTTTTTTTTTTTTTCCTCTAGTATGGATCCAGAAAAACCTGGGATTGGATCCCAGCTCTGCATTTATTAAATATGTGTACTTGGGCAAGTGATTCATTTTGCCCTCTGTTAAACAGTATAGAATATTTACCTAGCACACAGGCTTGTTGTAAGAATTAAGTGATGAATGGTACATAAAGCATGCAACCCTCTGCCTGGCGCAGTGCAACAGAAGATGTCAATTAGAGTGCAGAGAAGCTGGGAGGCCCCAGCTGAGCTTCTGAAGAGTGACTCTGCCATATGGCCAGTTGGCACAGCCTCCTGGTGTTCAATGAGGGAGATGCCAAGATTGCTGCTTCCTTGTCTGTAAGAGGGGCTGCTGAGAAATATGGCCATTCCTCACACATGAGGGACCTGTACTTTGGTTTGCTACTATGGCCAGTAACAACCATAGCTTTCTATATAGGACATTAAGCTCTTTCTTTTTCATTGATCTACTCCAAGAACTCAATAGTGAAATTGTGGCAATGAAGGCAGCATTTTGGTGTTTAATATATTTTCACCTATCTGTGACCCTCCATTTCAGCTTACTCCACAATTCATGAACACCACAGCCATCAATCCCCAGTACACCCTGATTCCATGAACACTAATCTCAGATGAACATCATGTTTTTACTGGTCTAGACAAATGAATTGTGATCTGACAGCTATTTGGTTCAGCCACCTCCTACAATACTGAAGAAAATCAAACCCATTGTCCTTGACTCAGTTATCAGTCATAGCAACCCTATTTCATCAGTGTGGAACTGTGCTTCATAACGTTTTCAATATTTATAATTTTATAGAAATAGAGTGTCAGAACTTTCTTACAGAGTGATATTAGGAGGATTTGAATCACTAACATTTCAGTTAATAGTTGAGAGCAAAGTATTTGCATTTCTGAGGGACCTTTTCCATGGTCCATAGGCCATTTCATGGTGGATTTCACTGTGAGTATCGAAGGCAGTAGAGCTCCTCCCAGGAGATATTTTTATATACGATTTCTTTTTTTCCCTTTTGCTAAGTCCTATCCAGACTTGATACATCAGAATCCCTAGGGATGAGGTTGAGGCATTTTTCATAAGTCTCCCAGGATGTTCATGATGCACAGTCAGACGTACAGTTACTGGTAGAAATAAAAATTTTATGGAGACAGATCTTTGCAAAATTGAACTGTATTTGTTTGCTGGAATTAAGTATTTATCTCATTAAACCCATAGTTATTTTAATCATTATTTAGTGCATTTATTCAGACTAGAAGATGACTACTTGTTTATTCAAAGCTTCATTGTTTTACTACTATTATATGAGAATAAAAGAAATTATAGATTTTGGGTTAGAAACACCTGGATTTGAATTCTAGCTCACCTATGTGATGATCATAGCTTTGGGTATCTTATTTCAGCTCTCTGAGCCTCATCTATAACATGGAGATGACTCCCATGTCTCATATTTGTGTTAAGAGATACCAAATGTGAATTCCCTACCTCAGTACCTGGAATATGGAAAATAGGATAAGAGATAGTAATAGTAATGTGTTTTCTGTTTTTTTTTTGTTATTGTTAATCACATTTGCTTTCTTTTTTAACTGTGATTTTGGTGAAAGTTTACAGAGAAAATTGGTTTTCCATTCAACAATTCATACACATATTTTTTACTGGCACTCATTTCAATCCCTACGTTTTTCTCACTTCCTCTCTGTGTTTACCATTTCCTTTCATCCTTTCCTCTCTCTTCCTTCCTTCTCAGCTTTATCCCTGGGCAAATGCTGAACTTTTGATCTCATATGATTCATTGTTCTAGTGATGTGTGCTGCACTTATAGTTCACCTTACAGTTCTGCTATTGTTTGGATGAAAATTGAGCTATGCTGAGTTCGGTTCCAGGCTTGAAGGATGTCTAACGGTCATAACTATTGATGGGCACTTAGGTTGTTTTTATCTTTTTGCTATTGTGAATAATGCTGTCATGAACATGGTGTTCATGTATCTGTTTATAGCACGGCTCTTATGTCTCTAGGATATATACATAGTGGTGGGATTGCTGAATCATATTGTATTTCTATTTCCAACTGATTAAGAAAGCACCGTACTGTTTTCCACAATGATTGCATCATTTTACAGACACAACAGCAATGTATGAAGGAACCAATCTTCAAAACTTTATCAGCATTTGTTGTGTTTTGTCTTATTGAACTTTGATATTAATTCTGAGGTGAGATGAAATCTCATTGCTGTTTTGATATGCACCTGATAGCTAATGATGAGAAGTATTTCTTTATGTGTTTGTTAGCTGCCTGAATATCTTCTTTGTTGAAATGTGTTCATGTCCTCTGCCCATTTTTTATTTGGATCAATAGTCTTTTTGTTGTTGGGGTGTTGAAGTTTCCTATAAACTTTACAGATTCTACTCTTGTCCGATATATTGTTACCAGAATTTTTTTCCCAGTTTGTTGTTGTTGTTATCTGCTGTCCAGTCAGACTCAACTCATAGCAACGCCTCCTTGGATTTCCAAGGCAGTATCACTATGGAAGTAGATTGCCCCATCTTCCTTCCGAGGAGTGGTTGGTGGGTTTGAACCGCCAGTCTTCTGGTTAGCGGTCAAGTGCCTTAGGCACTATGCTACCAGAGCTCAGTTTATAGCTTCCCTTTTCACTCATTTGGTGAAGTCTTTTGAAATTCATAAATGTTTAATTTTTAGGAGGTCCCAGTCATATAGTTTGTCTTCTGCTGTTTGTACATTTTTAGTTACGTTTGATAATGTATTTATGCCATGTATTAGGGTCCCTAAGTTTGCCCCTATATATTTATTTATTTTTGATGATCTTTATAGTTTTATGTTTTATATTTAGATCTTTGATCTGTGTTGACTTAATTTTTGTATATGGTGAGAGATATGAACCTATTCCATACTTCTTTCCTGTAATTACCTCTTCCCTGTGTCATTCTTTCCTATGAATTTCTGTTCTCTGAGCTATCTCCCTGTGCAAATATTTCCCTTCTGTTCTCCCATGATCAATCGTTCTAAGGAATGTATCTACCTGATGTAAATGTTCACCCTATGTTCCTGTCTATTGTTTGGCTGGAAACCATGGGAATGAGTTCAATTCCAGACCTGAAGTGTAAGTAGGGACCATGGTCTCAGGAGTCTCACCAGCCTCTATCAGACCAATAAACCTATTATTATTATTTTTCTTTAATGACTGAGTTTTGCTCCACATCGTTCTCCCACTCTATCTAGGATCTCCTGTACTGATCCTTTTCTAAGTGGTTGACAGTGGTAGTTGGGTACTATCTAGTTCTTCTGGTCTCATGGTCATATAGGCTGCAGTTTGCATGGTTTACTAGTCCCTTGGACTAATTGTTTCCACACATCTGGTTTTCTTCATTCTTCTTTGCTCTGGATGAGGAGAGCCAGCACTATTTTTTGAAGAGACTATTTCTTTCCTATTCAATGGGTTTTGTCCTTTTGTCAAATATCAGCCATCAATAAGTGAATGGATTTACTTCTGGTTCTTAATACTGTTTCATTGGAATATGTGTCTGACATTGTACCCATACCAGGCAACTTTTTCTAATGTGACTGTATACTAGGTTTTTCACCCATGATCTTCCTGTTTATTTTTCATAGAACTGTTATCTGAGAAGATTCTTTGTAGTATTTGGATTTTTTTTCCAATATTTTTAAATTTAGTGAGGCTAGCTTCACAGCCTAACATATGGTCTATCCTGGAGAATGTTCCATGTGCACTGGAAAAGAATGTCTATTGTGCTGTTGTTGGATGGAATGTTCTGTATATGTCTTTGAGGTCTAGTTGGTTGGTTGTGTTGTCTTGGTCTTTGATTTCTAGGTGATGTTATCATGTCTCAATCACCAATTGTTGTGTGTTATTGTTGGTTCTCTGTCCCAAGGACACCCTTTAGCATTTCTTATAAGGGTGGCCTAGTTTTCACATATTCCTTTAATTTCTCTTTCTCTGGGAATGTCCTAATTTCACCATTGTATTTGAGGGACAATTTTACTGGATATAATTCTTGATTGGCAATTTTTTCTTGTATATGTCATCTCATTGCCTTCTTGCCTTCATGGTTTCTGCCTAAAAATCAGAACTTAGTCTTATTCATTCCCCTTTGTAGGCAATTTTTAATTCTTCTTGAGCTACTTTTGGTCTTCTTTCTTTGTTTTTGGTTTTGGAAAGTTTAATCATGACATATCTTAGTAATTTTCTTTTGAGATCTATGTTATTTGGAGTTCATTGAGTTTTTTGGTGAGTGGTGCAGAGAAGGACACCGATGTTGTACGATCTAAAAAAGAAAAAGTGCAAGGGAAGAAGAAATAAAAGTAACAGAAAAAAAGAAAAGAAAGGGTGAGAAAGAGAAGAACTAAGGAGAAAGATTAAAAAAAGAAAAAGCAGCACAGCACTGGCAGTAAGGGGGTTGGCTGGCTGCCTGGTGTGTGAGGTTGAGGGGGACCATGTCTTTTGTCACAGGAAGTTGTGCAAAGTAAGGGAGAACACAATACTTCTCTGGTTACCTGGTCACTGATGTGGATGCTGGTGCAGTCTTGCACAGACGGAGCTTGTTACCTGGTTCTTGACTGTTTCAGTTACCTAGTGCTGCTCTGACAGAAATATACCACCAAAGGGATGGCTTGAACAAACAGGAGTGTATTCTCTTACAGTTTGGGAGGCTGGAAGTCTGATTTCAAAGTGCCAGGCTCTAGGGGCTGTGTGAAAGCCACTTGACCTTGGGCTTCAGCTCTGCCTCTTATTCCCGGCCCACTGAAGCTAGAGGCATCTCTTCACTCAGACAGTTACTGGCTACTGAGGCTAATGAGCTCAAGGTTGACAAACAAAATGGCACAGTCCCTATGTTACCAAACATGGCAGGCCATTGATTCAAGTCCATTGAAAGTCCCAGGATCAGCAGAGCATGGCACGCTGCTGAACAAAGACATGGCTACATGCAGGGTTCAAGTGTACCATAAGCTAGAGACTAACCCCAAGGCTTCTCCTTATATACAGGAAGCATAACACATCCCTAAGGCAGCTACTCAGCTGCTCACAGTAGATTCCACCATGGAGTTGATTACCAGTTTCATCACAGGGAATACTACATCCAGCTTCCCAGCCACTCAACCAGGCCCAGCTACGTTGACACACAAGCTGAACTACCACATTGCCTTAATCAGAACACTGCTTGCAATAACTCAAAATGGCCTCACTGTGTTGTTTGGCAGTTTTCCACTCCTTGTTCACTTTTCATTCAGTCTTTTCCTTTCATTTGTATTTGATCTACATGTATTTTATCCTTTCCTTTCACACTCTGGGTTCCAGGATTGTTATTTGCATCATTTCATCTGGTTTCTCGAGTTTTTGTTGTAGAGGGGCTGGATAGTGTATCTGTCTAGTCAGCCGTCTTGGTAGTAGTTATCATTAATTTCATTGTTTTTCTGTAAGGTGCCATCAAGTCAGTTCTGATTCATACCTACTTTATATACAATAGAATGAAACATTACCCAGTCCTGTGCCATTCTCACAATTGTTGCTATGCTTGAGCTAATTGTTGCAGTCACTGTCGATCCATCTCATTGAGGGTCTTCTTTTTCACTGACCCTGTATGATAACAAGCATGATATTCTTCTCCAGGGACTAGTCTTTCCTGCTAAATGTCCAAAGTGAGTGGGAAGAAGTCTTTCCATCCTCACTTCTAAAGAGCATTCTGGCAATACTTCTTCCAAGGCAGATTTGTTTCTTCTGGCAGTCCATAGTATCATCAGTATTCTTCACCAACATCATAATTCAAAGGCATCAATTCTTCAATCTTAATTCATTGTCTACCATTCACAGGCACAGAAGTGATTGAAAATAACATGGTTTGGGTCAGGCACACCTTAGTCCTGAAAGGGGCAGCTTTGCTTTTTCACATTTTACAGAAGTCTATTGCTGCAGATTTTCACAGTGTAATGTCATTTGATTTTTGACTTCTACTTCCATGGATGTTGATTGTGGAGCCCCATAAAATGAAATCTTTGACAACATCAATCTTTTCTTCATATGTCATGATTATTTTTCTAGTTGTGAGGAGTTTTGTTTGCTTTATGTGTAGGTGTAATCTGTATAAAGGCTGTAGTCTTTGTTCTTCATCAGTAAGTACTTGAAATCTTTCCTTTCAGGAAGCAAAATTGTGTCATCTGCATATCACAGGTTGTTAATGAGTCTTCCTCCAATCCAGATGCCACATACATATTGATATAGTCCAGATTTTCTGATCATTTGGTCAGCACATAAATTGAATAAGTACAGTGAAAGACACAACCATGACACACACTTTTCCTGATTTTAAACCACATAATACCCCTTGTTCTGTTCCAGTAACCACCTCTTGGTCTATATACACATCCCACCTGAGCACAATTAAATATTCTGGAATTCCTATTGTCTGAAATGTTATCCATAATTTATGATCCACACAGGAATGCCTTTGCAGAGTCAATAAAATATGGGTAAAAAGTTTTACTATTCTGTGTTTTCAACCACAATCCATCTGACTTCAACAATGATATCCCTTATTCTGTGTCCTCTTCTGAGCCCAGCTTGAGTTTCTGGCAGTTCCTTGTTGATAAACTGCTGAAACCATATTTGGATTATCTTCAGCATACATTTACTTGCGTGTGATATTAATGATATCATTCAATAATTTTGACATTCTGCTGGATCACCTTTCATTGGAATAGGCACAAATATGGATCTCTTCCAGTCAGTGTCTCCAAATTTCTTGGCCTACATGAGTAAGTTGCATCCATTTGTCTAAACATCTCAATGGGTATTTCATCAATTCCTGAGGCCTTGTTTTTTCTTGCCAATGACTTCAATGCAGCTTGACCTTCTTCCATCAGAACTATCAGTTATGAGTCATATGACCATTGAGCCACTGTTTTTGTTACAATGTGTATTCCTTCCATCTTCTTTTTATGCTTTCTGCATTGTTCAATTTTTACCCACAGAATCCTTCCATATTGCAACTCAAAACTTGAATTTTTTCTTCAGTTCTTTCAGCTTGAGAAATGCCTCACATGTTCTTCCCTTTTGGGTTTCTAACTGCAAGTCTTTATATATTACATTTTAATACTTTACTTTGTCTTGTCAAGCCACCCATTGAAATCTTATGTTCAGATCTTTTCCTTCATAATTTCTTTCTTTTGCTTTGTTGTTGTTGCTGTTAAGTGTCGTCGAGTCGTTTCTGACTCATAGCGACCCCACGCACAGCAGAACGAAACACTGCCCGATCCCGTGCCAGCCCCACATCCCTGCTATACTTGAGCTCATCATTGCAGCCACTGTATCAATCCATCTCGTTGAAGGCCTCCCCCTCTTTCGTCGACCCTCCACCCTACCAAAGCATGACATCCTTCTCCAGGGAATGGTCCCTCCTTACAACATGACCAAAATAGGTGAGACAAAGTCTGGCCATTCTTGCTTCCAAGGCACATTCTGGCTGCACTTCCTCCAGGACAGATCTGTTAGTTCTTTTAGCAGTCCATGGTACTTTCAGCATTCTTCGCCAGCACCACAACTCAAAAGCATCAACTCTTATTCGGTCTTCCTTATTCATTGTCCAGCTCTCACATGCATATGAGGTGATTGGAAATATCATGGCTTGTGTCAGGTGCACCTTAGTCCTCAAGAAGATATCCTTGCTCCTCAGCACTTGAAACAGTTCCTTCGCAGTTGACTTTCCCAATGCTACACGTCGTCTACACGTCGTCTACACGTAGCATAGTGGCTAAGACACTTGCCTGCTAACCAGACAGCTGGTAGTTCAAACCCACCAGCCACTCCTCGGAAGGAAGGTTGGGCAATCCTACTTCCGTAGTGATACTGCCTCGGAAACCCAAGGAGGGGTCGCTATGAGTCAGGTTTGACTCGACGGCACATAACAACAACAACAACACACGTCGTCTAATGTCCTGACTGCTCCTTCTGTTGGCATCGATTGTAGAACCAAGCAACTTGAATTCCTTGACAACCTCAATCTTCTCTCCATTTATTGTGATGCTGCTCATTGGTCCAGTTGTGAGGATTTTTGTTTTCTTTATGTTGAGATGTAATCCATACTGCAGACTGTATTCTTCAACCTTCATCAGTAGGTGCCTTAAGTCATCTTCACTTTCAGCAAGCAAAGTTGTATCGTCTGCATATCTCAGGTTGTTAATGATTCTTCCTCCAATCCTGATACCACGTTTTTCTTCATATAGTCCAGCTTCTGGGATTATTTGCTCAGCATATAGATTGAATAAGTGTGGAGAAAGGACACAACCCTGACGCACTCCCTTCTTTTGCTTTATCAAGTGTTAATTAATTTCACAATCTTTATTTAAAAATTCTAAAAAAAAAAACACCCAAACTCACTGCCATCCAGTAGGATCTGACTCATAGTGACCCCTTCTTGGGTTTCTGAGGCAGTATCACTACAGAAGTAGATTGCCCAATCTTTCTTCCGGGGAGTGGCTGATGGGCTTAAACCACCAGCCTTCTGGTTAGCAGTCAAGTGCCTTAGGCACTACGCCACCAGAGCTCCTGCACTTGTTGCCATCAATTTGACTTCTGACTCATGGTGGCCTCATGTGTGTCAGAGGAGAATTGTGCTCCATATGGTTTTCCATGGCTGATTTTTCAGAAGTAAATCACCAGGCCTTTCTCTGGAGGTGCCTTTGGGTGAAAACAACATCCAACTTTCTGACTAGTAGCTGTGTGTGTTAACTTTATACAGTATCCAGGGACTCTCTTATCTTTATGGTTTACTGGTTAATCAGTAGATATTCTTATTGTACTATCCTCATAATATTACAGATGCCTGTAGATTCAAATTTTAGTATTTTTTTTTTCCTGGGAATTATCAGAAAATAATAGGATGTTTTAGGACACGCTCTCCTTATCCTTCACCTGTTTATAAAAAACTCACATTGGTTCCCTAGGATAGCCAAGTTGCCTCTGTACATGCTGTCCCCTTCCTAGAGTAACCATAATCTACCATCTCCCTTGTTGATTGACCACTATCATCTGCACATCTGCTTTAGGTAATCTTTTCCTGTCCACTCCCAGTGGGTATGAGGTGCCTCTCATTCATAAAGAAAATTTACCCTATTAAAAACTTTCAGTAACTTCTAATCCCCACGTATATAGCTTGAACTCATGCCTGTCATTCAAGGTTACAAAATCTAACTCTTAGGATGTTTGTGATTTTATTACTTAGAAATCATTACCTGAACTAGCCACTAAATGAACTAGGGATCACTAAATGAACTAGCCATCATTTCACTGAAAATTTTTCATGTACAAACATGTACATGTATGCATAGACATACTCTTATGCATTAGCTATAGAGTTACTACATATAGAAGTTGAACAGTGAATATTTTTACATTCTTTGAGATCATGTTTCTGTCATAGTTCACCTCACTGGATGCTTCCTTTCCCACTCACTAAACTTTTATAATGTGTCTTTCTCAGCACTTTATTGGTGTCTCTTTGTCTTTACTATTTTGTTGTATCATTGCCCAGTAATTCAAAGTAAGAAGAGAGTCAGCATAAATGAGGGCAAGGGGGAGAAAAGGGCTTTAATTATCTCTAGATTATAGAATCTTTGAGGATAGGGACTATGTCATGCTTATTCTTATCTGTCCATAATAGTTATTCAAAATAAATACTTGTTGAAATGAATTTGTTAGAATGCCCTTTGCCAGAATCTCTCATGAAAAGTGCTTCACTAAATTTTTGAATTTTTGCTTATATGTCATCATATAGCCAACCTTTGGCCAGGATAGGGCATGGGATCTTAAAATTTGTATTAAGACTTTATACTATGGGGTAGAGGTAATTTGTTCAAAGGTGAATCAAAATGTTTCTAAAAAAAAAAAAAAAAAAAAAGGAGAGATGAGTGATGGAAATATTAAAGATAGTTAATGTCTCCTCTTGTATCACATATTATTTACAAGGGACTATCTTCTCAATGGCTTTCAGGTAATTCCCATCCTCTCCAGCCTTTAACCATTGTTCCAATGTTGGCAATGACTCCCAACTGCTTCTGCTTTCTCTAAATTATATGTTTTCTACATGTCTGAGTGACAAAAAGAAAATTTACCTTATTTAAAAACTTTCAACAATTTCTAATCCCCACTAGGTATAGCTTGAACTCCTATGCCAGTCATTCAAGGTCGGACAAAATCTAACTCTTATGACATATCTCATTTTATTACCTAGAAATCATTACCTAAACTAGCCACTAAATGAATTCACTCTTGTATTCTACAGATGGCCTCTCTAGTTTGGTACAGTAGCCCTATCCCAGTCAGAGTAGCTTTGCTGAACACATCACATAGAATCATTAAAAATCTTAGGCATAATCTAAGCATAATCACTGGACTCTTCTCAGACCAAGCTGGCAATCTCCTTATTTTCCACCTGTTTATAAAACACTCACATTGGTTCCCTAGGATAGTCAAGTTGCCTCTGTACATACTGTCCCCTTCTTAGAGTCTCCACCTACTATCTCTCTTGTTGACTGACCACTATCATCTGCATATCTGCTTTAGGTAACCTTTTCCTGTCCACTCTCAGTGGGTATGAGGTACCTGTCATTCATGAAGTATGATGTACTTTGCATTCCTCTATGCCTCCAAAGTGTAAATCTTTATTTACTCTTCCTATCTCCCCATACAAGGAGCTCTGGTAGCATAGTGGCTAAAGCACTTGACTGCTAACCAGAAGGCTGGTGGTTCAAACCCACCAGCCACTCCTCGGAAGGAGGGTTGGGCAATCCTACTTCCGTAGTGATACTGCCTCGGAAACCCAAGGAGGGGTCGCTATGAGTCAGGGCCGACTCGATGGCACATAACAACAACAACAACATCTCCCCATATTGACTAGTCCTCCTTTGTAATAGGACTGGGCATTCCAGGTCTCTACCTTCTATTCCTGGCACATGCTTAGCGACTGTTGGGGTTCAGAAATGGCAGAAACTTCCTTGTTTACCACATTATCTTGTTTACCACCTCATCACATCCCACTGCATATAACCAGGAGCTCTAGTGGTGTAGTGCCTAAGTCATGTGACTGCTAACCAGAAGGCTGGTGGTTCAAACCCACTGGCCACTCCTCGGAAGGAAGATGAGGCAATCTACTTCCGTAGAGATACCGTCTCAGAAACCAAAGGAGGGGTCAAGGAGGGGTCACTATGAGATGGAACTTTGCTGCTGTTATTGTTGTTACTTGCCTTCAAGTTAACCCCTGACTTGTGGCAACATCATGCAAATAGACTGTTGTGATACATAGGTTTTCATTGCTGATCTTTGGAAGTAGATCTCCAGACCTTTCTTTCTATGCCATCTTAGTAAGGAAGGTTTGCTGAAACCTGTTCAGCATTAAAGCAGCACACAAGCCTCACACGAAAAACAGGTGGTGGTTGTGTATGAGGTGCATTGGCCAAGAGAAGAACCCAGGGCTCCCTCCAGTGCCTCACCTGGCACAAGTAGACACTCAATAAATAAATTCTTTAGTAGCTGCACCTCAATCATAGTAAACAGCAAAGTTCTTACTGAAAAATACAAAATATTTCATAAGATGTGATCTCTGCTACCTTTCTGACCTTATTTGCTTACATTTTTGCTGACCCATTCACTATGCTTCCACCATGCTGGCCTCTTTGCTCTTTCTAGAACACAGTAAGCATGGCCTCAGCTCATTCTTTTTTCATGAATTATTCCCTCTGCTTGGAATGCTCTTCTCTCTGATATCTACATAGTTTGCTCTCCTTAAATGTCACCTTATTAGAGAGGCTTTCTATGATCATCTGCTATCATATAGCACTGTCCAACCCTTCTACTTTCTCTAAATTATGATATGTTTTATATATGTCTGAATGACAAAAATAAAATTTACCCTATTTAAAAACTTTCAATAACTTCTAATCTCCACTGGGTATAGCTTGAACTCCTATGCCAGCCATTCAAGGGCTTATAAAATCTAACTCTTATGACATATGTCATTTTATTACCTAGAAATCATTACCTGAACTAGCCACTAAATGAGTTGGCTTACCCTATCTACTTTATCCTTCTTAATTGTTTCTACAGCACTGAGCACCATCTGATATAATATATTTTCAATGATGTGCTTACTGTCTGTCTCCCTTTGCTATATGACAGTCCCATAAGTTAGGGAATTTGTTTTGTTCATTGGTTTATCTCCAGCTTCTAGTATAGTGCCTAGCACATAGTAGGCAAAATCAATTGCTGTCACATCAATACCAACTCGTGGTACCCCAGGTGTGTCAGCATAGAACTGTGTCCCATGTTTTCAATGGGAGATTTCTCAAAAGTGGATTAGCAAACCCTTCTTCTGAGGCCTCTCAAGGTGAACTTCAACCTCTAACCTTTCAGTGAGCACTGTAGCAGCTGAGTGCATTATCCATTTGCTGCATTCAGTGATTCCACATAACAAGCACTCAATTAATACTTGTTAAATGAATGAGTGTGCTAAGGAAATGTGAGGATGGGAAGGAGTGCAAAACATGTAAAGTAACTTTGCATTATTTTGGAATATAGGTAGGTATTCCTACCAGCCATACATATTCCCTTCTCCACAAAAACAGACAGACACCTATATTAAATATAGATGCATGCTCCTGAATCTTCAAATCCAATACAGGCACAATGGTATAAATAATACAAAATACATCATGCCTGACATCGCTTGTAAAGGAGACTGGAAGAGAAGCAGAGAGGGCCTGAACACTTCTCCTCCCTGCAGCAATCCCATATCCCTCTTAGTAATATTTTGGTAGCTTGACAGAGGCATTTTATCCTAGAAAGCAACCTGACATTCACCCAGGACTCCCTGAATTTACTGCTACAGTTACTAGAAAAAAAGCCATCAGTTTCAGAGTTTTCTCATCCGTAAGAAGCTGGTCAATTTATTTTATTAGCATCTTTTCCGGTGCCTGACCCTAAAATAACTGATTTCAGTGTTTACATTCTTAGTAGTGAGCTAATGAAGTGGCCTTGGCAGCTACAGCCAAGCCTTGGATGTCTGAGAAAAGCTTATAACAACAGCAACAAAAAATTCTAGCCTACTCCACTGGGAAAATACTTCTGTCTAGTATTTTTTCCAAAACAGCTTATTGGTTTTGTGTAGACAATTCAAATAATTTTGTAATTGCTGTGCAGTTACTCTTTTTACCCTCTGCACCCTCTGTGCTGCCTTTAGAGCTGATTGATGGAACTTGACTTTTTTAGGTTATAGTTTGCTATTTTACATTCTTTCTTCTTTTCCTAAATATGTCCAATTCATCTATAAGTCTTTTTTTTTTTTTTTTTTTTAAATCACTTTCTTCATTCAGCACTGCAGCCTTTTTGTTATTTGTGAGTCTACGGGGAAAATTTTAGAGTTTCCAGACAGTGGCACCTAGATCAAGGACTGTGGTGGTTTCCTGTGCCTGTCTATATGTCACGAGCAATTCTGTCTATTCACACTGAACCCAAGAGTTGGCAAGAATACGGAAAACTGAAACTCTTATACAGTACATTAAGAGTATAATAGTACAGTTGCTTTGAAAAAGATTTTTGAAGATTTTTTTTTAATTATAAAATACATCTATCATGATTCAGTAATCTCACATCTATGTATTTACCCCAGAGGGTTTCCAAGGCTGCAATCTTTACACAGACTGCCACATCTTTTTCTTGTGGAGCAGCTGGGGGGTTTGAACTGCTGACCTTTTGGTTGGCAGCTAAATGCACAATCACTGTGTCACCAGAGCTCCTTGTTTGCTAAAAGTGAAGAAGACTTGAAGCAGTTAATGATGATGATCAAAGCCTACAGACTCCAGTATGGATTACACTTAAAACATAAAGAAAACAAAAATCCTTAAAACTAAATAAGTGACATCATGATAAACAGAAAATATTGAAGTTCTCAAGGATTTCATTTTACTTGGATCCACAATCAATGTCCATGGAAGCAGCAGTAAAGAAGTGGAATGACATATTGCATTGGAAAAATCTGCAGAAAAGTTCTTTAGAGTGTTAAAAAGCAAAGGTGTCACTTTGAGGACATGTGCCTGACCCAAGCCAGGGTATTTTCAATTGCCTCATATGCATATGATACCTGAACAATGAATAAGGAAGACAGAAGAAGAATACATGATTTCAAATTATGGTGTTGGTGAAGAATATCAACTATGCCATGGACTCCCAGAAGAACAAACAAATCTATCTTGGAAGAAGTACAGCCAAAATGCTCCTTTGAAATGAGGATGTCAAGACTTCATGTCATATACTTTGGACATGTTGTCGGGAGGGACCAGTTGCTGGAGAAGGACATCATACTTCATAAATTAGAGGGTCAGTAAAAAAGAGGAAGATCCTCAATGATTTGGATTGACATAGTGGCTCCAAAAATTCCTTCAAACATACTAACGATTGTGAGGAAGGCACATGATCGAGCAGAATTTCATTCTGCTCTACATAGGGTCAGTAGGAGTTGGAAACTACTTGACGATATCTAGGAACAACAAGAGGTATTTACCCAGGAAAAATGAAAGCATATGTCCATTTTACTGTTTGTAGCAGTTCTATTCACAGCTACTGAAAACTATATATAGCCTAATTGTTCATCAACAGGTAAATAGATATAAGTTGTTATTGTTGTTGTTGTTAGATGCTGTCAAGTTGACTCCAACTCATGATGACCCTGTGTACAACAGAATGAAACACTGCCCGGTCCTGTGTCAGCCTCTCAAACTTCCTATACCCGAGCTCATTATTGCAGCTGTGTCAATCCATCTCATTGAGGGCCTTCCCCTTTTTCGCTGACCCTCCACTTTACCAAGCATGATATCCTTCTCCAGGGAATGGTCCCTTCTGACAACATGACCAAAGTAGGTGAGATGAAGTCTAGCCATTCTCACTTCCAAGGAGCATTCTGGCTGCACTTCTTCTGGGAGAGATTTGACAGTTCTTCTGGCAATGCATGGTACTTTCAATATTCTTCACCAACACCATAACCACAACTCAAAAGTATTAACTCTTCTTCAGTCTTCCTTATTCATTGTCCAGCTTCCACATGCCTACAAGACTATTGAAAATACCGTGGCTTCGGTTAAGTGCACCTTAGTCTTCCAAGAGACACCTTTGCTCTTCAGCACTTTAAGGAGGTTTTTTTGCAGCAGGTTTGCCCAGTGCAATATATCATCTGATTTCTTGACTGCTGCTTCTGGAAAAAAGTAATATGAAATCTTTGACAATTTCAATCTCTTCTCCATTTATCATGATGCTGTTTATTGATCAAGTTGTGAAGATTTTAATTTCCTTTATGTTGAGGTGTAACCCATATTGCAGGCTGTAGTCTTTAATCTTCATCAGGAAGTGCTTCAAGTCATTTTCACTTTCAGCAAGTAAAGTTGTGTCTGCATATCTCAGGTGGTTATGGAATATTCCTCCAATCCTAATGACACAGTCTTATTTCTGTAGTCCAGCTTCTCAGATTATTTGCTCAGCATGCAGACTGAATGAGTTTGGTGAAAAAACACAATGCTGATGCACTCCCTTCCTGATTTTAAACCACAAATTATCCATTTCTTCTGTTCACAGCCTCCTGGTCTGTGTACAAGTTCCTCATGAGCACAATTAAGTATTCTGGAATTCCCATTCTTCTCAATGTTAACCATAATTTGTTATGATCCACACAATCAAATGCTTTCACAGAGTCAATAAAACACAAATAAACATCATTGTGGTATTCTTTGCTTTCAGTCAAGATCCATCTGACATTAGCAATTATATCCCTCATTCCACATCCTCTTCTGAATTCACATTGCATTTCTGGCACTTCCCTGTCAACATACTGCTGCAGCCATTTTTGAATTATCTTCAGCAAGATTTTACTTGTGTGTGATATTAATGATATTTTTCAGTAATATCCACATTTTGTGTTATTATCTTTCTTTGGAATGGGCAGGTAGTTGGCCAGATAGCTGTCATCCAAATTTCTTGGCATAGACGAGTAAGTGCCTCCAGTGCAGCATCCGTTCGTTGAAACATGTCAATGGGTACTCTGTCAATTCCTGGAGCCTTGTTTTTTGGCAGTTCCTTCAGTGCATCTTCAACTTCTTCTTTCAGTACCATTGGTTCTTGGTCATATGCCACGTCCTGAAATGGGGGAATATTGACCAGTTCTTTTTGATACAGTGATTCTGTGTATCCCTTCCATCTTCTTTTGATGTTTCCTGTATCATTCAACATTTTTCCTATAAAATCTTTCAATTTTGCAACTTGAGGCTTGCATTTTTTCCTCAGTTCTTTCAGCTTGAGAAATGCTGAGCATGTTCTTCCCTTTTGGTTTTCTAACTCCACGTTTTGCACATTTCATTATAATAACTCATTCTGTCTCCTGAGCTGCTCTTTGAAATCTATTGTTCAGCTCTTTTATCTTGTCATTTCTTCCATTTACTTTAGCTCCTCTCCATTCAAGAACAAGTTTCAGAGTCTCTTCTGACATCCTTTTAGGTCTTTTCTTCCTTCCTTGTCTTTTTAATGACACTTTGCTTTCTTCATGGATGATGTCCTTTATGCCATCCCACAGTTCTGGTTTTCAGTCACTGGTGGTCAATGTATTAAATTGATTCTTTAGATGGCCTCTAAATTCAGGAGGGATATAATCAAGGTCATATTTTGGCTCTGTGGACTTGTTTTAATTGTCTTCAGCTTCAATTTGAACTTGCATATGAGGGATGGATGGGTTGTTCCACAGTCAGCTCCTGGCCTTGTTTTGGTTGAAGATATTGAGCTTCTCCATGGCCTCTTGGCAGAGATGTAGTCAATCTGATTCCTGTGTACTCCATCTGGCAAAGTCCATGTGTGCAGCTGCCATTTATGTTGAAAAAGGTATGTGCAATGAATAAATTGTTGGTCTTGCAAAATTCTATTATGCGATCTCCAGCCTCATTTCTATCACCAAGGCCTTATTTTCCAACTATCAGTGATTCTTCCTTGTTTCCAACTTTTGCATTCCAATCTTCAGTAATAATCAACACATCTTGGTTGAATGCTTGTTCTATTTCAGACTGCAGAAGTTGGTATAAATCTTCCATTTCCTCATCTTTGGCTTTGATGATTGGTGTGTAAGTTTGAATAATAGTGGTATTAACTGGTTTTCCTTGTTGGTGTATGGATATTATCCTATCACTGACAGCATTGTACTTCAGGATAGATCTTGAAACATTCTTTGTGATGATGAATACCCATTCCTCTTCAATTTGTCATTCCCAGAACAGTAGCTCTTATGGTTGTCTGATTCAAAATGGCCAAAACCATCCATTTTACCTCATATATAGGAAGTTTTCCAGTAATACATCAGACAGTGCTTCACTGCTATTCAAAGGTTTTCACAGGCCAATTCCTTAAGAAGTGGATAGCCCTTTTCTTCTTCTGAGTCTGTTTTAGTCTGGAAGCTCCACTAAAACCTGTGTACCATGGGCAACCCTGCTGGTATTTGAAATACTGGTGATATAGCCTCTAGCCTTACAGAAACATGCAAGCTACCACAGTACAACAAACTGACAGATAGATTGTGGTATATCCATACAATGGAATATTGTTCAGTAATAAAAAGGAACAAAATACTGATATGTGCTACAACATGGATGAACTTCAGAAACATTTTGATTACTGAAAGGAGGCCAGATAGAAAAATAATACATATTATATGATTCTATATTATGAAATTCTTGAACAGGTAAAGCTAATCTTAAGTGAAAGATAGTAGATTTTTATTTAAAAAAATGTAAACTCATGGTTTATTGTTAAATAATCAATCACAATGTAAGAATCTTGAGTATGAAATAAGTAATAATTAAAGCAGTATGGTGATTGTTTGGGTACAGTGGTAAGGTTATTGACCACAGAGGGTAATGGGAAAATTTTTCTGAGATGATGAAAGTGTTCTATATCTTGATTGTTGTGATGAGTATGTAAACATATTTATTTAATAATGGATATATAGCATATAACTTGATAATGAATGATACACACATAATCTGAAAGAAATCACATAAGTTTCTCTGTGTGTGTGTGTATGTATATATGTGTGTGTATTTCCTCTCCTCCCCTCCAGCCTCTGATAACCAAGAAAGACAGTTTCCTTCCATAGAACATATATATTTATGAAAACACATCTGTCTCAGTTTCTAGTGCTGCAGTAACAAAAATACCACAAGTAAGTGGTTTAAAAAAACAGAAATTTATTTTTCTCACAGTTCAGGAGGCTAGAAGTCCAAACCCAAGGCACCAGCTTTAGGAGAATGATTTCTTTCTGTCAGCTCTGGGGATAGATCCTTGTTTCTTTCAGCTTCTGTAGCTCCAGGGTAATCCTAAGTACGAGGATGAGGATTTCAATGTATTTTTCGGGGACACAATTCTATACATAACAGCATTGAGCTGTACTCTTAAAGTGGATGAATTTTGTGTATATAAATGAAATCTCAATAAAAGATGTAAAATAAAAGCAAAACAAAATTAACTCATGTTTAAAGTCTTTGTCCCTATCCAAATTCTTCACCTGCCAAGACCTCTGTCCTAAAAGGACTCTTGCATCTATGAAATTCTACTGACGATATGCTCATCCAGAGAGCTTTACAAAACTTAAGCAAAAGTGAACTCTGAATTCATGCCCTGCCTCTGCTGGCCTCTCCTTGTGAAATCTCTGGAATAGCAGTTAATAATAAGGACTCTGAAAATGGTGAACATTAACTCTTAAAATGCCTGGTATTTGTAATGCTTTATCATATTGTCTCAAGCTCTTAGCACAGGACCTGGAGCACAGGAGGCCCACCATATGTATTTATTGAATAACAGAATAAAATCATAAAATTATCACCATTTTGTCACCATTTTATAGATAAGGAAACTGAGGTCACAGAGATTAAGTAACTTTTCTAAAATCTCAGAGCTCATAATTGGCAAAGCCAAGTTTCAAGCCTAGGTTTCTAGCATTTGGATTTTCCATTAAATTAAATTTATTATTTTCTAAATAATGAATCTGCAGTCTGTTAATATATGTGGTCAACTATAATGAATAGCATTTAATTTAAGTTAATCTAATGCAAAGCATAATGAATGTTTCCCAGTTGGTTGTTTTTATATAAAAGTGCTATGATATTATCTATATAATATACGTTTTGCAGATAAAAACATTTAAAATACATGAACAGTCTGAATTCTAAAGCTTTGTAGAAATATAAGAAATAAGCAATATAGTTTATTATGGAATTTGGCTTTTTTCTTAACTCTTGCATAATAAGAGCTAAGATTGTTGAGTGTTTACAATGTGCAACAAAAGATTTAATTTGAAGTGTTGTAGATCATATAGAATCACTTAATTTTCACAAAAACCATAAGAGGTAGATGGTGGCTTTATCATCATCTTTATCTTCTTCTCTTCATCCTTGTAAGTGAGGAATGAGGAAATTGAGGTTTACAGAGTAGATTTGTGGTTTTCCCAGAATCACAGAAACAGTAAACACAGAGCAAGAAGTTGAATCTAGTCTATTTTCAAAACTCTCATAATCCAATATTCTCTCACCTGACAATCCATCCATCTTAAGAATAACAGTTCTAAGCATTTTTCCCTGCAACATATTTGACAAACACTATTCATTGTAGGATTGCCCAACCTTCCTTCCGAGGAGGTTGGGCAATCCTACTTCCGTAGTGATACTGCCTCGGAAACCCAAGGAGGGGTCGCTATGAGTCGGGGCCGACTCGAC
>NW_006921737.1:5583849-5586708 GCF_000298275.1 Orycteropus afer afer | reverse complement strand
TTATCAAACACACACACACACACACAAAGGCTAACTTCTCCAGAAAGCCACCTGCCCATTCTATTCATATTGATTATTTTTTCTTCTGTTGAAAATCTATTGGGAGCTCTGGTGGCGTAGCACCTAAGGCATTTGACTGCTAACCAGAAGGCTGGTGGTTCAAACCCACCAGCCACCCCTCAGAAGGAAGACTGGACAATCTACTTCCATAATGATGTCACCTCAGAAACCCAAGGAGGGGTCACTATGAATCAGGATCAACTCAATGGCAGTGAGTTTGGTTTTTGGTTTATTGAAAATCTATTAGCCAAAAATAGCATGGGATTGCCATCAATAGTGACTGTACACGTGGACCTTGCCAGATGGAATACACAGGAATCAAATCAACTACATTTATGGAAATAGATAATGATAGGATCACTTTAAACGTGAGCTCATTTTGTTTTAAAGAGTTACTATCACCAGTCAGAACAAAGTTAGGGGCTGACTATAGAACAGATTGTCAATTGTTCATATGCAAGTTCAAGTTGAAGCTAAAGAAGATGAAAGCTCCATGAGAGCTAAAGTATGACCTTTAGTATATCCTACCCGAATTTCAAGACCATTTCAAAAATAGGTGTGATTCACTGAACAATAATGACCAAAGATCAGATGAGTTGTGGGATGACATCAAGGACATCATACATGAAGAAAGCAAACAGTCATTAAAAAGAAAGAAAAGACCAAAATGGATGTTAGAAGAGATGCTGAAACTTGCTAATGAACACAGAGTAGCTAAAGCAAAAGGAAGAAATGATGAAATAAAGCAGTTGAACAAAAAATTTCAAAAGGCAGCTGGAAAAAACAAAATAAAGTGTTATAAAGAAATATGTCAAAACCTGGAGTTCATAAGCTAATAAAGAAGAGCATGCTCTATACTTCTCAAGCTGAAAGAACTGAAGAAAAACAAAATTAAGCCTTTAGTGGTAATATAGACTGATTCTATGGGCAAAATATTGAATGACATAGGAAGCACTAATAATTGATGGAAGAAATACATAGTTACTGTACCAGAAAGAATTGGTCAATGTTCAACAATTTCAGGAATTGGCATATGATTAAGAACTGGTGATAACAAAGGAAGAAGCCCAAGTTACACTGAAGGGATTGGATAAAAACAAGTCTCCAGGAATTGATGTAATATCCATTAAGATGTTTCAACAAACAGATGCAAAGCTGAAAACACCCACTTGTCTGTGCCAAGAACTTTGGAAGACAGCTACCTGGCCCACTGACTGGAAGAGATCCGTATCTGTGCCCATTCCAAAGAAGGGTGATCCAACAAAATGTGAAAATTAGTGAACAATGTCATTAGTATCACACACAAGTAAAACTTTGGTTAAGATAATTCAAAAATAATTGTAGCAATACATTGACAGAAAGCTGTCAGAAACTGAAGCCAGATTCAGGAGAGGACATGGAACAGTGATATCATAACCGATATCAGATGGATCTTGCCTGAAAGCAGAGAATGCCAGAAAGATGCTTAATTTTGTTTCATTGACTGTACTAAGAATTTAACTGTGTGGATCATAACAAATAATGCACAACATTGCAAAGAATGGGAATTCCAGAACACTTAATTATACTCATATAGAAACAGTACATAGAACAAGAGGCAGTGATTTGAACAGAACAAGGAAATACTGTATGTTTAAAGTCAGGAATGGTGTCCATCAATGTTATATCTTTTCACCATACTTATTCAGTCTGTATGGTGACCAAATACTCTGAGAAAAGAAGCTGGACTATATGAAGAAGAATGCAGCATCAGGATTAAAAGACTAATTAACACCCTGCACTATGTAGGTGACATAACGTTGCTTGCTTAAAGTGAAAAGAACTTGAAGCACTTACAATTGTTCTGGTTACCTAGTGCCACTCTGACAAGAATATACCACAAATGGGATGGTTTGAACAAAGAGGAGTTTATCCTCTTACAGTTTGGAGACTTTCACTCTGAGTTCAAAGTGCCAGGCTCTTGTTGTTGTTGTTATGTGCTGTCGAGTCGGACCCAACTCATAGCGACCCCTCCTTGGGTTTTTGAGGCAGTATCACTATGGAAGTAGATTGCCTAACCTTCCTTCTGAGGAGTGGCTGGTGGGTTTGTAGTCTGCCACGCTCTAGGGGCTGGGTAAAAGCCCCTCAACCTTGGGGTCCAGCTCTGCCTCTTGCTGCCAGCCCATTGGAAGAGCTAGAGGCTTTTCTTCACTCAGACAGCTGCTGGCTGCTGAGGCTGCCAAGCCCAAGGTTGACAAGTAAAAAGGCACAGTCCCAATGTTACCAAACTACATGGCAGGCCATTAAGTCAAGTCCATTGAAAGTCTTAAGGTCGGCAGAGCATAGCAGGCTGCTGAACAATGTCACCACTACATGCAGGGTTCAATTGTGCCATAAGCCAGAGACCTTTCCCAAGGCTTCCCTTATATACAGGAAGCAGACCACAGCCCTAAGGCATCTACTCAGCTGCTCACAGTAGATGCCACCATGGAGTTGATTACCAATCTCATCATGGGGAATACTTCATCTATCTGCCCAGCCACTCAACCAGGCCCAGCTAAGTTGACACACAAAGTTAACTACCACACTGATGAAGACCAAAGATTAAAGTTTTCAATATGGATTGCACCTCAACTTAAAGAAAACAAAAATCCTCACAACTGGACCAAAAACCAACATTATGATAAATTGAGAAAGTAATGAATATGTCAATGATTTCATTTTACTTGGATCCATAATCATCACCCATGGAAGCAGCAGCCAAGAAATCAAGCTCCATATAGCACTGGGCAAATATACTGCAAAAAAATCTCTTTAATA
>NW_006921737.1:5551923-5583749 GCF_000298275.1 Orycteropus afer afer | reverse complement strand
AAAAAAAAAAAAAAAAAAAAAAGAGAGAGAGAGAAAAGAAAAAATTAAATTGCTATAAAGCAAAGATGTTACTTCGAGGACTAAGGTATGACTAACCTAAGCCATGATATTTTCAATCACCTCACATGCATGGGACATCTGGACAATGAATAAAGAAGACCAAAGGAGAACTTATGTCTTCAAATTATGGTGTTGGTGAAGAATATTGAATATACCATGGACTAGCAGAAGAATGACCAAATCTGTTTTGGAAGGAGTACAGTCAAAATATTCCTTAGAAGCAAGGATGGCAACACTTTGTCTCATGTACGTTGGAGCATGTTATCAGGGTTGACCAGTCCCTGAAGAAGGAAATCATGCTTGGTAAAGTAGATGGTTATCAAAAATGAGGAAAGCTCTCAATGAGATAGATTGACACAGTGGCTGCAAAAATAGGCTCAAACATGGTAATGATTGTGAGGATGATGCAGGATCACTAGTGTTTCATTCTGTCACTATGAGTCAGAACCAACACCACAGCATCTAACAACAACTTAACAACTCAAACAAAAACTTAACTACTCAGTGGCTCAAGTGAATGTCCAGAAGTTTATCAGCATTCTTCCTTAGGGCCAAACATCATGCTGGCCACAGGTGGTGATGGTGCCTTCAAGATCAACCGAGAAAAAGAACTCTGACCAGGGAAGTGTCAAAGGCCCTTAGTGAACCTGAATGGTTTATTCTTCAGGTTGGCACAGATGTCTACAGGCTGCATTCCACATTTGGAATAAAATTCCTGGATGAGAATAAGTTCTGAGGTGATCTGATTAAAGCTATAGATTAATTAGGATGTTTCAGTGAGAAAACCATGATTAAACATGCCTCTAGAGCAAATAAAATTTAATATATTTCAGAACAGTTTTGATGCTTCAATTTAAGAAGTGAATTGTTGCATTTTTTAATGTGTGTCAGTTTTACTTGAGTGGTTTTGATATAATAGAACATATCTGTAATACTTTCATGTTCACATTTTATAATTTTTGTTATTGTGTTGACTAGAGTGGTTTGCCCAATATTTGAACACCTTGAAAAAGGACTGCCTTTGCTCTGCAGGCTGCTAAATTTATTGGTTATTTATTCCTGATGCCTTTCAAAAATAAACATAGAGAGAGGGGACACACTATGTTTTGTCTAGTTAGTACATTAGTGGACAAATCCTTTTTGTCATGAAGCCTATTTCTGATTCTCTCTCTCTCTTTTTTCCCCTGTAAGACTGTGCAAGAAGACAGAGGGAAAATATTTTTTATAAATATCTATCTGTATCTCTTTCACTAGATCTATTATTTGTTTATTTATTTTTTGTTCTTTGCTGTTACAAAAGTAACTCTTCCTCAAAAGCTGGAACTCAGCATGGTCATTTGGTCTGCTGGCTGTGCAGCAAACTTTGATTCTGTGGACATTCACAGGGAACATTTTATATGTAATAGATAGGACTGTAGTTGACAAGTCAAGTTTTTTGACTCTCTTAGATGAAGAGGATGGTCACTAAACAGGTTTGTGGAAGCTTACTTAAGGAGAGTCTCTGATAGTACAAATGGTTAACACACTCAGTTTCCTCAAAACCTGGTGATCTGTTTCCAAAATATCAGCCATTGAAAACCACATAGAGCACAGTTCTACTTGGGGTTACCATGAGTTAATGTTGATTCTATGGCAAGTGGTTTATTTACTTTAAGAACTTTCAGGAAGCAGTTCTAACAGTGGGCATCTTCTTTGCTCTCTGGAAGGTGCAGAAGATCTAAGGAATATTCAACATAAAAGATATTATAAAATCTGTCTTAATTCATTCAGAAGAATTCTAGAGTTAAGAAAATATGATTAGAATATCTTATCTATGGGAACATGTCCCTACTGTGCTTCAAACTTCCTGTTTTATGGGAAGATTTAAGAGCAAATAATTTTGAAGCCAACCAATATTAGAAGAAATGTTCTGGGAACACTTTCAGAATATGCCCTCCTAAAAGCCATTCTGCAGGACTGTGCAGGTCGATGGGCTTACAGGCTGTCAAGGGATTATATAAATTGTCCACCTTCACAAATATAAAAATCAAGGCTCCTGTTTGCCAGAAGAAGAAATCATAATGTTAGAAACTACATGGCTACAGCCATCTGATTCTCGTAAGTCCTCTGAGACATCTCTGGGCCTGAGAGGAGTGAGTGCCCCAAATTCTTCCATGAGGGGTGGTTTGGATCAGTCAGTCTAATCCAATTCAATTATATTCTGTTCTGTTCCACTTCAGTTCAATTCCAGTTCTGACAGCAACTAAATCTGACTGTACATATCCCTCTAATACCAATTTAAATGCAGTACTTCTTCCTTTGAGCCTATTCACCAGAGTTAGGTCAGATCTCACCAGCTAAAGGGCACAGTCCTCCAGAATGCCAAGTCTTCCTAACACTTCAGATACCAGCTATGTTGCTGGGGCCCTCATCACTACTGACCTCTGAAAAATAAAAACCAAACTCACTGCAATGAAGTTCATTCTGACTCACAAGAACCCTCATTGGGTTTCTGAGGTGGTGAATCTTTATGGAAGCAGATTGCCCCATCTTTCTTCAGCAGAGAGGCTGGTGGGTTGGAACCCTTAGCCTTCCGTTTAGCAGTCAAATGCCTTAGGCACTGTGCCACCAGAGTTTCTTCTGACCTATTGGCTACAAATTCAAATATTTCTCACTACACCCTCAGTATGACAGCTGTAAGCTCAGGGATTCCCAGGGCCCCCGTCACTTCTGACCTATTGACTCACATTACTCCCTCAGGTTCAATAATTCACTAGAATGATTCAAAGAACTCAGGAAAGAACTATATTTATGACTACAGTTTTATTATAGTAAAATCATATGAATGAAGAGACACATAGGATGAGGTCTAGGAGGGTTCCCAACAAAGAGCTCCCATGTCTCAAAGCACATACTACCCTCTCACATGCATAGATATTTTTCACCAACTAGGAAGCCCATGTAGTTTCTGTGTCTGGAGTCTTTATTGGGGCCCCATCACATGGGCATAGATGATTGAATCGTTGTCTACATGGTGGAACTCAAGCAACCCCTCCCTTGAGATTACCTGATATCATACAATGAGTCTGGCCTGGCTAGTCTCCACCCAAGAGTCAACTTAGTAACATAATCTATGGTCCAGAGCTCTCATCAAAAACATTGCAATCACCGGGGAAACTCCAAGGTTCTAGAAGTTATCATTCAGGAACCAAAGACAAATTCTTTGGGCAAATTTAACTGCAAACCCCACAGGAGGTCCTTTGACCTATTTCAACAGTCAATGTTTTCAACTGTCAGGATTGTAGTTAGGTGTCATCTAGTTGATTCTGATTCATGGCAACCCCAGTGTGAAGAGTAGAACTACTCCATGGGATTCTAAAGGTGCAACCTTTTGGAATCAGATAGCCAGGTCTGCCTTCTGAGGTGCCTCTGGGTGGATTTGAGCTGTCAACCTTTGTAGTGTGTTGCAATTGTAATATCAATGGAATAAAAGTAAGAAGAATGAGGATTGAATAAGGAGAGAAAATCTCCTGCTTTCTTTGTTGGAAGGAAAAAGAGATTGGCCTCTTACACTGCCACTTTAATGAAATAGTTAAAAGAACAAATTCAACTACTAACAAGGCCCAAAAGTCTGGCCTAATGAGATCGACTGCTATGACAAGAAAACAATCTGAATAAACACATGGAAATCAAGTCAGTTTTTCAAAACATTTGAAAGATAGGTTTCTTTATGAAATTAAAACATCAAGAAGTGGACTACAAAATAAAAATTATAATTAATTTAAATTATTATTTTTAAGGCTGTTTAAATTGTGCTTTAGGACCAAATTAACAAAGCAGATTTGTTTTACACTCAATAGTTCATGAGCATTTGATTTCCTGGCCCTGATTATAGTCCCCAACCATAAAAGAACTCTCCTCAGCTCTCCTCTCTATGATTAGCTCTTCCCTGTGCCCTTCTTATCCGTATGAAAACACAATATAGTATGTAATATATAATGTTCTATGTTGTGCTATCTTATAACTTGGTTTATGTGCCAAGCACTGAGAGATCCATTTTGCATCAGTTTTTCTCATTTCTATTTCTCCCCATAACTGTATGCAACCAGTACTCTTTTTGTCACTTTGAAGGATGAGAAGACAGAAGCTGAGAGAGGTTATATAACTTACCCAAGGGCAAATCACTATTAATTGCCTATTGTAGTTGATTATCCAACACTGCAGACCATGGAGAGAAGTTTTAGGCTTATAGCAGGCTATCATGCAGTTAAGAGTTACAAGGAAAATGAGGTTGTTAACAAAATGGATAGGAAATTTTGCAGACCATTTACAGTTGAGACAAATAGACATATCCGGGTCCCATTTAGCACACACCTCAGTCAAAGCCTATGATTAATTCTATGTTACATGATTAGTTAATCACTACCTCACTTATAGCTATTATCATTTGACTGGGACACTTAGCAAAATCTTCTATATATCCTCAGGTGAACTACTGTTCCTAAATCTGCTTACTTACAAATTATAGTTTGACCTTAGAAAATTGGAATTTTCCCATTTAGTATTCACTAGTATTGGCATAAAGCTTTTTTGCCTTCTTAATCAAAAACAAACCATTACTGTTGAGTTGATTCTCACTCATAGTGACCCTATAGGACACAGTCAAACTGCGTCATAATGTTCCCAAGTCTATAATCTTTATGGAAGCAGATTGCTACATCTTTATCTCATGGAACAGCTATAGAGATTCTAACTGACAACTCTTCAGTTTATTGGTGAGTGCTTAACTACTGCACTGTCAGAACTCCTGTACCTTTTTTGTG
This sequence comes from Orycteropus afer afer, assembly GCF_000298275.1. Classification (NCBI taxonomy): domain Eukaryota; kingdom Metazoa; phylum Chordata; class Mammalia; order Tubulidentata; family Orycteropodidae; genus Orycteropus; species Orycteropus afer. The sequence continues at coordinate 5,578,887 of NW_006921737.1, read as the reverse complement.
TATCTACAGTGAGTATAACATGTGCAGACTTCAAGGAGAACAAAACCAAACCCAACGCTATCAAGTCAATAACATCTCATAACAACCCTTTAGGGAAGAGTAGAACTGCTTCATATGTTTTCCAAGGCTGTAAATATTTATGGAAGCAGACTGCCTCATCTTTCTCCCACAGAGCAGCCAAATGTTTTAACCACTATGCCACCAGAGCTCTTTTCAAGGAGAGTAGCCACATTAAAAAAAACTGTCTTCACTGGAAACTTAGATTCCCAAGTCTGAAATGGTGCTTGGATATATTTAACAAATACTGCAGGAGATTGTTATCATCAGAAAAGTTTAAGATACACTGGCTAAGACAAGGAAGATGTTTCTTGGCAGAATTAATTGAATTTCCTTATAACTTTTCCTTGTGTGATTCCTACTTGGAATCTACAAGATCAATTTCCCAGATCTTGATGTGAGCAGTCTTCACTGGGCTCTTAACACCTGACCAATGTCTTGCCTGTCCACCATCCTGCGTCTTGGATCACAACCACTTGCTGTTTCCCACTGCTAAACTTGTGTTTTATTTCTGTTGACTTTGACTCACTGTGAGAGATGTGACTGTTTCGTGCCCAAACAAAACAATCTCTAGCCAAGAGGTTCAAGGATGATTTAATTCTGATATTATTTTCTTCTTATTCTTCTTCTTATTATTTTTGATAAGTGTGATAATCAGAAGTGTTCTAGGTTAGTGGGTCTCTACCTTGGCTGAGATTCCTTGGGGAGCTTTATAAATCACCCTCAGAGATTCTGTTATAGTTGGTCTCTGGCATGGCCTGGGCATCATGTATTTATAGGGAGAGGTGCCTCTACTTTGGCTCTAGAGTTGACAACCACTGCTCTGGGAAATATGGCAATCACTGTACTGGTCCTTGGGAGAATGGTTTTATTGTTTTTATTAACCAACTTGTGCTTTAAATATAGAAATTTCTCTCCGCACAATCTTGGAAGGAATCAACCAAAGTAGCATATTACTCACCCAGACTCTCTTTTCTAGGGGAAAAGAATTTGTAATAAACTCCTTTTATGCTCAGTCACCATTCATCCCCAAGCCTCATCTGAGAAGAACGTGTTACGATATCTGGTATTTATATAGCACTTGTCTCCCAGAAGTACACATACCATGCAGATTTGTTTTAAGATCTCATTAATCCTCACAGATTTTTTATTAAGATTTCAGAGGAGTGTCATACCAATACATAAATGTTGAAAACACTATTTTTAAAAAAATATACATATAAATGCTATATGATTTTCTAACTTCGTATTTACATCCTACAGCCATTTATGTATGTATGTATATATAAACCACATAATATGTATATAATATATGTAAAACACAAAACACCCAAATGTGCTTGCATTTATCAACATTTTTTCCAATGCCTTCTTTTAATCTTTAGTACCCCATTTTTCCTTTCTCTTTCCCTTTGCAAGAATTTTCATCTCTCTTTATTGCTGAAATTCCCATGACTACACTTTTAGTTTGTTCACTCACTGTGCTGGCTTATTTCTCATGTGTTCCTGGTTGCAGTTACCTCATAGTGATCAAACTGCAGCAGCAGCCATTGCTTGAAATCTTGAAATATCTGCCTGCCTATTCAGTCCACAAAGACTTTGCTCTGTGGTATGCCTTTTTCTTTGTCAATTGCTCACAAACTCACAGTAGCTCCATCAGTTAAGCAATTAAAAAAGAAAAAAAAAAAAGGTAGCCTTGCCTACCAGCCTTTATTTCTAAAGGGAGTGTCATGTAGCAGCTGATAATATACATGTAAGACTCAGACAGATCTGGGTGTAAATTCAACCATTTTTCTAAGTATATGAACTTTCTGACTCTCTGTTGCTGGATTATTATGAGGATTCTCTCTCTCTCTCTAATTGCCATTGAGTCAGATCCAACTCATAGTGACCCCTCCTTGGGTTTCCTAGGCAGTATGACTACAGAAGTAGATTGCTTCATCTTCCTTCTGAGGAGTGACTGGTGGGTTTGAACCACCAGCCTTCTGGTTAGCAGTCAAATGTCTTACGCACTATGTGTCTTGCATGCTTTATGTGGAATGGAGGCATTCTTATTATCAGCACTCATCATCCATGCTGTCAAGCCTTCAAATCTCAGCTCAAGCTTTATCTCCTTTTCCATCTCCTACAAGGATACTTCAGGACCTGTTTTCCTATTGTATCAGTGCCCCTTGTTTATATGCCCATTACAAACATACTTTTATTGCTCTTTTTAAAATTATAGTAGACATATAAGTAATAAGATATTTATCATTTCACTATTTTTTTGCATGTAGAATTCAGTGACATTATGTTATCATGTTTTTCAACCAATGCCTTTATCTGTTTCCAATTTATACCATCACCTTAAACAGAAACTTAATGTCCCCAAAACATTGATTTCACCCCTCCACCTCCCTCCTGCCTAACCCTGGTAACCACTAACAAACTTTCGTCTCTCTATATTTGCCTACTTCAGATATTTTATATAAATGAGATCTTATAATATTTGTCCTCTCATCACTTACTAATTTCACTTAGCATAATGATTTCAAAGATAATCCATGTTGTAGCAGGTGTGAGGATTTCATTCCTTTCTGTGGCTGAGGAACATTCCATTGTATGTATGTATCACATTTTGTTTATCTACTTATCTGTTGATGGGCATTGCTATTATTTCCATCTTTGGCTATTGCTATTCACAATAACTTTTATTTCTTTCTACTAGCACTTCTTTACCAACTAGTCTCTTAACTCTAGTGGGTATGATCTGACTTAAATAACTGTATTCCTTGTACTAGACACACATGCATATCATGAGTGTTTAGGGACAGTCGGGGTATTCTTCACCTAAAAATACTTGGATGATTTATACTGAGGCCATGGACAAAAACTTTGTATGTGAGTTTCTTCACTTGTTGAATAGGAATATAGCATTAGACAAGTCATTCTGAGGCTTAGCCTACCTGCTTCTACTTGATATTTGTTTAAAACTTACAAGGTACAACTTCAGAATGGATATCTAGAATCCCTACCACTGAATAAACTAAAGTTCCTATAGAATGAGCAGCACAATTAACACAAGGGTTTACTTTCCTATCTCCACTGTCAGAATCTGCACTGTGGGTGCTTGACTCCCTTGCCTTGGCTCAGGTTACTTCCAGAGGTAGATCATCTTCTCTCCCCAGGGGAGAAAACAAAACAAAACAAACAGGGCCAGTTGCTGTCAACTCGACTCTTGACTTACGGTGATTCTGTTTGTCAACCATGACTTGTCTGTCAGTTTGTCGTTAATGTAGTGACTTGAATGTTTCTATGGTACTGGGAGCTGTGCCACTGGTATTTCAAATGCCAGGAGAGCTACCCATGATGGACAGGTTTCATCAGAGCTTCTAGATTAAGGCAGACTAGAAACAAGGACATGGCCAAGCCCACTTGTAAAAAAAAAAAAAAAATGGCCACTGCTAATCTATGAATAGCAGGGAAACATTGTCTGATATAGTGCTAGAAGATGAGCCCCTGAGGTTGGGATGCACTCAAAATACGAGTAGGGAAAATCTGCTTCCTCAAAGTGGAGTCAACCTTAATGACATGGATGGAGTAAAGCTTTCTGGATCTTCATTTGCTGATGTAGTGATGTAGTGTGGTAGTTAAGGTATGTGTCAACTTGACTGAGCCTGGTTTTTAGTAGCTGGGCAGCTGGATGTAGTTATTCCCCATGATGAGACTGGTAATCAACTCCATGGTGGAATCTAGTATGAGCAGCTGAGTAGTTGCCTTAGGGATGTGGTCTGCTTCCAGTATATAAGATGTTTTGAGAAAGGTATATGAGCTTCTTGGCACATCTGGATCTTGCATTTGGCTGAGTCATCAGTGTGCCTGCCCTGTTGTCTACTGATCTTGGGACTATTTCTGAACTTGGACTAGTGGCCTGACATGTTGATTGATAATCTTTGGACTATGCCATTTTATTTGTTGACCTTGGGTTTGTCAGCCTAAGCAGCCAGCAGCTGCTGAGTTAAGAGATGTCTCCAGCTCCAGAGGGCCAGGAATAAGAGGCAGAGCTGAAGCCTCAGGTCGAGGGACCTTCACCCAGCCCCTACAGCTGGCACTTTGAACTCAAAATTCTAGCCTTCAAAATTCTAGGAGAATAAATCCCTGTTTGTTAAAGTCATTCATCTGTGGTATTTTCTATTAGAGTGGTACTAGAGAACTAAAACACGTGGCATGACTCAAAATGAGAAGAAACAGCTTCAAACATCCATTAATAAGCAGAACATGAAATGTATAGACTACAAATATAGGAAAATTGGAAGTTGTGAAAAATGAAATGTAATGCAAAAAGATCAATATCCTTGGCATTAGTGAGCTGAAATGGACTGGTATTGGCCATTTTGAATCATAATATAGTTTTTTATACATGCAATGGCAAATTAAAGAGAAATGGCATCACATTCATCATCAAAAAGAACATTTCAAAATCTATCCTGAAGTACAATGCTGTCAGTGATAGAATGATATCCATATACATACAAGGAAGACCAGTTAATAGGACTATTATTTAAATTTACATGCCAACCACTAAATACAAAGATAAAGAGTTATTTATTTATTTTTTTAATTTTTACCATCTTCTGCAGTCTGAAATTGTCCAAAAATGCCACCAAGGTATATTGATAATTACTGGTGATTGATTGGCAATAAAGAAGAATAATTGATAGTTGGAAAATACGGACATGGTGATAGAAATGAAACTATAGATCACATGATGGAATTTTACATGACCAACAACTTATTCATTGCATATATCTTTTTTCAACAACATAAACATTAACTATACACATGGATTTCACCAATGGGATACACAGAATCAAATTGACTACATCTGTGGAAAGAGATAATGAAAAAATTCAATACCCTCAGTTAAACAAGTCCAGGGGCCAACTGTGGGTCAGACCTCAATATGCAAGTTTAAGTTGGAAGTGAAGAAAATTAAAGCAAGTCCATGAGAGCCAAAATATGACTTTCAGTATATCCCACCTGAATTTAGAGACCATGTGAAAAACAGATGTGATACATTGACCACTAGTGACTGAAGAGCACACAAGTTGTGGCATGACATCAAGAATATCATATATAAAGAAATTAAATGGTCACTAAAATGACAGGAAAGGAAGAAAAGACTAAAATGGATGTCAGAAGAGACTCTAAAACTTACTTTTAAAAGGAGAATAGCTAAAAGAAATGAAAGAAATAATGAAGTACAAGATCTGAACACAAGATTTCAAAGGGCAGCTCAAAAGGACAAAGTAAAGTTTTATAATGAAATATGCAAAGACCTGGAGATGGAAAATCAAAGGGGGGGAAGAACACGCTCAGCATTCCTTAAGCTGAAAGAATTGAAGAAAAAATTCAAGCCTGAAGTTGCAATATTAAAGGATTCTATGGGCAAAATATTGAACAATGCAGGAAATATCACAAATAGATGGAAGGAATACACAGAGTCACTATACTAAAAAGAATTGATGGATGTGCAACTATTTCAGGAGCTCTGGTAGCATAGTGCCTAAGGCACTTGACTGCTAACCAGAAGGCTGGTGGTTCAAACCCACCAGCCACTCCTGAGAAGGAAGGTTGGGCAATCTACTTCCGTAGTGATACCACCTTGGAAACCCAAGGAGCGGTCACTATGAGTCGGGTCTGACTCAATGGCAAACAGCAACAACAACAACAGCAAGAAGCAACTATTTCACGAGGAAGCATAGATCAAGAACCAATGGTATTCAAGGAGGAAGTTCAAGATACCCTGAAGAAATTGGTGAAAAACAAGGCTCCAGAGATTGATTATTTACTAAGAAGTTTCAACAAGCAGATAAAGTACTTGTTTATATAAAGAAATTTGGAGGACAACTCCCTAGCCAACCAACTGGAAGAGATCCATATTTGTGCCCATTCCAAAGAAAGGTGACACAACAGAATGCAGAAATTATTGAATAATATCATTAATATCACATGCAAGTAAAATTTTGCTAAAGATAATTCAAAACTGTTTGCAGAAGTACATTGATAAGGAACTGCCAGAAAATTAAGCTGAATTCAGAAGAGGACATGGAGCAAGGTATATCATTGCTGATGTCAGATGGATCTTGGCTGAAAGCAAGGACTACCAGAAAGATATTTACCTGTGTTTCATTGACTATGAAAAGGCATTCAATTGTGTGGATCATAACAAATTATGGATAATATTGTGAAGAATGGGAACTCTAGAACTCTTACATATGCTCATGAGGAACGTATACATAGACCAAGAGGCAGTTGTTTGAACAGAACAAGAGGATATTGCATGGTTTAAAATGAGGAAAGGTGTGTATCAGGGTTTCACCATTCCTGTTCAATCTGTATGCTGAGCAAATGATCTGAGAAGCTGAACTATATGAAGAAGAATGCAGCATCAGGATTGGAGGAAGTCTCATTAATAACCAGATGACAGATGACACAACCTTCCTTACTGAAAGCGCAGAAGACTTGAAGCATTTATTAAGATCAAAGACTACAGCCTTCAGTATGAATTGCAGCTCAACATAACAAAAAAAAAAAAAAATCCTCACAACTTGACAATTAAACAAAATTATTTTAAATGGAGAAAAAAATTGAGATTGTGAAGGATTTTATTTTGCTTGTATCCACAATCAGTGCCCATGGAAGTTGTTTGTTGTTGTTAGGTGCTGTCAAGTTGGCTCCAACTCATAACTACCATATGTACAACAGAATGAAACACTGCCTGGTCTTGTGCCAGCCTCACAATCCTTGCTATACCTGAGCCCATTGTTGCAGTCACAGGTCAATCCATCTCCTGAGGGTCTTCCCCTTTTTCGCTATCTTTACCAAGTATGATATCCTTCTCCCCATAATGGTCCCTTCTAGCAACATGACCAAAGTAGATGAGACAAAGTCTGGTCATTCTCGCTTCCAAGGAGCATTATGGGTACACTCTTCCAGGACAGATTTGATAGTTCTTCTGGCACTCCGTGGTTCTTTGCCAACACTGCAACTCAAAAACATCAACTATTCTTCAGTCTTCTTTATTTATTGTCCAGCTTTCAAGGAAGTGCACATGAGGTGGTTGAAGAAACCATGGCTTGGTTAGGCTCACCTTAGTTTTCAAAGAGACATTTTGCTCTTCAGCACTTTAAAGAGGTCCTTTGCAACAGATTTTCCCAGTGCAAAACATTGTCTGATTTTTTGACTGCTGCTTCTATTGGTGTTGATTGTGGAAACAAGCAATATGAAATCTTTGACAGCTTCAATATTTTCCCCATTTATTGTGATGCTGTTTATTGGTCCAATTGTGAGGATTTTCATTTTCTTTATGTTGAGGTGTAACTAAGAAACCAAGTGATGTATTGCATTGTGCAAATCTGCTGTACAAGACATCTTTGATGTATAAAGAGCAAAAATGTCACTTTGAAGACTAAGGTGTGCCTGACCCAAGCCATCAATTGCCTCATATGCATGTGAGAGCTGAGCAATGGATGAGGAAGATCACAGAAAAATTGATGCATTTGAATTGTGATGCTGATGAAGAATATTTAATATTCTGGACTGCTAGAAGAATGAATAAATCTGTCTCGGAGGAAGTACAGCCAGAATATTCTTTAGAAATGAGAATGGCCAGACTTTGTCTCTCATACTTTAGTCATGTTATTAGAAGGGACCAGTCCCTCGAGAAGGACATCATGATGGGTACAGTAAAGGTTAACCAAAAAAGGGGCAAACCCTCAACAAGATGGATTGGACACAGTGGCTGCAAAAACGAGCACAAGCATAGCAACAATTGTGAGAATGGCACAGGACAGAATAGTGTTTTGTTCTGTTGTACATGTGGTTGCTATGAATTGGGACTGACTCGAGGACACATAACAACATGTATTTCAAGGTAGAACCATGTTCCATAGGGTTTCCAATGACTGATTTTTCAGAAGTAGATTACCAGGTATTCTTCTGAGACAACTCTTTGTGGACTTGAACCTCCAATCTTTTCTTGAGCAGCCAAGAGAGTTAATCATTTGCACCACCCAAGGATTCTGTGTTCCCCACAGAGGGACTTAGAAGCATGCTATCAAGTACATTACTACAGGTTTGCTTGTTGTTTCTCTTCTGAGGAGAGAATTATTTTATGCGTAAGGTAAAGAGTCTTATATGATCTCATTACCAATCCTTGCTGGCCCTTTTGTAGTGGAGCTTCCATTCTGATTGAAACTCAATCAGGCTGAAACATTCATTGTAAGACTCCTGGGCTTATTTCGGGAGCTCTGGTGGTGTAATGCCTAAGGTATTTGACAGCTGACCAGAAGGCTGGCGGTTCAAACCCACCAGCCACTCCCCACAAGGAAGGTTGGACAATCTACTTCCGTAGTGATACCACCTCGGAAATCCAAGGAGGGGTTGCTATGAGTCAGGACTGACTCCATGGCAGTGAGTTTTTTTTTTTTTTTTTGGGGGGGGGCTTATTTCACACGATAGTGTTCATTTTGAAGACACTGCCCTCCATCACCAAAGAATAATGAGCAGGATTTATAAATTCTTTAGCTAATAATTCAGTGATTATGGTATTAAAACAATGTTGTGCAAAATAGATGTGAGGGGGACATGGAGGAGTTGTTGTTGTTGTTGTTGTTATGTGGCTTGGAGTTGGACCCAACTCATAGCGACCCCTCCTTGGGTTTCTGAGGCAGTATCACTACAGAAGTAGATTGCCCAACCTTCCTTGTGGGGAGTGGCTGGTGGGTTTGAACCACCAGCCTTCTGGTTAACAGACAAGTACCTTAGGCACTATGCTACCGAGCTCCTATGTAGGAGTTAAGAGAGACGAATTATCAGTCTTGAGAATGACTGATAGCAGACTTTTCCTGTCTCTCCTCCTTGAATCTAATTTGACTAAATGAAGTGGGGAAGGCAGGGTGGAGTGTTACTGATATTTTAGAATCTAAGGTGTGCCTGACCCAATATTTGCTGAGGACAGGATACAGTGGTGGTGGATTTTATTTTATTTTTATTTTTATTTTTGGTAAACTTTGCCCCAGCCACACACTCTGCAGGGTATTCTGTTGCTATTTTCAAAGGAAGGTGTTTTCCAGAATAGAATATGAAGGTAGGGAATATGGGGCTATTTCCAAGGTGACTAAACCAGTTGTCATCTAGTTGATTTCAACTCATAGTGACCCCATGTGTGCTAGAGTAGAACTGTACTTGATAGGATTTTCAATGGTTGGTTTTTGAGAAGTTAACATCCACACTTTTCTCCCGAGATGCCTCTAACTAGACTCAAACATGCAACCTTTTTTTGCTAGCAACCCAGTGCCGAATAGTTTGCACTACCCAGGGACTACCTCCAAAGGTAACTAGAGGATTTATATCAGCAAAACAGAGGGAAAATTTCATAGGCTTTGGTGCTTCAAAAACCTGGTTAAAGTATAGGCTGTCTTATTACATATTAGGTTACATTACCTTCAGCAAGGAATGCTCCTTGATGTTTGATTGGCTGATTGATGGGCAGATTCATTCAATCTTTGACTCATATATTCACTGATTTATTCAGTAAATATATATTTTTCTTTTTTCTGTGGTCCAGACCTGGTGGTAGTCACTGTGGTAAGTATACTCATTTTCTAAGCTCAAAATGTACAAACAAATAAATATCAGGGGAAGAGATAGCTATTACAACATGTGTTTGCTAAACTTTCTATTATGTGATTATAAATTTGACTGATATTTGGAGAGAATTTAGAAAATATGAAAAGACAAAAATACTGAAATAAAAATAACTCATTAGCCCAACACCAAAGGGTAATACAGTTACCATTTTAAAGGATTTCCTTCCAACCATTTTATAAATAGTTGTACTTTTAACAAAATTTGAATAGCATATCCTACTTTACTCAAGTATTAGTGTTTCTCCATGATATGAAATCTTACTTTAAAATGTTATTGCAATTGCTCCAGAAAGTCCTTTCTACAGAATATTGTTCTCTGATTGTGTAGATTTAGTGTGTGTCCAAATGTATTCTGTGCACAAAGATAGAGTGTACCCTGGAAGTTTGTTCTAGAAGTCTAGAGCAGGAGCCCCTGAACTTAGTTGGGAGGTTACAGGGAAGGACTGAATTTGATGGGAATAATGAGACCCACCTCACAGTATCCAGTGAGATAATCTGGGTAAAAACTTCTGGTTCAATGCCTAGGAGAATTTTCATCTATCTATTTGTCTGTCTCTCTATCTACCTACCTATAATCTATTTATATATCTCTCTCTGAGAAGTAATGGTGGTTCAGTTCTAGATTTCTTGCCTTTCATACAGGAGACTTCAGTTTGAATCCTGCCAAATGCATCTCATGGGCACCCATTACTCATCTACCAGTAGAGGCTTGCATGTTGCTGTGATGCTGAGCTTACAGACTAAGATATACTAGGAAAAAAGCCCTGGCTGTTTACTTACAAAAATCAGCCAATGAAAACCCTATTGATCACAATGGTCAAAGTTGCAACCAATTGTATGGATGATGTAAAACTATGAAGCACTTTGTTCTATTGTGTGTGGGGTCTTCATGAATTGGGAGCCAAGGCGATAACTAACAACATCTATCTCTCTAATTATCTATATGTTATACTTGATTTTTTTAATAAATAAAATTACAAAGAAAAAAGAAAAGGGCAAGAAAGAATACAAAATAGCTTGTAGTTTCATTTGTATGACACAACCCCAGTTAATATCTTGATGCATCTACTTAATCCTTTTCTATGTGCATACAAAATGCATGTTTTTTCTTACCTGTTTCTTTTCACAAAAGCAATAATGTACTAACACACTGTGTGGTGACCTTTCTCTATTCTTCACATCAAAAATAGCATTCTGAGATAAAATTTTTAATGACTAATGACACCAGGAGCTCTGGTGATGTAGTGGATAAGGTATTTGGCTGATAATCAGAAGGTCAGTGATTAAAATCCACCAGCTGGTCTGAGGAAGGAAAATGGGGCAATCTATTTCTATAAAGATTTGCAGCCTCAGAAACCCAATGGGGGCCGCTCTGAGTCATAATCAACTCGATGGCAGTGAATTTGGAGATATGTTTTCTGTAATATTTTGTCACAGGGATGTAATTTATGGGAAGTAATTTATTTTACTACTCTTCTGTTGTTGGGATTTTAGTTCCTTCCTCTTTTCACTTTTAAGAAACAGCTGTTGTTGTTGTTGTTGTTATGTGCCATCGAGTTGGCCCCCACTCATAGCGACCCCTCTTTGGGTTGCCGAGTCAGGATCATATAGAAGTAGATTGCCCAATCTTCCTTCTGAGGAGTGGCTGGTGGATTTGAACCACCAGCCTTCTGGTTAGCAGTCAAGTGCCTTAGGCACTATGCTACCAGAGCTCCTAAGAAACAGCAGTGCCATGAAAATCTTTGTTGCCAATCTTTGCCCATTCCATTGATTATTGGCTCAGGATTAATTCCTATAATGGAATTGCTGGTTCCGTTTTCACGGTTCAGTTAAGTTGTACCATTTATCCTTGGAGAATCGTTTACTTGTGCTTTTACTGGAAGTGTGTAAGAATGTCCATGGCCTGGATGACTGTTCTGAATTTCATAAAGAGGAGCATGAGTTGCCAACTTGCAAAATTGTTTATTCTTTTGAGTGCTTATGTCAGAGTTCAGGTTTGTGGTTATCTTTATTATGGCAATGGATAGTTTGTGGTGAAAAGTATAGTTAAGAGAACTTGTATCAGAAATGGTCTAATTCAATTATATTGCATAAACATTCCCTGAGCATCTCATATGAGGATGGAACTCTATTTGTGTCTGGTAGTATGAATAGATCAGTTATATGAAAGAGCACAAGTATTATAAAGGGATAATACCTATAAATATACATAAGAGGATGAATGCTTGATGAGTTATAACTTAATACATACACTCTTATACAGATTCAAGCAAAGGGGGAGATAAGGCAATGTTTTCTTGGAAGATAATGGCATTGATACGGGCTTCGAAGGATAGGTCGGAATTTTAAGAGATGGAAATTAGAAGGTCATAAGTATACATGAACAGAGGATAAAAGGCAGAAAGAGCTAGGAATGTTTAGGTAATGTTGAGCAGTCTAGCTTAGTTGATGCCTAGGACAAATGTGAAGGGTGTTGCCCATCATGCTAAGAACTTTGAAATTTATTCTAGTGGGAAAAACACTCCATGGGTATTCCTGGTTTCTCCCCTGTCATTAGAAGCAGGTGATTATCTCCAATGGGGTAAAATTTATCAGTCCAGAGGGATGCAGCATTATGACTGAGAAAGTGAAAGAAAAAAGAGTGCAAATGGATCTTGAACATTACAGCTGAAGGACAGAGAACAAAACAAAGTCATTCTTGGTATTTTGACATATTTGGAGAAGTTGTTGAGCCTTGGTGGTGCAATGGTTAACTACACAACTGCTAACCGGTAAGTTGATGGTTCCAACCCACAAGTTGCTCTATGGAAGAAACAAGTGGCAATTTGTTTCCATAAAGATTACAACCTTGCCTCATGGGGGAGTTATACTCTATCCTATGGGGTTACTATGAGTTTGAATAACTTAACAGCAATGAGGTTGTGGTTTAGATGAATTCATGATGGTTTTGTGGCAGTAATGATAATCACTAGTTATGGAATCATGGTGTTGGCAAAGAATATTGAATATACATGATCTACCAGAAGAATGAAAAAAAATTTGTCTTAGAGTAAATATGGGAGCTCTGGTAGCATAGTGGCTAAGACACTTGCCTGCTAACCAGATGGCTGGCGGTTCAAACCCACCAGCCACTCCTCGGAAGGAAGGTTGGGCAATCCTACTTCCGTAATGATACTGCCTCGGAAACCCAAGGAGGGGTCGCTATGAGTCAGGGCTGACTTGACGGCACATAACAACAACAACAACAACTAGAGTAAATATAACCAGAATACTCCTTAGAAGGTAAGATGGCAAGACTGTGTCTTGCTTACTTTGAGCACATCATCAATCATTGGAGAAGGGCAATATTCTTGGTAAAGTAGAGGGTCAATTAAAAAGAAGGAGGTCCTCAATGAACTGGGTTGATCCAGTGACTGCAACAATGGACTCAACATAGCAACAATTGTTAGGATGGTGCAGAACTGGGTAACATTGTACTCTGTTATACATAAGGACACTGTGAGTTGGAGCTGACTCAGTTGCACCTAACAACAATAGTATGTACTAGATACTTTCCTATCATTTTGTTGAATTCTCATCAGAATCCTATCAGACGGGAATTTTCAAACTCCATTTTATCAATAAGATGGCCAAATATTAGTAAAGTCATGTGCTTTGTCCAAGATTATAATTTGTAAATTATTGTTGTTGTTGTTATGTGCCATCGAGTCGGACCTGACTCATAGCGACCCCTCCTTGGGTTTCCAAGGCAGTATCACTACGGAAGTAGATTGACCAACCTTCCTTCTGAGGAGTGTCTGGTGGGTTTGAACCGCCAGTCTTCTGGTTAGCAGTCAAGTGCCTCAGGCACTATGCTATGAGAGTGCCTTTGTAAATTATAGGGCTGGGCATAAAAGTCTCATCTTTCGTTTCAAAAGCCCATGCTCTTTCCAGTGCTTTACACTGAACATGTGGTCCTTTAGGAGAAGGGCTTTGTTGATTCTGTTATTAACTCTTATGAGCCCAGGGCATACTGGGCTTGTGCTGACATATGCAATGATTTCCTAGCAGAGGACATTTTTTGTACATTATTTTTTGCTGGTTCTGCTAAACCATTGTCTTTGATATTGATGGAACTTTAGCAGTCACCTGGTTCATTCTGTGCTCTACTGAAATCCTCGTTCAGTATCTCTGATAGATATTTTCTGTATTCATATGGCTCATTTAACATACTGGAAGAGTGGAAGGAAAGAGAGAAGGCGTGGTCACTTTTAGGGAGGTTAAATAGAAAAAATAATATATAAGTGCTTCTAGAGGTAAGCCCAATGGTCTGTTATATCGTTTTCAGCCTAACTTGTCTTTCAAGACTTCAGAACTGCCATGCTAAGGGAAGAGATGTATTCCTGACCCAAAACTTGTGATGAGTTAACCTACTTTGGAAATATATTTATAATCCTTCTGAGCTCCTTGGAGGAAAAATGCAATACAAATATGAAATAATAATAGGACTAACTTTCAAGCACTTCCTGAATGCCCAGCTTAATGAATCCGTGTTAGTAAAATATTCAGAGATCACAACTGAAGGGAGCTAGAGAATGCAAATGGTTATTAATTATAATTATAATAATTATTGTTATTATTATTATTGAATCCTGTCCAGAATCATGGATAGATATTGATAGCATCTTGTTTTTATCTCTAGGAGTGCAACTGCAAGTGACAGTTTAATCCTTACAAGGATTATGTTGGATTAATAAATAAATAAATAAATTCTCACAATGTATTCTGAATGAGCTGATGTCTTCCCCCCCTCATCTGGTGTCTCTTAGTATCTATAATGATAACAAAGTGTACTGAAACATTGACTAGACTTTTGTACTTTATATTGGGAACACTATGGGTACTCTGACCCACAGTGACCCTATAGGACAGAGTAGAATTGCCCCATAGTGTTTCCAAGGCTGTTATCTTAATGGAAGCAGACTGCCACATCTTTCTCCCATGGAGCAATTAGTAGGTTTGAACTGTCAACCATTCGATTAGCAGGCAGTACCACTAGGGAATCCTGAGGAACACCTAAACTGAGCTCTGGTAGCATAGTGGCTAAGACACTTGCCTGCTAACCAGACGGCTGGCGGTTCAAACCCACCAGCCACTCCTCGGAAGGAAGGTTGGGCAATCCTACTTCCGTAGTGATACTGCCTCGGAAACCCAAGGAGGGGTCGCTATGAGTCGGGTTTGACTCGACGGCACATAACAACAACAACAACACAACAAACATAGTTCAGCATTTTGATCAATTATCTTATTTTGAATAATTTTAACCACTCCAACAGTAGCTTCAGCAGTCAAACCAACATTGGTTTCCTTGGTGTCATGCTTACCCCAAGGAGGCATGGGGAAAAGTTTGTGCCTGCTTAACTCTGACTCAATCACAGCTTGTTGTCACTGACTGAGGAACACAATGGGAAGATTTGGGCAGATAGACTGGTTCAAGTGCATCCCAAAAGTGATTACAGAAAGTTTCATTGGCTTTTGAGGCACAAACATTTAGCTCTTGAAAGAAACAAACTTCTGCATCCCTACAATTATTGCTTGCTAGCGCAGATGCAGCTTAAATGAATCCCTGCTCATCTTGAATGCTGTTATGATCTCTCCAAATGACACTTCTTGCTATTTTACCCAAGGAGGGAGCAGTCGGTATTCAGCTGAATGATCCCATGGCAATGTCCTCCCTGCTTTCCAGTGGATGTTTGAAGGACATTTCCAATCAGGTTAATGAGGACCTGCTGATTCAGAGCTGAAATGAGTTTATTTACATCTCTTCACTTGTCTATCCATGGAAGACCATTCTCTTTCATCTGCCAGCCAATCACAGCCTGCTAGTGCAACATCTGGCTTGAACAGCTGCCAAGAGAGGAAACACAGTTTCTGTCCCCTTAAGCAAGTAGCAAGTGTGTGTAATTAAGAGGCTGTAATTGCAAGAATGCACAGAGTTTGGCAGAAACCATGAGGGGAAGCTGAGAGGCGATGAGGAAGAAGGAGCAGCCTTTGTGTAAAACACAGTGGAAGCACATCTAAGATAATCTGAAGTGGAAAGAAGTGCACAGGAAATAGGATTCATTTTCATCTGTGAATCTGCTGAGAAGTTATTGTAACATATGTTAAATGATGCACTGTGCCACTTTTTAATTAGATGAGAGTAAGGAAACATAAATAAACCTTAATATTTCCCCAAACTGAAAATGCAAAGATCATTTATGAGTCTTGGAGGTAATATTTTGACTCCATGATTAAGTCTCCCCTGAGCCAAAATAGATTCTTAAGGAGGCATGTGACAAGTTTAGAGAGAAATGGGTTGCTACTTCTACATTTCCATGCATCCAGGTCCCCTGAGCTTAAGTATTGTGACATACTAAGCACATTGAAATGCTATTGCTGGCTTAGGAGATGCATTGAAAGGAGAATTTGTGATCAACTTATTCCATATCTTCATAAGAACTTCAAAAACTTTTCTCCCCTCTCTCAAGAGTCTATTTCCTCCAAACCCTATACTTTTGTAACACAAACAAAATGGAGTCTAGAGAGTTGTGCTAAGAACCTTTTCACAATTTTGGACAAGGACAGATAATAACCCCTGGAAGTGATTGAAAGGTTTGAAAAAGTTCCCTAGATTGTTCCAATCTGCCTCATTTTCTCCACACCCTCTACCACTGCTTTTGCCCACTTGCAAATGGATTATAAACTGTTAGGCAACAATTTAGAACTTCAGTGATCTTTGGGAACTTCTCACAAAGACAAGAGCAGGATATACATGAGATCAAGTGCAATGTTACAGGCAAAGTGGACTGTCACCAAGTATCACAGTCAAGACACACTGAGCAAGCAGTTTGTTGATGTATTGATGATCCTGCCAAACCCTTGGCTGGCCTGATGACAGCGTGCTCAGGAGAAGCATATAGATATAATATTTTCCTAGAAAACTGGCATTGCAGTTTTGCATTCCATAACACATTGTTATTACTTGGTGATTAGGTGATGTGTTAGATCCAGTAATCCAACAAATGCTTACTGAATGCCAGCACTTTGCTAGGAATTGAGGATATAATGGTGAACAAGACAGACATGATCCTTATAGGGGAAAAAAAAAGGAGCATTCTGAAGTGAATAATAAGGGGCTCTGGTGGAGAATGACTCCTCATTGAGGGGAAACATGGGAGCTAACACATGAAGAGGAGATAGCCATGGGAAAGATGCAGCCCAGTCAGATGCAATATCATGTTCAAAGGCATCAAGGTAGGGAAATAATTTGGCATCTTTGGAGAACCAAAAAGGACAGGAGTGATTCTCCAATTAGTAGACTCCCTGAGAAATGGACTGTGAGGCTGAGATTTGTGAGCAGGAAATTTCCTCCCTCAAGAGCAGGCCTCTAGAGGAGTAAAGCTGGTTTGGGCAGAGGGAGGACTTGAACTGTGAGGCAGCAGCAACAGAGGGTTCAACCAATTCCTTAGGGAGCTCTGAAGGTTGACATAGGCCTTCAGAACCTTTGAATCTGGTGTCTAGACCTTTATAGACCTGGGCTGTGCCCAGGGAAGGAGCATGACCTTCATCAGGGCAGATTTTTTTTTTTTTTTTTTTTAAGCTGAGGGCAGTTCTCAGAGAAGGAAATCTGGGCACTGGACCACAGCATCCACTATAGTAGGGGAGAGATAAAGCAGCATGATCCATGACTGCAGTGGGAGGTAGGTCCTGTCATGTGGGAACTTTTGGCTCCTGGGAAGAAGTTTGGGTTGTATTTTAAAGACAATGAAAGGACATTCAAAGGGGTTTGAACAGGGTTTTAATGATTCAGTATGAATGTTCAATTTATTTTGCTTTGATATTATACACAACAGACAAAATCATATGGAAGAGGGTGATAGCATGATACTACCATTTATGAACTAGAAGATTAGTCTTCATAAAAAACAAAGCAAACCCACTCCCATCAAGTTGATTCTGACTCATGGCAACCCCCATTGGGTTTTCAAGGCAGTAAATCTTTATGGAGTACATTGCTCCATCATCCTTCTGTGGAGTGGCTATTGGGTTTGAACCACCAACCTTTTGGTTATCAATCAAATGTCTTGGGCCCTGCACCACCCAGAGCTCATTAGCCTTCATAAGGGTTTCATTTTTCAAGATTGCAGAGTTAATAAGTGGTAGAAGAAGGATTCAGATCCAGATCTGTTTGGGTCTAAAATTTAACATCTTTCCATCACAGATGGAACATGTAGAATGGAAATATTAAGAATGTTCATGCACTGTGAAGGATATAACCAATGTCACTGCACAATTTGTGTAGAGATCATTAAATGGGAAGCCAAACTGCTGTGTAAACCATCACCAAAAACATAATAAACTATTTTTAAAAATATATCTTTTCATCACATCATGTTGAAAATTTATGCAATAAATCTCATTATAACAAAACCTATGGAACACCCATTATTTTTCTGAGTGGGTGTGCTTAATGAAGAGCACAGTACAGGAAATTGCACTTCTAAGGAGCTCTGGTAGTGTAGTGCCTAAGGCACTTGACTGCTAACCAGAAGGCTGGCGGTACAAACCCATCAGCCACTCCTTGGAAGGAAGGTTGGGCAATCTACTTCTGTAGAGATACTGCCTCGGAAACCCAAGGAGGGGTCAGTATGAGTCGGGTCTGACTCAATGGCAAATAACAACAACAACAACAACAACAACGTGCAAGCACTGGAGGAGGCTATCTTTGGTGGTAATATGTTAGCAATTTCACAAAAGTACTGGGCTCCAGAGGAGAAACAGTAATGGCACACTTACACCTTTTGAAACCAATCCCTCTCTTCTTCCAAATTCTAAGAACTATTCTGTTGTTCCTGGTTTCTTTGGATAATCTTGACATTTAAATTGATTTTTGGTTGGGGTGCGTGAAGAGTTTTAGGCTAAAGGAAATAGTAACTATATCAAAGAAGGCTAGACAAAATCAAAGTAAAGATCCTTCGCTCTTCTCCATCACAGAGTGAAAATAGCAAGTAATCCACTTTGAAAAGCATAGATCACGTTCAGACTCATTTGGAAAGATCTACTTACTTTCCCATTGTAGATAAAGGAATCTGTGTGCAGTTCTCAGTTTATGTCCTCTGTGCTCTGTAAAACTACCTGGGGGGATTATCATATTCTCTATATAAAGGGAGAATAAGAATTAATTTTGAATGAATGAATCTGCACAATGGAATGAAACTTAAATGCAGTTTAATATATGCCAGGGGTTGGCAAATCATGGCCTGTGGGCCAAATCCAACCCATGAAATGAGAATAGATTTCACATTTTTACATGTTGAAAAAAATTGGACGAAGAAGATTTTATGCTATGTGAACATTATTTGAAATTTAAATTTCAATGTCTATAAAACAGTTTTTTTGGAACATTGCCATGCCTGTTTGTTTAGATATTGTTTATGGCTGCTTGTGCTCTACCACAGTGAAAGTGAATCATTGCAACAGAGAATATATGGCCTGTGATGTCTAAAATATTTACTGTCAGGCCCTGGACTGATAGACTTGTAGATCCTTGGTAAATCCAAAAAATAAGCATAATTGTTTATACATAAACACAAGTGGAAGTGCTCTGGTATAGGCTATTTTTTTTTTTTTTTCTTATTCTGATGTGGGTTATAGTAGCACTCCTCAAACTTTGCACAAAGATGACTTGATTTAAAAAAAAAAAAAAATACAAGTTGCGATTCATCAGTTCTGAGGTAGGGCTGGGGACTTGGCCTTTATAACAAACTCCAGGTAATGCTGATGCTGCTAGTCCACAGACCACACTTTGGATAGCAAGGTTTAGAGGATGCTCTATTTCCACTTAATCTGTTATTATCTAGATTATTCAATGATAGACACTGCTTTGGCCTGTGCTGTTTTAGTCCCAGATCTTGCAGTACAGTGATGTTGTTCAGAGCAACGGTAGGCACCAGTGTTAGAATTCTGGATGCAAATCAGCTTTACCACCTTGCAGCTGGGTAACTTCAGGCATAGTATCTCTAAGCATCTCTGCCTTAATTTTCTCTTCAGAAATATTAAGAACATAAAGTATTTACCTCATAGTGCAGTTTTTAAGATTGAAAGAGAAAATCCATATAAACTGCTAACAATAATGCTTGGTACATACGAATACAGAAGCTCTGGTAGCATAGTGCCTAAGGCACTTGACTGCTAACCAGAAGGCTGGCTGTTCAAACTCACCAGCCACTCCTCAGAAGGAAGGGTGGGCAATCTACTTTCGTAGTGATACTGTCTCGGAAACCCTATGAGTCAGATCCAATTCGACAGCACACAACAACAACACATATGAATACAATCATTGTTAACTATTATTGTATTTGAATAATTAATACTCTTTAAAAAGGAAAACATGAAAAGGTACACAAAAAGAACAGATAATAAAGGCAAATATTATTGCAGACACAATACTGTGTAAAAAATACTAATAACTATCTCCCTTAGTCTACAACTGCTCAAAATATCTGATTTTAAGTTCAAAGTCTTAATTAATTTTAAATTTAAGGGAAAAAAATTCTGTCTTCTAATATGTTCTATGTATGTTCTATCATATTTTTTATACAATTGTCTTTTTCTATTTTATGTCATTAGGTCATTCATATTGTCTTGGTTCTCTAGTGCTGGTATAACAGAAATACCACAAGTGGATGACTTAACAAACATGAATTTACTCTTTTACAATTTAGGAGGCTAGAGGTCCAAAATCAGAGTGACATCTGTAGGGGCTGGATGAAGGCCCCTCAATCTTGTGCTTCAAATCTGCCTCTTATTCTAGGCTCACTAGAGCTAGAAGCCTCTCCTACCTCAGGCAATAGGATATTGTCTTTTTATTCTAAAATAAATGATATGAATGCACTATTCCCTTGTTTAATGGTCATCATTGTAAATTTCCTGAGCCCAACCAAGACCTACAGAACTACTTGGTCCTGTGCCTTCCCCATGAGGGGTTACAGAGTAAACTGTTTGGATCCGTAGAATTTTCATTGGCTGATTTTTGGAGGTAGATCACCAGATCTTTCTTCCTCATCTGCTCCACCAGCAGGTGAGTAGTGGGTGCATATGATGTTCATTGGCTGGTAATCAAACACAGATCTGCCTGGAAGACAAAGTCTACCATTGAACCACCACTGCTGCCCTACTATCACACATGTTGTTGTTGTTGTTAATGTGCCGTCGAGTTGGACACAACTCATAGCAACTCCTCCTTGGGTTTCCGAGGCAGTATCACTATGGAAGTAGATTGTCCCATCTTCCTTCTGAGCAGTAGCTGGTGGGTTTGAACCACCAGCCTTCTGGTTAGCAGTCAAGTGCCCTAGGCACTATGTTACCAGAACTCCTAAGTATCACACATATTACACACATATTAGGGTCAAATTAGTTTCTTCCATTTCCTAGCCATGTGAATCTTAGTTAAGATCCTTAAACTCTGTACACTTCACTCTCCTCATCTGTAATTTGGTGATAATAGTATAACAGCTGCATCATAGCTTTATGGTGTCAAATAAGGATAAACTATGAAGAGTTCTTAGTACAATGCCTGACACATTATAAGTCCTCCATAAAGGACACTTACTATTTTCACCATCCTTTTCTGCACTGTGGATTTTTACTTCTCTCTGTCTTTGTTTATGCTCTTCCTTTTGCCTGGTTTACTTTTTTCTCATCTTCCCTTTATTTTTCATGTATTATTTTAAGTCCATGATATCTGTTACTCATCCTTTAAAATCTTTTTTAATTCATTCCATCCCTTATTCAGGCAAAAATCATTGTTCCCAACTTGTTCTTTGTTAACCACATCATCATATTTATTGTCATATTTTATTATGGGTATGTGTATGTTCATGTCATTGGCAAGATGGTGAGATTATTGAAGATGCCAACTCTGGCTTATTCAGTTTTTAAACCCAGGCACCTGTCATAGTTTGTTTCCCAGAGCAAGCTTACAACAACTGTTTGCTGCATGAATAAAAGAGATAAAATAGCTGTTATGGGTAAAGAACTTGGGGATAATTATGAGAATACATTTTATATATTACATTGAATTTTTATTATAATTTATTCCCTCATCCTCATTCCTATAAGTGAGGTGTTAGTCAGTACAATTAACTGCTATGCATTTTTTTTTAGTGTCAGAATGCTTTCTTTCCTTCTTATAGCTTGCAAATCCTTGGGTCTCAGCTATGCCCATCTATATTTACCTTACTCAGGCCTATATATTTTTATTTAGCTTGGACCCCTGCACACTGATACCTGGCTATCTTTAACAATATCTTTACCTGGTCTGCTAATTCCCAGTTTCAGTCTTTAATGCCAACCCTGCCTATATAACTTCTCCAGTTCTCCCCTTTATGCAACTTGCTAGATGTTTTCCTTCATTTCATTTCAGCCCATAGGACTTCAAAGTTACTGCATGCCTCTTTCTATGGAAGTGGCCAGGATCCTTAGTTGCCCAGTGCTCTGTGATCACTTCTGCTGTGCTAGTCCTTGGGCTTGCCAGTCTTTTCTGGCTCTGACCTGCAGATTTCTTTACCCTTCTATAATAGACACCAGAAGACATTATATACTCATAAATGAAAGAGTGGAAATGTCCTGGCACAAGGGCATAGCCACAAGGTGCAGCATTTATCCAGAAAGCTGCTCAGTCCAGCTGAAATCCTCTTTTTCCCTCTTGTAGCCCTTTTTCTGAAAAAGGAGCTTCCTTTCCCCAAGGGTAGCTACTCCCAAGACCCTGGAAGCTGAAGTAAAGCCCTAACCCTGTGGTGCTGACAGTATAGTTGGCTCTATAGCCAGTGTCTGCAATGATAGTGAAAAAAATATTAATAAATAATATGATGTCATAGGGTTATCAGAAATAGCTTTGTACTAGGTAGGATCAATGCAGAATTTGGGTCTTATAAAGATACTTAGAAATCCAGATACCCTTGATAATGAAGTGAGCTAAAAATCTGAAAAGGACTCCTGAGGTTTTATTTTATTTTAAGGAAAAGGCTTCAATCTAATGGGGATGAATGCTCAGTTGGCTAGGAGGCCCAGACTTGTGCCAGATAGCAAGGCTAATGCATTTATGTAACCTCCTTAATCACATCTATAAAGGACCCAACTGGATGATGAATATTATTTTCCCTGCAGTTGTCAAAGGACTCATCCACCTATTCTACCCTGAATCTTGAATATTGAATTCGTCCTTTATCTAAGTTGCCAAATCTAATTATTTGGAATTAAGTCTCTGAATTGGTGACTCTTAGATAGCTGGGAAGGCCAGAAGTTAGTCCAATGGAATGCCATATGTTAGGCCTGAATTGTCATTGAAAGAATACTCGTTTGCAGAGTATATCTTCGTCATGTAAAGGATACTCAGAAATGTTGGGATAGGTTTCCAGTTCTCACCTGTATTCTTCTAAAAGAGTGGGTTTACCTGGCCCAAGCAGTAAACATACTTAACTAATCCTGAACTTTTTCACTTAGCCTCCAATTTGGTTTCCGGTCTTATTTGTCCATAATTTGAGTTGTGGTGTTTCAGCTAAACAACAGCTGGGAGTTGACAGCAACCCAGCTGCAGCCTGCTAGAGGAAACACTTGAGCTCCTAAATGTATAAAAATGATAAAATGACTAGACGTATAGGTTTCTAATTGCAGCCAGGATTCTGCAGCTGGGAAGTCACCAGAAGAAATATATTCTGTGCTGTAATCCACCAATCATGCACTCCACCCCAACCGAAAATTGCTTCCCTATCCTCCACCCCTAAGATTGTTGCCAAAATGTACATTCCGGTTCCAACTCCCTAGCCATTTTCACTTCTCATTAGGAGCTGACCCAACTCTATTCCTCCAAATGCATCCATGGACTGAGCCAAGGACATAGATCATTTGAAGTTTGAGGAGGGTGTGATGATACTGTAATGTCAAGAAATAAGGCTCAGATGTAGGCCTAGGATGAGATCTGTGTGGCTTACAAAGGCAGCACCCAATCCAGCACTGCCTGCAACACCATATACATCTCTTCTTCTTTTCTTTTCCTCCTCTCCTTCCCACTTTTCCTCTCCTCTCTGCATTCCTTACTTTCTACAAACAACTGCCACAAATCATCATCCATCTCTGTCAAACCAGTTTCAATAATGAGATTTTTAAAATTTTTTTTTTGTCATTTGGTTGAAAGTTTACACAGCAAATTCATTTTCCATACAGCAGCTCACATCCACTTTGCCTCATAACATTAACTGCAATTTCCCACAATGGAACAACTCCCCTCCCACTTCCTCCCCATAGTTACCTCTTCCCTGTATCCTTCTCTCCCATGCACTTCTGCCCTGAGATGAGAGTATTTTTGACCTTCTCTCTTAGCTTATCTCTCAAAAATTCAAAACATTCCTCTTTCCTTGTAGCAGAAATTTCCCTTATGTTTTTTAATCATCTCTTTGTCTCTATAGTTGCTCCTCCAAATATTTGTTCTAGATATAGGGGAGGGTACTAAACCATTATATTTTCAAGGAAACTTTTTCTTCTGTTTGAAATTTGTTTTTCAAAACTATCATCCCACTGTGGATATAAAAAAGATGAGCAAGCCAGTGATTTTTCTCCTTTCCTGGGGTACTAAGCTTCAGTCTCTTGGACTAACTAGTCTTAACAACAGAAGGACTGGGGTTAAAGGGTGTGATAGTTGGAGCTGTGTGTCAACTTGGCTGGCCCACAATTCTGTGTAGTTTAAGCAATTGTGATGTGGGTTATTCCAATGATGGGATCAGATACATATGTTTTGAGCAGCCAATCCATTGAAAGGGAGTTTCCCTAGGGGTGTGTCCTGCTTCCAATATATTTGTGGACATCCTGGGAAAAGAGACACTCTTCTGTGGATTGGGATCCTGTTGTGCTGCCTATAACTGTCCATGAGCAAACCATCCACCATTCAGCCTGGAGATCTTGGATTCATCATTCATTGGAGTCAACAGCCGGTATACTACCTCCAACCTTGAGCTCGTCAGCCCCTGCAGCTGTATGAGTCAGGAAAAACCTCCAGCTTGATGTTTGATCCAAGAACTTGGGACTTGCCAGTTTATGTAAGCATGTGAGCCATTTTCTTAAAATAAATTTATCTTTCTCTGTATGTATATATAAGCTTTACTGGGTTTGCTTCTCTAGAGAACCCAGTCTAACACATTTGATACTGGGAGTGGTTCTAGAAAGACAAAATCATAAGCTGAGCTTCCTAAATTGGTCCTCACCAATTCTATTTTGGTTCTCCAATTTGATTAATCATAAAGGCACTGGTGACCCTGCCTCCCTTAGTAAAGAGGGCCCTGCTAATCCATGGCATAAGGTGGCAACATTAATATGCAAAATAGCACCACCAATAGATCAAGTACTTTTTATAAGTGAGGCTCTGGGTGATTACATATTTGATACTTTTCTGCAATTTTGTCAGCATGAAGAGTATAAGGGAACTGGTTGGTTGGTCCTACTTATGCTAAATAATGTGGTGAAAGAGTGAGATTAATTCAAGGCTGCTGAGTCACAGCTTAAGCACTGTATAAAAGACCTCAATGTTTCCAGTTGTGCTCTGAAAGAAAGCCTTATTTCTTCTAGTAACAGAGTTGATATTGCTGGAAACCAAACCCAGAGTCTTATTGTAAGGGTAGCTGAACTACAATGCCAATTAAATTGCCATCCCAGAATGGTGTCTGAAGTGGAAGTGAGGGCACTGATTGGGAAAAAATGGGATCCTGAACCCTGGAATGGAGACATATAGGCAGACAGTCAGGAAGATCAGGATATGGAGCCTGTAAATTCTATTGTATACCTCCCATCTGAAAGGATTACTGTAAAACTATTATTCTCTCCATCTCAGTTTGATGAAATTAACCCAGCTCTTCCTGCTGGGTCATTGCCTGAGGCAGAGTCCATGGAAGACGTTGGTGAATGTTCCCACAAACTTCCCCAACCACCCATTGTTGCTGCTAGACCTATAACTAAAGTTAAGTCCAAACGAGCCCCAAAAGTTGACATACAAAGTGTGACTGAGCAGGTGGTATGCTACACCTGAAAAGACCTACTTGATTTTGCTAACATGTACAGACAGAAACCTGGAGAATATGTATAGGAATGGCTACTGAAGGTGTGGGATAATAGTGCAAGGAATATAACATTGGATCAGTCTGAGTTTATTGATTTAGGCCCACTAAGTAGACTCTTCATTCAGTGTTTCAGCTCAAGAGGTTAGGAAAGGACCTAATAGTTTATTTCGTTGGCTTACTGAAGCATGGATTATGCAGTGGCCTACATTAAGTAAAGCTGAAGTACCAGACTTGCCTTGGTATAATGTAGAAGAAGGTGTCCAGAGGCTTAGGGTAATTGGCCTGTTAGAATGGATTTATCAGATTAGACCCCTAGAGCCACAAATGGAAAGTCCAGAAGACACACCTTTCACCAGTATGGTGAGGAATAAATTTGTGAAGGGAGCTCAAGCATCCTTGAAGACTGCTGTGATTGCTATTTTATATAAGCCAGATTTGACAGTGGGAACTGCCCTAATTGAACTAAGACACTTAACTATGATGGGGCTGATTGGTAGTAGGGAAGGATAATAGACGTAGTATGGGACAAGTGGCAGCAGTTAATCAAAAGAAAAGTGGGCATGGTTACCGTAATGAACCAAAGAGTCAGAACAATAATCAGAATACTCTGACTTGTGTGGAATTATGGCATTGGCTATTTAGTCATGGTGTTCCTAGTAGTGAAATACATGGCAAACCTACTAAGTATTTACTTGATCTGCATAGACAGAAGAATTCTAGGTCACGTGAAGAGCAGCCTAGACTGAATCACCACAATACAGAGTCATGACCTCTCAATCAATTCCTAGACTTGAGTCAGTATCCAGACCCACAGCTCCTTGAATGAAGGAGAGGCTGGGTCCCTTTGAGGAAGGACCCTGCTACATTGCCAAAAATGTATAATGTCAATATTTCTTTCAGCATTCCCCAAAGGGATCTGAGGCCTTTTACGAGAGTGACTGTTCATTGGGGAAAAGGAAATAATCAGACTTTTTGGGGATTACTTGACACTGGCTCTGAACTGACACTAATTCCAGGAGACCCAAAGTGTCATTGTGGCCCACCAGTCAGAGTGGGGGCATATGGAGGTCAAGTTATTGATGGAGTCT
>NW_006921737.1:5535569-5551823 GCF_000298275.1 Orycteropus afer afer | reverse complement strand
ATACAGAAGCTCTGGTAGCATAGTGCCTAAGGCACTTGACTGCTAACCAGAAGGCTGGCTGTTCAAACTCACCAGCCACTCCTCAGAAGGAAGGGTGGGCAATCTACTTTCGTAGTGATACTGTCTCGGAAACCCTATGAGTCAGATCCAATTCGACAGCACACAACAACAACACATATGAATACAATCATTGTTAACTATTATTGTATTTGAATAATTAATACTCTTTAAAAAGGAAAACATGAAAAGGTACACAAAAAGAACAGATAATAAAGGCAAATATTATTGCAGACACAATACTGTGTAAAAAATACTAATAACTATCTCCCTTAGTCTACAACTGCTCAAAATATCTGATTTTAAGTTCAAAGTCTTAATTAATTTTAAATTTAAGGGAAAAAAATTCTGTCTTCTAATATGTTCTATGTATGTTCTATCATATTTTTTATACAATTGTCTTTTTCTATTTTATGTCATTAGGTCATTCATATTGTCTTGGTTCTCTAGTGCTGGTATAACAGAAATACCACAAGTGGATGACTTAACAAACATGAATTTACTCTTTTACAATTTAGGAGGCTAGAGGTCCAAAATCAGAGTGACATCTGTAGGGGCTGGATGAAGGCCCCTCAATCTTGTGCTTCAAATCTGCCTCTTATTCTAGGCTCACTAGAGCTAGAAGCCTCTCCTACCTCAGGCAATAGGATATTGTCTTTTTATTCTAAAATAAATGATATGAATGCACTATTCCCTTGTTTAATGGTCATCATTGTAAATTTCCTGAGCCCAACCAAGACCTACAGAACTACTTGGTCCTGTGCCTTCCCCATGAGGGGTTACAGAGTAAACTGTTTGGATCCGTAGAATTTTCATTGGCTGATTTTTGGAGGTAGATCACCAGATCTTTCTTCCTCATCTGCTCCACCAGCAGGTGAGTAGTGGGTGCATATGATGTTCATTGGCTGGTAATCAAACACAGATCTGCCTGGAAGACAAAGTCTACCATTGAACCACCACTGCTGCCCTACTATCACACATGTTGTTGTTGTTGTTAATGTGCCGTCGAGTTGGACACAACTCATAGCAACTCCTCCTTGGGTTTCCGAGGCAGTATCACTATGGAAGTAGATTGTCCCATCTTCCTTCTGAGCAGTAGCTGGTGGGTTTGAACCACCAGCCTTCTGGTTAGCAGTCAAGTGCCCTAGGCACTATGTTACCAGAACTCCTAAGTATCACACATATTACACACATATTAGGGTCAAATTAGTTTCTTCCATTTCCTAGCCATGTGAATCTTAGTTAAGATCCTTAAACTCTGTACACTTCACTCTCCTCATCTGTAATTTGGTGATAATAGTATAACAGCTGCATCATAGCTTTATGGTGTCAAATAAGGATAAACTATGAAGAGTTCTTAGTACAATGCCTGACACATTATAAGTCCTCCATAAAGGACACTTACTATTTTCACCATCCTTTTCTGCACTGTGGATTTTTACTTCTCTCTGTCTTTGTTTATGCTCTTCCTTTTGCCTGGTTTACTTTTTTCTCATCTTCCCTTTATTTTTCATGTATTATTTTAAGTCCATGATATCTGTTACTCATCCTTTAAAATCTTTTTTAATTCATTCCATCCCTTATTCAGGCAAAAATCATTGTTCCCAACTTGTTCTTTGTTAACCACATCATCATATTTATTGTCATATTTTATTATGGGTATGTGTATGTTCATGTCATTGGCAAGATGGTGAGATTATTGAAGATGCCAACTCTGGCTTATTCAGTTTTTAAACCCAGGCACCTGTCATAGTTTGTTTCCCAGAGCAAGCTTACAACAACTGTTTGCTGCATGAATAAAAGAGATAAAATAGCTGTTATGGGTAAAGAACTTGGGGATAATTATGAGAATACATTTTATATATTACATTGAATTTTTATTATAATTTATTCCCTCATCCTCATTCCTATAAGTGAGGTGTTAGTCAGTACAATTAACTGCTATGCATTTTTTTTTAGTGTCAGAATGCTTTCTTTCCTTCTTATAGCTTGCAAATCCTTGGGTCTCAGCTATGCCCATCTATATTTACCTTACTCAGGCCTATATATTTTTATTTAGCTTGGACCCCTGCACACTGATACCTGGCTATCTTTAACAATATCTTTACCTGGTCTGCTAATTCCCAGTTTCAGTCTTTAATGCCAACCCTGCCTATATAACTTCTCCAGTTCTCCCCTTTATGCAACTTGCTAGATGTTTTCCTTCATTTCATTTCAGCCCATAGGACTTCAAAGTTACTGCATGCCTCTTTCTATGGAAGTGGCCAGGATCCTTAGTTGCCCAGTGCTCTGTGATCACTTCTGCTGTGCTAGTCCTTGGGCTTGCCAGTCTTTTCTGGCTCTGACCTGCAGATTTCTTTACCCTTCTATAATAGACACCAGAAGACATTATATACTCATAAATGAAAGAGTGGAAATGTCCTGGCACAAGGGCATAGCCACAAGGTGCAGCATTTATCCAGAAAGCTGCTCAGTCCAGCTGAAATCCTCTTTTTCCCTCTTGTAGCCCTTTTTCTGAAAAAGGAGCTTCCTTTCCCCAAGGGTAGCTACTCCCAAGACCCTGGAAGCTGAAGTAAAGCCCTAACCCTGTGGTGCTGACAGTATAGTTGGCTCTATAGCCAGTGTCTGCAATGATAGTGAAAAAAATATTAATAAATAATATGATGTCATAGGGTTATCAGAAATAGCTTTGTACTAGGTAGGATCAATGCAGAATTTGGGTCTTATAAAGATACTTAGAAATCCAGATACCCTTGATAATGAAGTGAGCTAAAAATCTGAAAAGGACTCCTGAGGTTTTATTTTATTTTAAGGAAAAGGCTTCAATCTAATGGGGATGAATGCTCAGTTGGCTAGGAGGCCCAGACTTGTGCCAGATAGCAAGGCTAATGCATTTATGTAACCTCCTTAATCACATCTATAAAGGACCCAACTGGATGATGAATATTATTTTCCCTGCAGTTGTCAAAGGACTCATCCACCTATTCTACCCTGAATCTTGAATATTGAATTCGTCCTTTATCTAAGTTGCCAAATCTAATTATTTGGAATTAAGTCTCTGAATTGGTGACTCTTAGATAGCTGGGAAGGCCAGAAGTTAGTCCAATGGAATGCCATATGTTAGGCCTGAATTGTCATTGAAAGAATACTCGTTTGCAGAGTATATCTTCGTCATGTAAAGGATACTCAGAAATGTTGGGATAGGTTTCCAGTTCTCACCTGTATTCTTCTAAAAGAGTGGGTTTACCTGGCCCAAGCAGTAAACATACTTAACTAATCCTGAACTTTTTCACTTAGCCTCCAATTTGGTTTCCGGTCTTATTTGTCCATAATTTGAGTTGTGGTGTTTCAGCTAAACAACAGCTGGGAGTTGACAGCAACCCAGCTGCAGCCTGCTAGAGGAAACACTTGAGCTCCTAAATGTATAAAAATGATAAAATGACTAGACGTATAGGTTTCTAATTGCAGCCAGGATTCTGCAGCTGGGAAGTCACCAGAAGAAATATATTCTGTGCTGTAATCCACCAATCATGCACTCCACCCCAACCGAAAATTGCTTCCCTATCCTCCACCCCTAAGATTGTTGCCAAAATGTACATTCCGGTTCCAACTCCCTAGCCATTTTCACTTCTCATTAGGAGCTGACCCAACTCTATTCCTCCAAATGCATCCATGGACTGAGCCAAGGACATAGATCATTTGAAGTTTGAGGAGGGTGTGATGATACTGTAATGTCAAGAAATAAGGCTCAGATGTAGGCCTAGGATGAGATCTGTGTGGCTTACAAAGGCAGCACCCAATCCAGCACTGCCTGCAACACCATATACATCTCTTCTTCTTTTCTTTTCCTCCTCTCCTTCCCACTTTTCCTCTCCTCTCTGCATTCCTTACTTTCTACAAACAACTGCCACAAATCATCATCCATCTCTGTCAAACCAGTTTCAATAATGAGATTTTTAAAATTTTTTTTTTGTCATTTGGTTGAAAGTTTACACAGCAAATTCATTTTCCATACAGCAGCTCACATCCACTTTGCCTCATAACATTAACTGCAATTTCCCACAATGGAACAACTCCCCTCCCACTTCCTCCCCATAGTTACCTCTTCCCTGTATCCTTCTCTCCCATGCACTTCTGCCCTGAGATGAGAGTATTTTTGACCTTCTCTCTTAGCTTATCTCTCAAAAATTCAAAACATTCCTCTTTCCTTGTAGCAGAAATTTCCCTTATGTTTTTTAATCATCTCTTTGTCTCTATAGTTGCTCCTCCAAATATTTGTTCTAGATATAGGGGAGGGTACTAAACCATTATATTTTCAAGGAAACTTTTTCTTCTGTTTGAAATTTGTTTTTCAAAACTATCATCCCACTGTGGATATAAAAAAGATGAGCAAGCCAGTGATTTTTCTCCTTTCCTGGGGTACTAAGCTTCAGTCTCTTGGACTAACTAGTCTTAACAACAGAAGGACTGGGGTTAAAGGGTGTGATAGTTGGAGCTGTGTGTCAACTTGGCTGGCCCACAATTCTGTGTAGTTTAAGCAATTGTGATGTGGGTTATTCCAATGATGGGATCAGATACATATGTTTTGAGCAGCCAATCCATTGAAAGGGAGTTTCCCTAGGGGTGTGTCCTGCTTCCAATATATTTGTGGACATCCTGGGAAAAGAGACACTCTTCTGTGGATTGGGATCCTGTTGTGCTGCCTATAACTGTCCATGAGCAAACCATCCACCATTCAGCCTGGAGATCTTGGATTCATCATTCATTGGAGTCAACAGCCGGTATACTACCTCCAACCTTGAGCTCGTCAGCCCCTGCAGCTGTATGAGTCAGGAAAAACCTCCAGCTTGATGTTTGATCCAAGAACTTGGGACTTGCCAGTTTATGTAAGCATGTGAGCCATTTTCTTAAAATAAATTTATCTTTCTCTGTATGTATATATAAGCTTTACTGGGTTTGCTTCTCTAGAGAACCCAGTCTAACACATTTGATACTGGGAGTGGTTCTAGAAAGACAAAATCATAAGCTGAGCTTCCTAAATTGGTCCTCACCAATTCTATTTTGGTTCTCCAATTTGATTAATCATAAAGGCACTGGTGACCCTGCCTCCCTTAGTAAAGAGGGCCCTGCTAATCCATGGCATAAGGTGGCAACATTAATATGCAAAATAGCACCACCAATAGATCAAGTACTTTTTATAAGTGAGGCTCTGGGTGATTACATATTTGATACTTTTCTGCAATTTTGTCAGCATGAAGAGTATAAGGGAACTGGTTGGTTGGTCCTACTTATGCTAAATAATGTGGTGAAAGAGTGAGATTAATTCAAGGCTGCTGAGTCACAGCTTAAGCACTGTATAAAAGACCTCAATGTTTCCAGTTGTGCTCTGAAAGAAAGCCTTATTTCTTCTAGTAACAGAGTTGATATTGCTGGAAACCAAACCCAGAGTCTTATTGTAAGGGTAGCTGAACTACAATGCCAATTAAATTGCCATCCCAGAATGGTGTCTGAAGTGGAAGTGAGGGCACTGATTGGGAAAAAATGGGATCCTGAACCCTGGAATGGAGACATATAGGCAGACAGTCAGGAAGATCAGGATATGGAGCCTGTAAATTCTATTGTATACCTCCCATCTGAAAGGATTACTGTAAAACTATTATTCTCTCCATCTCAGTTTGATGAAATTAACCCAGCTCTTCCTGCTGGGTCATTGCCTGAGGCAGAGTCCATGGAAGACGTTGGTGAATGTTCCCACAAACTTCCCCAACCACCCATTGTTGCTGCTAGACCTATAACTAAAGTTAAGTCCAAACGAGCCCCAAAAGTTGACATACAAAGTGTGACTGAGCAGGTGGTATGCTACACCTGAAAAGACCTACTTGATTTTGCTAACATGTACAGACAGAAACCTGGAGAATATGTATAGGAATGGCTACTGAAGGTGTGGGATAATAGTGCAAGGAATATAACATTGGATCAGTCTGAGTTTATTGATTTAGGCCCACTAAGTAGACTCTTCATTCAGTGTTTCAGCTCAAGAGGTTAGGAAAGGACCTAATAGTTTATTTCGTTGGCTTACTGAAGCATGGATTATGCAGTGGCCTACATTAAGTAAAGCTGAAGTACCAGACTTGCCTTGGTATAATGTAGAAGAAGGTGTCCAGAGGCTTAGGGTAATTGGCCTGTTAGAATGGATTTATCAGATTAGACCCCTAGAGCCACAAATGGAAAGTCCAGAAGACACACCTTTCACCAGTATGGTGAGGAATAAATTTGTGAAGGGAGCTCAAGCATCCTTGAAGACTGCTGTGATTGCTATTTTATATAAGCCAGATTTGACAGTGGGAACTGCCCTAATTGAACTAAGACACTTAACTATGATGGGGCTGATTGGTAGTAGGGAAGGATAATAGACGTAGTATGGGACAAGTGGCAGCAGTTAATCAAAAGAAAAGTGGGCATGGTTACCGTAATGAACCAAAGAGTCAGAACAATAATCAGAATACTCTGACTTGTGTGGAATTATGGCATTGGCTATTTAGTCATGGTGTTCCTAGTAGTGAAATACATGGCAAACCTACTAAGTATTTACTTGATCTGCATAGACAGAAGAATTCTAGGTCACGTGAAGAGCAGCCTAGACTGAATCACCACAATACAGAGTCATGACCTCTCAATCAATTCCTAGACTTGAGTCAGTATCCAGACCCACAGCTCCTTGAATGAAGGAGAGGCTGGGTCCCTTTGAGGAAGGACCCTGCTACATTGCCAAAAATGTATAATGTCAATATTTCTTTCAGCATTCCCCAAAGGGATCTGAGGCCTTTTACGAGAGTGACTGTTCATTGGGGAAAAGGAAATAATCAGACTTTTTGGGGATTACTTGACACTGGCTCTGAACTGACACTAATTCCAGGAGACCCAAAGTGTCATTGTGGCCCACCAGTCAGAGTGGGGGCATATGGAGGTCAAGTTATTGATGGAGTCTTAGCTAAGGTGCATCTCACAGTGGGTCCCTGAACCCATCCTGTAGGATTTCCCCAGTTCCAGAATGTATAATTGGAATAGGTATACTGAGCAATTGGCAGAATTCCAACATCAGGTCCCTAACATGTGGAGTAAGGGCTATTATGGTAGGAAAAGTCAAGTGGAAGCCATTAGAACTGCTTCTACCTACAAAAATAGTAAACCAAAAGCAGTACTGCATCCCTGGTGGGGTTTCAGAGATTACCACCAAGGACTTGAAGGATGCAAGGGTGGTGATTCCTACCACATCGCCATTTTATTTATCTATTTGGCCCATGCAAAAAACAGATGGATCTTGGAGAAAGACAGTAGATTATAAAAAACTTAATCAGGTGGTGACTCCAATTGAAGCTACTGTTCCTGATGTGGGTTCATTGCTTGAGCAAATTAGTACATATCCTGGTACTTGGTATGCAGCTATTGATCTGGCCAATGTCTTTTTCTCAATACCAATTTCAAAGGACCTTCAGAAGCAGTTTGCCTTCAGCTGGCAAGGCCAACAGTATACTTTCACAGTGCTTCCTCAGAGGTATATCAACTCCCCAGCACTATGTCATTATTTAGTCTGTAAGGATCTTGATCACCTTTCCCTTCCACAAGACATTACACCAGTCCATTATATTGATGACATTATGCTGACTGAATCTAGTAAGGAAGAAGTATTGATGACTCTAGACTTATTGGTGACACATCTGCATGCTACAGGGTGGGAAATTAATCCAACAAAAATTTAGGCACCTTCTACCTCAGTGAAATTTCTAAGGGCCCAATGGTGTGGAGCACGTTGAGATAATCCTACTAAAGTGAAGGATAAATTATTGTATCTAGCTTCCCCCACAACTAAAAAGGAGGCTCAACATCTGGTGAGGCACTTTGGATTTGGGAGGCAACATGTCCCTCATTTGGGTGTATTGCTTTGGCCTATTTATCAAGTGAATCAGAAAGCTGCTAGTTTTGCGTGGGGCCCAGAACAACAGAAGGCTCTGCAACAGGTTCAGGCTGCTGTGCAGGCTGCTCTTCCACTTAGGCCATATGATCTGATTGATCCAATGGTGCTTGAAGTGTCTGTAGGAGATAGAGATGCTATTTGGAATCTTTGGCAGGTCTCTAATAGTGAATTGCAACACAGACCCTTGGGATTTTGGAGCAAAGCCTTGCCATCCTCTGCAGGTAACTACTCTCCTTTTGAGAAACAGCTTTTGGCTTGATACTGGGCTTTAATAAAGACTGAATGCCTAACCATGGGCCACCAAATCACCATGAGGCCTGAGCTGCCCATCATGAACTGGGTGTTGTCTGGCCCACAGAGTCATTAAATTTGATGTGCACAGAAGAACTCCATCATTAAATGGAAGTGGTATATCAGAGATCAGGCTCGAGAAGGACCTGAAGGCACAAGTAAGTTGCATGAGGAAATGGCCCAAATGCCTATGGGCTCCACTCTGGTCACATTACCTTCCCTCTCCCAGTGCCCACCTATGGCCTCATGGGGAGTTCCTTATGATCAGTTGACTGAGGAAGATAAAACTTGTGCCTGTTTTACGGATGGTTCTGTGTGATATGCAGGCACCACTTGAAAGTGGACAGCAGTGGCACTGCAGTCCCTTTCTGGGACTTCCCTGAAGGACAGTGGTGAAGAGAAATCCTCCCAATGGGCAGAACTTTGAGCCATGCATATGGCTGTTCACTTTGCATGGAATAAGAAATGGCCAGATGCACGCTTGTATATAGATTCATGAGGTGTGGCTAATGGCTTGGCCAGATGGCCTGGGACTTGGAAAGAGCATGAATGTAAAATTGTGACAAGGATGTATGGGGAAGAGGTATGTGAATAGATCTCTCTGACTGGGCCAAAAGAGTAAAGATATTTGTATCATGTGAATGCCTACCAAAAGGTGACCTCAGCAGAGGAGGATTTTAACAATCAGGTGGATAGGATGACACGTTCAGTCGAAACCAACCATCCTTTTTCCCCAGCTACTCCTGTCATTGCTCAATGGGCTCATGAGCAAAGTGGCCATGGTGGCAGGGATGGAGTTTATGCATGGGCTCAGCAACATGGACTTCCACTTACCAAGGCTGATTTGGCTACCGCCATTGCTGAGTGCCCAATCTGCCAGCAGCAGGGACCAACACTGAGTCTGTGATATGGAACCATTCCTCCGGGTGATCAGCCAGCAACCTGGTGGCAGCTTGGTTCCATCATGGAAAGGACAATATTTTGTTCTTACTGAAATAGATACTTATTCTGGATATAGATTCGCCTTCCCTGTATGCAATGCTTCTGCCAAAACTACAATCCATGGACTCACAGAATGCCTTATTCACTGTCATGGTATCCCACACAGCATTGCTTCAGATAAAGAGACTCACTGCACAGCAAATGAAGTGTGGTAATGGACCTGTGCTCATGGAATTCACTGGTCTTACCATGTTCCCCATCATCCTGAAGCATCCGGCTTGATAGAACAATGGAATGGCCTACTGAAAACACAATTACAGAGCCAGCTAGGTGGCAATACCTTGAAGGGTTGGGGCAATGTTCTCCAGGAGGCTGAATTTCCTCTAGACCAGCATCCAATACATGGTGCTGTTTCTCCTATAGCCAGGATTCATGGGTCCAGGAACCATGAGGTGAAAATGGGAGTGGTACCAGTCACTATTACCATTAGTGACCCACTCAAAAACTTTTTGCTTCCTGTCCCTGCTACCCTATGCTCTGTTGTCTGGAGATCTTAGTCCCAAAGGAAGGAACTCTTCCACCTGGAGACACAATATTGTTTGCATTGAACTGGAAATTAAGAATGCCACCCGGCCATTTTGGATTCCTCATGCCTCTGGATCAACAGACAAAGAAGGGCATCACTGTACTATCTGATGTGATAGAACCTGATTACCAAGGAGAAATTGGATTGACATTACATAATGGAGGTAAAGAAGAATATGTCTGAGATACAGGAGATTCTTTAGGATGTCTCTTAGTACTACCATGCCCTGTGATTAAAATCAATGGAAAATTGTGATATGACTACTAATGGTCCAGATCCTTCAGGAATGAAGGTTTGGGTCATCCCACCAGGCAAAGAACCACAACCAGCTGAGGTGCTTGCTGAGGGCAAGGGAAATATGGAACGGGTGGTAGAAGAAGGTAGTTCTGAGTATCAGCTACAACCATGTGACCAGTTGCAGAAACGAGGACTGTGATTGTTTTATTTCTTCATTGTATATGTGAATCAAATATTTTTGTTTCCTTCTGTTATGAACTATGAGATGTAAATAAGGTTAATGCATTTTGGTTGTACGTGTGTTAATGTATCATGTTAGGTGCAAATATGACTTTGTAATTGTCCTTATTTAGAGATTATATATGGTTAAGAAGATGTATACAACTACCAAGTTGACAAGGGATGGACTGTGATAGTTAGAACTGTGTATCAACTTGGCTGGACCATAATTCTGTGTGGTTTAAGCAATTGTCATGTGGGTTATTCCCATGACAGGATTGGATGTATATGTTTTGAGCAGCCAATCCATTGAAAGGGCGTTTTCCTAAGGGTGTGGCCTTCTTCCAATATATTTATGGACATACTGGGAAAAGAGACACTCTTCTGTGGATCAGGATCCTGTTGTGATGCCTACAGCTGTCCACGAGCAAACCATCCACCATTCAGCCTGGAGATCTTGGATTTGTTATTCATTGGAATCAACAGCCAGTATCTTGCCTTCCAACCTTGAGTTCATCAGTCCCTGAAGCTGCATGACTCAAGAAAACCCTCCAGCTTGATGTCTGATCCAGGAACTTGGGATTTGCCAGCTGCTATAAGTCTGTGAGCCATTTTCCTAAGATAAATTTCTCTTTGTGTGTGTGTGTGTTTGTGTATGGAGCTCTGGTAGCATAGTGCCTAAGGCACTTGACTGCTAACCAGGAGGCTAGTGGTTCAAATTCACCAGCCACTCCTTGGAAGAAAGATTGGGCAATCTACTTCCGTAGTGTTAACACCTCGGAAACTCAAGGAGGGGTCGTTATGAGTTGGGTCCGACTTGATGGCACATAACAACAACAATATATATAAGGTTTACTGGTTTTGCTTCTCTAGAGAACCCAGTCTAATACAGAGGGTGTGTAAGAAAGGTGGCCAAGAAAGGAAAGTGTTTCTTGAGTAATCCAAAATATTATCTTGCAACACTGTGGGGCCAGTGGTATTACAAAGCTTTGGCTTATTTATTTTTATATACTTAACCCAAAGGTCCAGAGAATTTCCTAGAATAAAATTTATTAGGAAGAAGATTGTCAGCTCTTTTCTACCATGGAGCTACTGGGTGGCTTTGGACCTCCAACCTTTCAATGAACAGTAGACCAGCAATTATTGCATGATCATGACATCAGGCATTTGTAAGATTTTCAAAAATATACCCCATATATCGTCTTAGGGGGAGCTCTGGTGGCATAGTGCCTAAAGTACTTGAGTGCTAATCAGAAGGCTGGTCAAACCCACCAGCCACCTTGGAAGGAAGTTTGAGGAATCTACTTCTGTAGTGATACTGCCTTGGAAATCCAAAGAGGAATCACCATGAGTCGAATCCAACTCAATGGTAGTGAGTTTGGTTTTTGGTTTTTATTATCTTGGGGAGCTCTGGTGGTGTAGTGTCTAAGGCACTTGACTGCTAACCAGAAGTCTGGCTGTTCAAACCCACCAGCCACTCCTCATAAGGAAGACTGGGCAATCTACTTCCATAGTGATACTGCTTCAGAAACCCAAGGAGGGGTTGCTATGAGTTGGATCTGATTCAACAGCAGTGAGTTTAGTTTTGATATCATCTTATGTAATGTTTATTATGACTTGTCACTTTTTCCTGCATATTCATGAATGAGCCAGAGAACATAAAAATAAGCTCATAATTTGAACTGGAGAATTTAAGCAGAAGGAACATGGCATGGGCAATTGAATCTATCACCTCCCATCTGGTCTGTTGGGGTTTAGATCAGAAGTAGGCATACCAGAGTCCAGGAACCAAACCAATAAATAAAGTTTTATTGGAATACAGCAGTACTTATTCATGTATGCATGGCTTTTGCACTCCAATAGCAGCTTAAGTAGTTATAAGAGACTATGAAGCCCACCAAACACAACAACTGCATGACACAGATCCATTGCTGTTCAATAAATTCTGCCTCATGACAACCCCTTCCATTACAGAATAGAACTGTTCCATAGGATTTTCTTGGATATAATTTTTACAGAAGCAGGTTGTTAGGCTTTTCTTCCATGGGTTTGAACTGCCAACTTTTGGGTTAGTGGTTAAATCCAAATCATTTGTACCACCCAGGGACCTTCTCGGGCCACAAAATCTAAAATATTTACTATCTGACCCTTAATAGAAAAAGTTATCCAACCTTTGGTCTACATTATTGAGAAGCATTCATATACTGCCTCGGAAGCCCAAGGAGGGGTCGCTATGAGTCAGAACCGACTCGACAGCAATGAGTTTGGTTTGGTTTAGAGAAAATCAATATGCCCCTTAATTGTTTTGGGGTGCTATTTTCTAATCAGTGATCAAAATAATATATTAAAAAAGGAAGATTAGGGAATAAGAGGAAGAAAGTAAACAAAGAACAACATGGAATCATATTTTTCAGTCAGTGGGGAAGAGGCACGCTGGAGTAACCCAGGTTTTTCACTCAAGGTGGTTTATGGTATTTCAAAAAGCTGAGTGTTAGGACTTCTGTGGGCCTGTTGTTCCACATGGCAGCTGTGATATCCAACTGAGCTCTCCCAGCCTTTCTCCTTATCTCATATTTTCTGTTATTTTTACACTTGAGAAGTCACTCCAGATGCAGCTCTGCTGAAAGTAACATAATTAAGTAAGGATGCCTCCCCTCGATCTTCCATCATCTGTGGAGTGGGTGCAGGCTGCATTTGCTCTGAGAATCTGATGTTTTCCCCAGTGGGTCACTGAGTAGACTGAACATATGGGACACTTGTAGGCATTTTTTACAATTTCCTCTGATGAATCCATTTGTAACTCTTTGCTCAGTTACAACAAAGGTTTCTTTTTTTTTTTTTTTTGTAGTCTCTAGAAGGTATTGCTGTGCATAGAGCCAGGAAGTCTTGAAATATCTGCTTAGCTGCGGAGAAATTTTTGCATGTGACTGATTTTTACTTTAATAGATTAGAAGCTGATGCATTTTATTTATCCGCATGACAAAAACATGATTCTAGAGAAAATCCAATAGGAGGAATTACCTTCTTACATCTTTATCTTGGCAACTGTTTTCAGTCTCATTGTTTTCATCACGATGTTATAGATAAGGAAACTGATTGCAAACTGGTGATGTGACTTGCTCAAGATTGCAGTGAAATCACACAAATAGGAATGAAATATTCTGTTGCAGAGAGGCACCTGCCATATTAAAACAGCATAAATTCTGGAATAAGGAGACCTGGATTCCCATACATTTCTACCATCTATCTACAAGGTCTAAGATTTTGGTTGGTTCACTCTATAACTTCTCTGAGCCTCAGTTTGTGTGGAAAACACCATGAGGTTTGGCAGTATTTGTTAACAGGCAGAAAGCTAGACAGTGGAAGGGCTTGTGGCCAGAAGTTTAGGCAGGGACCAGGTCATGAAGAACTTTGTAAGTCTTGCTAAGGAGTCCCAAATTAATCCAGAGAGCTATGGAGATCCATTAAAACTCTTGGGCAAAAGTGTGACTCAACAGTCACAGTGCCTTTGTGATTGAACACTCTGGATATTCTGTGAGTTACTACTCCAAGAGGGCCCCAATTTTGAAGCTAAGGAACCATTTGCTCAGTTTCCCAGGATGAATTACAGCTGTGGCAGAAAAGATAGAGAGAAGTGAAGTTGTTTCTAGAAATAGTAAACATAATTTCTAGAGGAAAGACATTGATTGAATGTGGGTGGTGAAGAAGAGAAATATGCTTATACCGAAGAGTAATTGGTTGCCATGAGTCAGAATCAACTGGAAGGCAATGAGTTTGGTTTAGATTCCATTCCAAAGAAGAATGACCTAAGAAAATGTGGAAATTATTGAACAATTATTAAAAATTACTATCACTTGCAAGTACAATTTTGCTGAAAATAATTTTTAAAAATTGTTGCAACAGTTCATGGGTAGGGAACTGCCAGAAATTCAGGCTAGATTCAGAATAGTACATGGAATGAGGGACGTCATTGCTGATATCAGATGGATCATTGTTGAAAGCAGAGAATACTAGAAAGATGTTTACCTGTGTTGTAGTGACTATGCAAAGGCATCCAACTCTGTGGATCATAAAAAATTATGGATAACATTGCAAAGAATGGGAATTCCAGAACACTTAATTGTGCTCATGTAGAACCAGAGGGCAGTCTCTCAAACAGAACAAGGGAGATACTGCATGGTTTAAAATTAGGAAAGGTGTGTGCCAGGTTTGTACCCTTTCATCATATTTATACTCAATATGGATGCTGAGAAAGTAATCTGAGCAGCTGGGCTACGGGAAGAAAAATGCAGCATCAGGATTAGAGGAAGGTTAATTAACAACATGTGATATGCAGATTACACACCTTGCTTGCTGAAAGTGAAGAGGACTTGCTTGCTAAAAGCAAAGAGGACTGATGAAGATCAAAGACTGCAGGCTTCAGTATGGATTATAACTTAATTAGCAATGTCATGATAAATGGAGAAAATATTGAAATTGTTAAGGATTTCATTTCCTTTCAATCCACAATCAACATCCTTGGAAGCAGCAGTCAAGAAATCCAACAAATTTGCTGCAAAAGACCTTTTTAAAGGTTAAAAAGCAAAGATGTTACATAGAGGACCAAAGTGTGCCTGACCCAAGCCACATTTTCAATAGGCTCATATGTATGTGAAAGCTGGACAGTGAATAAAGAAGACTGAAGAATTGATACCTTTGAATTACAGTGTAGATGAAGAATATTAAACAAATTGTGAACTGCCAGTAGATTGAAGAAATCTGTCTTGGAAGAAGTATAGCCAGAATGCTCCTTAAAGGCAAAGATGGCAAAACTTCATCTACTGTACTTTGGACATGTTATCAGGAGGGACCAGTCTCTTGAGAAGGATATCATACTTGATAAGGCCAGTGAAAATGAAGAAGACCTTCAATGAGATGGATTGACAGTCGTTACAACAATGGGCTCAAACATGGCAATGAGTGTGAAGATGGTGAAGGATAGGGCAGTGTTTAATGCTGTTGTACCTAGGGTAGCTCTGATGGCACTGAATAACAATAAGAAAGGTTGGTAGGTTGAACCCACCCAGTGGTGTTGTAGAAGAAAGGCCAGGTGATCTGCATCCATAAATATTACAGCCATAAAAACTCTTGTTATTGTTTTTAGGTGCCGTTGAGTTGTTTCCGACTCATAGCAACCCCATACACAGCAGAACGAAACACCACTCGATCCCGCACCAGCTCCATGATCCTCGGTATAGTTGAGCCCATTGTCAAAGCCACTGTGTCAATCCATCTCACTGAAGGCTTTCCCTCTTTCATTGACCCTCCACCTTATCAAACATGACATCCTTTTCAAGGGAATGGTCCCTTCTGACAACATGACTAAAACAGGTGAGACGAAGTCTGGCCATTCTCATGTCCAAGGACCATTTCAGCTGCACTTCCTCCAGGAAATCTGTTAGTTCTTTTAGCAATCCATGGTACTTTCAGCATTCTATGCCAGCACCACAACTCAAAATCATCAACTCTTCTTTGGTCTTCCTTATTTATTGTCCAGCTCTCACATGCATATGAGGCAATTGGAATATCATGTCTTGTGTCAGGCGCACCTTAGTCCTCAAGGAGACATCCTTGCTCCTCAGCACTTCAAACAGTTCCTTTGCAGCTGGCTTGCCCAGTGCTGTACATCATCTAATGTCCCGACTGCTACTTCCATTGGCGTCGATTGTAGAACCAAGCAATGCGAATTCTTTGACAACTTCAATCTTTTCTCCATTTATTGTGATGCAGCTTATTGGTCCAGTTGTAAGGATTTTTGTTTTCTTTATATTGAGATGTAATCCATACTGCAGACTGTATTCTTCAATCTTCCTCCGTAAGTGCCTCAAGTCATCCTCACTTTCAGCAAGCAAAGGGGTTGTCAGCGTATCGCAGGTGTTAATGATTCTCCCTCCAATCCTGATGCCAC
>NW_006921737.1:5531201-5534971 GCF_000298275.1 Orycteropus afer afer | reverse complement strand
AGTTGGCCAGGTAGCTGTCTTCCAAATCTCTTGGCATAGCCGAGTGAGTGCCTCCAGTGGGGCATCCATTTGTTGAAATATCTCAATGGGTATTCTGTCAATTCCTGAAGCCTTGTTCTTCACCAGTTCCTTCATTGAAGCTTTGACTTCCTCCTTAAATACCATTGGTTCTAGATCATATGCCACCTTCTGAAATGGATGAAGATCGACCAGTTTTTGATACAGTGACTCTGCATATTCTTTCCATCTTCTTTTGATGTTTCCTGCATCATTCAGTATTTTGCCCATAGAACTTTCAATATTGCAACTCAAGGCTTAAATTTTTTCCTCAGTTCTTTCAGCTTGACAAATGCTGATCCTGTTCTTCCCTTTTGGTTTTCTAACTCCAGGTTTTGGCACATTTCATTACAGCAATTGGCTTTGTCTTCTCGAGCTGCTCTTTGAAATCTTCTGTCAGCTCTTTTATCTTGTCATTTCTTTCATTTGCTTTAACTACTTTCTGCTCAAGGGCAAGTTTCAGAGTCTCTTCTCTCATCCATTTTTGTCTTATCTTCTTTTCTCATCTTTTTAATGACCTCTTGCTTTCTTCATGGATGATGTTCTTGATGTCATCCCACAATTCTGGTTTTCATTCATTAGTGTTCAATGCATCAAATCTATTCTTTCGATGATCTCTAAATTCAGGAGGGATATATTCAAGATCATATTTTGGCTCT
Organism: Orycteropus afer afer; assembly: GCF_000298275.1. Lineage (NCBI taxonomy): Eukaryota > Metazoa > Chordata > Mammalia > Tubulidentata > Orycteropodidae > Orycteropus > Orycteropus afer. The sequence continues at coordinate 5,534,255 of NW_006921737.1, read as the reverse complement.
CGTGGACTTGTTTTAATTTTCTTTAACTTCAAATTGAACTTGCATATGAGTAGTTGATGGTCTGTTCCACAATCAGCTCCTGGCCTAGTTTTGACTGAAGATATTGAGCTTTTCCATCACCTCTTGCCACAGACGTAGTCAATCTGATTCCTATGTGTTCCATCTGGTGAAGCCCACATGTACAGCTACAATTTGTGCTGTTGAAAAAAGATATTTGCAATGAATAAGTCATTGGTCTTGCAAAATTCTACCATGTGAGTTCCAGCATTATTTGTGTCACCAAGACCAAATTTTCCAGCTACCAGTAATTCTTCTTTGTTTCCAACTTTTGCTTTCCAGTCACCAGTGATAATTACCACATCCTGATTGCATGTTCAGTCAATTTCAGACTGCAGAAGTTGATAAAAATCTTTAATTTCCTCATGTGTGGCTTTGGTGGTTGGTGCATAAATTTGAAAAATAGTAGTATTAATGGGTCTTCCTTGTAGGCGTATGGATATTATCCCATCATTGAAAGCATTGCACTTCAGGACAGATCTTGAAACATCCTTTGTGATGATGAATGCCACACCATTCCTCTTCAATTTGTCATTCTCAACATAGTAGATCATATAGTTGTCTGATTCAAAATTGCTAAAAACAGTCCATTTCAGCCACTAATGCCTAGGATATCAATCTTCATGTGTTCCATTTCATTTTTGACAACTTCCAATTTCCATAGATTCATACTATGTACATTCCATGTTCTAATTATTAATAGATGTTTGCAGGTGTTTCTCCTCAATTTGAGTCATGCCATGTCAGCAAATGGAGGTCTGGAAAACTTTACCTTATCCATATCAGTAAGACTTGTTTTAATCTGATGATGCAGCTCTTGCCCAGTCCTGTTTTGCGAGCTTTCTAACCTAAGTGACTCATCTTCCTTCTCTGTATTGGACAGTGTTTCCAGACTATTCATAAAGTTGTGCAGTAATATATCAGAAAATTTTTCTCTGCTATTCATAGGTTTTCCCTGGCCAATTCTTTGAGAAGTGGATGGCCTCTTCCTTCTTCCTAGTCTATCTCAGTCTCCAAGGTACACTGATACCTGTGCACCATGTGCACCCTGCTGGGATTGAAACACCAGTAACAGCCTCAAGACTCACAGCAACATGCCACCACAGTAGGACACCGACAGACAAGTTTATTCTGCTCACCTGTGTGAAATATCTCCAACCTCCCCTTACTTAGATCTCTACTTCTGTCTCCTTACTCTGTCCTGGTCCCCCTGGCCTATTTCTGTCCTTTTCTCCACATTCCCACCTTGCCACTTGTGGGGTGTGGCCTGGATTCCCTCCCCTCACCTGGATCCCTGTGGCTGACTCCTTGCTCTGTCCTGATCCCCCTTGCCTTTTTTTGTGCCCTCTATGGAGCACAATTCTACTCTGTAACACATGTAGTCACCAGGTATTATAGTTGATTCCTTGGCAATGGGTTTCTTTCTTTAAAATCTGAGTAAAAGCAAATTGTGAATATTATAAAGCATTAGACACAAATTAATAATTTATTTCTCACAATAATATTTTGAGGTAGAATTTACCTTCACTAATGGATAAGAAATTAAGACTTAGAGATGACACACTCCCTATTCTCAAAGTGCTCAAACTGATGGGAAAAATTTGTGTAAATGTAACTGTAACCACAGTGAAAGAGACTGTGATGAAGGTCACCATGGAATAATGTAAATGTACAGAAGAAAAGAGCTGAACTCTATTTGGGGACATTTCAAGGACGATGTAGTGCCTGAATGGTGAGTGCAAAATGTCTATGAAGTAGGGCAGGGCAAAAAAATGAATCAAATGTACAAAATATGATAGAATATGTACTGAGGGTTATTAATGCCTAGTGAAGAGTTCCAGGATGGTGCAAATGGTTAATACACTTGCTGCTAACCGAAAGTTTGGTGATTGAAGTCCATCAATAGGAGCCTTGAAACAAAGGATGTACTCTACATCCAAAAACTCAGACACTGAAAACCCTATGGAGAACAATTCTAGTCTGACGTACATGAGATCTCCATGAATCAGAATTATTTCAATGGCAACATTCTGGTTATGCCCAACTGGAAGTTTGCTTCCCCAAAAAAGTTAAACTTCACTGCTTTAGGAGATATAAAGACAGTAGAGTTCTCCTCAGGGGTCCCATGAAAGAGAGCTTCAATAATTACTTGGTTTACACTTCTGTGATCAAAAATTTGTTGTTCCATTTGGTCTCATATCCTCCTTTGAGTCCTCTCCTCACTGATTCCTTTCATTCTTCTTTATTTTCTCATACCCTTCACTCCTTTTTCTGGAGTCACAAACTACTCCCCCACGTAATCCCCTTCATAGGCAAAGTAGTTAGTTGTTCCTTCTTCTCTGAACACTTGAACACTGACACTCCAGTCCTTGTGACCTTGGGGAGACAAGGATGGTGAGAGTATCACAAAAGTGTTTCTTGAGGGATTTTTCTTCCAAAGACAGTTCAAGTACTGGCTGCAGAGGGATCACAGCCTACCCACTTAATTATGTGGTTAATATAGAGCAGGGTTGAGGAATGGTTATGCATGTAGCAGTAGCAGACCAGCTTTATTTTATTTATTTATTTATTTTAAGAGCTTGTTTTCCATTCAACGTTACGTGTACATTTAGTTTCATTCCCCCTTTACCATGCCCAACCCTAACCCAGTCTCCTTCCCTCTCTACCCTGTAACCCTCCCCCTGTGCCCTCATTTTTATGCACTCCTGTTTGTCCTGCATTTCCTCAGTTTGAATGTTGGTCCCCTGGTGCCCCATGGTCTATTGCTCCAAGAGATATATTATCTTAGAGTATGCGGGTGCGTCATCCTGGGTTGAGTGGTCTCTGTGTGCAGCTTGTTAACTATTGGGCTGAGAGCCAGCCCCAGAGGGTGCATTTTATTCCAGGCACAGAATGTATTCCAGGGCCATAGTATTGGGAGTCTCACCAGATTTCATCTGACCAGTAATTCTGGTCATTATTGAGTTTTTGGATTTTGTTCCACATTTTCCCTCCCAC
>NW_006921737.1:5517981-5530871 GCF_000298275.1 Orycteropus afer afer | reverse complement strand
TCTCCCATAGAGTCTGGTTGTCTGTGAGGGATTACTCTGTGTCTGTCTTCTATTGTTTCTGTAAGGACTGCAGGTATTTTGTATCACTGGTGTCTGTGCAAGATTAGCCTCAGCTGAATCTATCCTTGGTCTAGATAGTGACTGGTCGGTGACCAGGATCTGATCCTCTCAGGTATTTATGTGTTTATCTGTAGTTTGGTGTTTGATGTTAATAGCAATGCAGTATTGTGGACACACTGGTTGGTATTAGCTTCTGTTGTCTATCTTTTATGTGCTCAATTTGGTGTCTTCCCATTTCCTAATATTATCATGGTGGACCAGCTTTATATTAGACATGTTGCATTTGATGTGCCTCTGAGACATCAAGGCTATGGTAATGGTTACAACTGATCTGTATTCTTCTAGAAGATGCTTCCTATAAACAGTAGGTTTTTGTGGCTCTTCACTCTTTTCTCTTTTGCTCACATCTAAGAAGAATTGGCTGTAGAATATCATTATTCTCCTCTCCTTGCTAGCAGTCCCCATTCTGATTTTGTATGTTCTTCAGATTAGAGGTATGCTTAGAGGGTTCGTGTCTCAAGCATGGAATAAGAAGTTCAATTTATCATAGTGGCTGTTAGTGAAAATGAGATTTTGGGGTAACTATAGGATAGGGGGCCCAAACAGGTAAAAATCACTGTTCCACTGCCACAGTCTGCACCTTAATCCTGCCAGCTGTCTCAAAAGTCTCAGCCATTGATCACAAAGTTAAACAGGTGTGACCCTGAAAAATCTACCACCATCATGGGAATGTCAGCCTGCTTCAACATCAGGACAGTACATTCTTTTGCCATGAAAATCTTTTGGCAGGTAGTACTAGATTTTTGCTTGATTTTAATGACTGAAGAAATAAAGTCAAGGCCTTTTCTTTGTAACAAAGATCCATGAAAACTAGCATAAGCCAAAAAGAGAATCAATGCTTATGTATCAGAAAAATACAAGAGGACATTGGCTTCTTTTCTCTTCCCTTTGCATCTCTTCCTCTGCCTTTTTTCTAGTTATGCTTCCATATGGTGAAAAAGATGACTACCAGAAGAATTTCAGTGCTCAAAGTTTCAGGATATAATCTGTCTAGAAAATTTGAATAGAGGTCCCAGGAAGCATTGTTTTGGTTTGTTTTTATTGTGGTGAAAATATGTACAATAAAGCATTAGTCATTTCCACAATTTCTACCTCTACAATTTAATAACATTAATTATACTTTCATTTTATCTAACTCCTATCATTATTTTTTTTTCCTAATTATTCCAACACCATTAACATAAACTCAATGCCCTCTAAGTACTATCCAGGGATTCCTTCAAAGGTGGGGAGTCTTTGGAGCAATAGCTAAGCACAAACGCACCAGCGTCTCCACAAGAGAAAACACATGATGATCTCCTTCTGTAATATTACAGCCTAGCAAACCCTATGGGGCAGTTCTACCTTGTTACATAAGGTCACTATGAGTTAGAATCAACTAGAGGCCATATGATAGCAACAACTATGCTAGGAGTCATTGGGTAGCACAAATGGTTAAATGATGGAATACTAACCCAGAGGTGTCTTGGAAGACAGGTCAGAAAATATGCTTTGAAAAGCTCACAGCGTTGAAAATTCTATGGAACAGTTCTACTCTGAACATTTTTGGTCTCAATGAGTTGGACTTGACTTGATGGCAGCTAACATCAATAACAATTTGAACAACTCATAATATAAATGTCATTCCTTTGAAGGAAATTTTCTTTTCTGTTTGATACTTTCCAAGAATATTCCTTTTCATCTTCACTGAAATATGTCTTCCTTTTTCAGGATGCCATCCTACCCTTCTCCCAGCTAGGCCTGAATTTCCTATGATTGGTGACTGAATGGTTCATTCATTTGAGTCACATAACCTTGATTATAGGATCTGAAATGCTGTATGCTTCTTATACAGATTTTCAACCAATGTTCCTGTTTTTGGAATCTTTGTATACATCTCACATTTAGAGATACTGGATGTGCCCAATCCATGACCTTTTAATCAAGTAAATTGACTTGTTTCTTTTTGGCATTTAGGTTTCAGGTATCTCTGATCTGCTAATCAAACACAACTAAAACAAGCACTCAATATTTAGTTATTTCCTATCTGCAATTATTGTTCTCCTCTCTGGTTTTCTTTATATATGAAGATTTATAAATATTAAAAAAAAAATTACAGTAATTTTAGAGGGAGATTTCAAGACACATAAAGGAAGAATGTATACATTCAATCTTCTGTGTTTAAATAAAAATCATCTCCATTAAGATTTAATAGACATTGGAAATTCTATTAACAGAAGACAGAGTCCTTCATTTCATAATTAGAAATATTCCAGGGAGACACAGTGCATTTAACTTATAATTATAAATGGCTGTTATGCTTTCTTCCTTATAATTGACCCTCATTTCAGAATTAATTGCTTCCATATCTCTGTTATATCTCTTTCATAGTCTTCACACACACACACACACACACACACACACACATATTTTCTTTTGGAAGGACTCACCAACTGGACTGTGAACTACAGGTAGACTGAGATTACATTTTAGGGAATTTAGTCTTTGAGTATCTTTCACAGTACCTGGTACAAAATGGTTAGTTCAAAATTTTTCAGCTATGAAAATTTTTCCTTACCTGTTGTTAAGAAATTTGAATCAGATGTTCACTATGTTTCTAGAGTTTGCTCTTAGATTTGTCATATGATCTGATTGTTTCTTGGGTTTGGAAACTTATATAGGAATAAGATCAGTACTTCAAGTAATGATAAAATAACACAGCTTCTTTGCAGTCATATCATTATTTTATTATTGAAGATGTTTCATTACCTATATATATATTTCAATCCTCCTACAATTCTATGATTAGAGATTTGTAAGGTGCATTTTATTTTGTTCTTGTTTATTCTTGAAATGATACAAAGTTCTAGTGGGATTTATGGTCATCAATTTTGGTAAAGAAAAAAAAAATATTCCCTTATATGGAGTTATTTTCTACAAAACTGTGAGGATAAAGGGCAAGAACCTGGGGGAAGACTTCCTAAAGGGAAAATAAAGCATGGATCAAATGACAGCTGCCAAAGTACAATGCTGAACTTTTTATTCCCATATTCCTCTGCCCCTAAAGAACAAAATCATGTGGCAGTTACTAGGTCCTTGTTTTTTGAAGGGAAGTAGGAAAGGGCTTGGGCCAACATATCTCTAGCTTAGAGAATCGTCTATGTACTAGATCTCCTGCCCACAGAGAGAGATATAGGCAACTCTCTTCACCAGATCCATCATCCTGATGAGAAAATAACTCCAGTTCTGAGTTTTCTTATCTAGTATTTCAAATGAAGATGCTAAAATAATCTCTCTTTATTTTCTTTACACATGTTGTTGTGTTGTTGTTATTTGCCATCGAGTCGGCCCCAACTCATAGTAACCCTTCCTTGGGTTTCCGAGGCAGTATCACTACGGAAGTAGGAATGCCCAACCTTCCTTCCAAGGAGTGGCTGGTGGGTTTGAACCGCCAGCCTTCTGGTTAGCAGTCAAGTGCCTTAGGCACTATGCTACCAGAGCTCCTTTACACATATAAAACAAAACTCTTACGTAATAAAAATGGTTAAGACACAATTACAGGTGTTTTTGAAATTCTATGCCCCCGTCGTTAGTTGACAACAAATAATTGTTAGCAAAGGAAGTAGTGATCATTTTTACCCGCAGTAGAAAGACTTGCCATAGTAATTTTGACAACTCCAATCTCTCCTCAAAGTAGCAAGAGGCCTGATATTTTTTTTACTGGATTTGAGTTCTAGGAACCCAGAATGGTATGAGTTTAAGAAAGGTTGAGGCCTGTGGCTATACAATTTGGAACAAAGTGAAATGGAAGCAAGAAGGCTGAGATTAGACAAAGGAATGTCTAATGTCAAAAAAATTAGAAAAAGATCCCAGAGCAAGAATTGGATCCATGGTAATCATTGCCAACAGTTCTGCTGGAGCAAATAGACATAGAAAGATCTTTTGAAACATTAAAGAGACCCTTTCTTATGAGATCCTTTCACACAGTATTTGTACTGAAACTTATGAACAGGGAAAAGCATTATAGAATACTGATTGAGGCTAAAAAGTATTACACACTGAAAAAAGTCCATTAAGTGTGTGATGTCAAACACAGGCTAAAACCTACAATGGTACTACAGTACATTTCTGGACTAGTCCCATTGCATCAGGTTTTAAGCATAGATTTAGCCAGTAAGAAGTGTGTATTTTAAATGCATTAAAGGAAGCTAAATAAATCATGCTGCCATCTTAAACTGCCAAAGAGGTGTTCAGTGAAAGTGTGACCTGTTTAACAACTTTGAGATTCAAGTTTCAAGTCAGCAACAGAAATATTCAATTGTTATGTAAATGTAGGTAAACAAAGGAATGTGCTTTACTCTTCAGAGTAATCAAATTAATTAACATCATATCATAGCATCAGGGGTGTCATCTGCTAATACTTAGCAGCTTTATAGGTGTAATTTCCTTGGCTCTCTAAAGAGCTTGTCAGTTGCCACAGTGAGTTAGTTTGATAGTAGCTATGAGAAGGCTGAGTAATTGCTGTCTTTGTGACCATGCTGACTTGGAAGAAAAGATGGACAACTGAAGACAGGGGTTTATTTCTTTCTCCTAAAGAACAGAAAGGTAATATCTATCACACAGGTAGAACTTGAGAGCTATATAAGGCCAGCTAATAACGTGAGCCCTAGAAATTCCTTTTTAAAAATTAAAAATAAAAAAAAAACGTTTTTTTTTGTATAAAATTGTGATTTGAGTGTAATTTTATACAACACTTTCATTATTACATTCAACAATTCATATACATTTTGTTTTGTAACACTGATTACAATCCCCACAATCTAACAGCTCTTCTCCTATCTCCTCCCTGTGGTTAACCCTTCCCTGTGTCCTTCATACCTATGTGGTCTTGCCTACCTAGCTTTCTCCCTGTGCTAATGCTACCTTACTGATCTCCCATGGCTGACAATTCTAAGGAGTATAACTTCCTGGTGTAGTTGTTCATCTTGTAGTCTTGCCTATTGTTTGGCTGAGAGGAGAGCCATGGGAGTGAGTTTAATTCCAGACCTAAAGGGTGACTCAGGGCCATAGTGTTGGGGGTCTCACCAGTCTGTCAGACCAGTAATCCTTGTCTTTTTTATGTTTTTTAAAATTTTTCCACCTTTTATTTTCTCCCATGCTACCCAGGATCTCCAAGTTTGATCCCTTTCTGAGTGGATGGCATTGGTAATTGGGCACCATCTAGTTTGGTCTCAGATTTGTTTAGGCCTAGATTCCTGTGAGGAGCTCTGGTAGCATAGTGCCTAAGGCACTTGACTGCTAACCAGAAAGCTGGCAGTTCAAACCTACCAGCCACTCCTCAGAAGGAAGATTGGGCAATCCTACTTCCGTAGTGATACTGCCTCGGAAATCCAAATCGCTATGAGTCGGGGCCGACTCCACGGCAAATAACAACAACAACAGATTCCTGTGGTCCATTTGTCCCTTGGACTAATTATTTCCATGTTTCTTCACTCTTCTTTCCTCCAGAGGAGGAGAGATGAATAGATGCATCTCAGATGGTTGCTCACAAGTTTTTAAAACCCTAGTCACTGCTTACCAAGGCAGGATGTAGAACAAGGACACATGGGTTTGTGAAGGGAATTGTTACCTTTGTTCATGATGTTCTGATGATTATTAGATTTCATCTTAAGAGAACTTACCACCAAATTGCAGTTGACCTGTGTAAATGCCAGTTGTACCTTCATAAATAGTCAAGGACAAGTCATATCAAACTCTAGTATGTAAATGGTGGACATTCACTGATAAAATAATTAAAAGACTGATTCAAATTAATAATTAAAAAGGCTAATTAGTGAAGAATATGAAACATGGAATCTTTTTTAAAACTGTATTTTTACCAACCACCTGGGAAGGGATCAAAACTGGAGATCCTGGAGAGAGTGGGAGGGAGAATGTGGAACAAAATTCAAAACCACAATAACGACCAGAATTACTGGTCAGATGAAGTCTGGTGGGACCCCCAAGACTATGGCCCTGGGATACACTTCAGGCCTCAGATAAAACTCACTCCCAATGGCTGGCTCTCAGTCCAACAATAGTAAGACTTACATGCAGAACACCCAACCCAGGGCAATGCATCCTCATACTCTACAGAGATACATCCCTTAGAGCAATCAGCCATGGGGCACCACAGGGGCAACATTCACACGGAGGAAAAGCTGGACAGACAGGAGTGCATAACTAAGAAGGGTACAAGGATTGGGGGGTCGCTGGGAAGGGAGAGGAAGAGAGTGGGTTAGGGTTGGGGATGCAAAGGACAAAATTTATAGACATTTCTGAACTGGAAATCATAAGTATAAGGGGGAAAAATTACTTGAAAGTACAAACTGGCTGCACAGAACAGAACATAGCATAAACTTCCACTTGTTAGATAGTAACATAATAAAGATGATAAGAAATGAAAACATGCTTGCAGTGTTTTCATTAATCAAAAAATATATATGTTTATTTTTAAACATGGCAGATGTTTTAAAATATTCTCAAATATTTCAAAATGTATTACATCAATTTCTGATTTATCTTTCTTTTTCACTTTTTATTGTGAGTTGGGTGAAAGTTTACAGAGTAAATTGGTTTTCCATTCAACAATTCATGCACATTTTGTTTTGTGAAGTAGATTACAATCTCCACAATGTAACAGCACTCTTCCTACTTCTTCCCTGTGTTTATTGTCTTTGAACATATTTTTAATAGATGATTTAAGCCTTTGTCAGTAAATTCAATACCTAAGTTTACAGTCACAATTTCAGTTGCTGCTTTATTTCTTGTGTGTGGTCCTAATTTCTTACTTCTTTTATGTCTCATTTTGTTGTTGTTGTTGAAAACTGGACATTTTAAGTAACATAATGTTGTAATTCTAGATACAAGTTTCTCCCCCATTTCCAGGGCTTATTTATTTTATTTTAATTTAATTTATCTTGTTACAGTTAACTTGCTTAGTGAATTTTCTGAATGAATTCTGTAAAGTTACTATTATTTATCATGTGTGACCACTGAAGTCTCTACTTTGTTATCTTAATGGTGAGATAATGATTAAACAGAGATTTTTTTAGATGTCTAAAACCAGTAAGTCTCATGGTGCTTGCATTTGGGATCATGTTTCAACATTCAGCCAGGCAGTTTACAACTCTGCCTTAGCTTTCATTTCATGCTTGCAGAGCCTCAAGGTCATGCAGAGGTGGAAGTTTAGGGTCTTCTCAGGTCTTTCCTGAGTATGCAAACAGCTCTAGGTATGCATAGAATTCTATGCACGCATAATCCCAGGAATATTTTGGAGCTTTTCAAATCCTCCTATAGACATATTTTCTCCCAGCTTTTAATTTTAAGTATTTTGGTTAGCCCATTGTTTGAGCAACTACTATCCACTGTCTGGTTGTCATGATGTTCAGTAATTGCCTCTGGTTGTTTTTCACAAATGCCCCTGAGAAAAAGACTGCTTCCCACGGGCAAGCTCTGAGTCAGGTCAAATAAAAGCAAGTGCTGCCGATTTCTCCTGGTTATGATCAGGGGTCAGAGCTTAAACTCATCCAGTGACTTCAGAACAAAATAACCTCATTGAACAGTCTAGATACAACTTACATGACACTACTAATTGGATTTCACTTGCCATCTGCTACACTATCCCTGTCAGAACCCAAGAAAATGTAAATTTAAAACAGATGACAGAGTAAAATGAGAAAATAACCCATCTTCATAATTGTGGTTACCCAATCTGTGGCCTGGTTTGAGGGGACAATCATATCTAGAATATTGCTCTTGTCTTGTGCTGAAAAGATTGGCATTGAATAAATAAGTATGTATAGTTTCTTTACTAAATTTTCACTTGAGATACTTTCACCATGAAGGAATAGGGAGGAAGAAGTAAAGCAGATATTAGTTTATGTATGATATTTTTCTTATTGATATTACTGTGCTAATTATTCTCTATGATAGAGTAATATAAAAAGTCACATTAACTATGTTTAGCATGAAAGTGTAGATTCCAGCTTAAAATATGCAGTGTATCAAAGATAATTTTTTCTGGTTCATGAGATATAACTCAAAGGATAATTTGATATCTCATATTGTTAAACTAAAGGAGTTCTGGTGATACAGTGTGTAAGCCATTTGGCTGCTAACCAGAAGTTTGGTTATTCAAGCCTACTAGCTATTCCACAGGAGGAAGATGAGGCAATCTTCTTCCATAAAGATTTATAGCCTTGGAAACACAATGGAAGTTGCTATGAGCTGTAATCAACTCTGTGGCAGTGTTTTTTTTTTTTGAGGTTTATTGTTGAACTAACTACCTGAATTGGGGCCGACTCGATGGCACATAACAACAACAACAACAACAACAACTACCTGAATAAAAATAATGCAACCTGGGCTCAAAAACAAAACTCAATGCCATCTAGTTTGTTCCGACTCATAGTGAGCCCTCTTTGGGTTTCTGAGGCGGTATCTCTACAGAAGTAGGTTGCTCAATCTTCCTTCCAAAGAGTGGCTGGTGGGTTTGAACCACCTGCCTTCTGGTTAGCAGTAAAATGCCTTAGGCACTATGCCGCTAGTTATTAAGACTTCTGATTTTCTTCTTTGGTCTTAGTGGAAACAAGCTGAAGACAAAAACATTTTTATGTAAGTTCTTTGAGGGAACTAAACCACTGCAAAGGACTTAACTTACATTTTCATCAGTAACAAAGAAGGAGAGCTGGCCATTCCAGGGAGGAGCCATTAATACCACATCCACGCTCAACTGTACTTATTCTGAAAGGAAAATAGACTCAGACTCTATGTGTCCCAGAAACAAGAGACTGGAAAATTCATTCATTTATTAATTATCTATTGATTAAGTAATATGTGCCAGGAACTGATCTAGGTGATGAAGATACAGTAGTAAAAAATACCAAGTGAAGTCCATGATATTGCCTAAGGCATTTGACTGTTAACCAGCTGGCTGGCTGTTCAAACCCACCAGCCACTCCTCGGAGGAAGACTGAACAATCTACTTCTGTACAGATACCTCCTCAGAAACCCAAGGAAGGGTCACTGAGAGTTGGAATCAACTCAACAACAGTGAGTGACACTCTAATAGGAAAGATGGAATATAAATTAAATTAAATATGGATGTGTAGTAGAAATACTGATAATGTGAATGCAATGAAGAAAATAATGTAAGTGAAAGAACATAAACTGACAGTCAGAGGAGAGAAAAGATTGTCTCTGAAAAGATAACATTTGAACAGAAACCTAAGAGAGTAAGCCATGGACTGGGGGAAAAGCCAACTGGTAGATGAGACAGTAAATGCAACTGCCCTGAGAATGGCGTGTGCTTGAAACATAAAGAAAAAGGAGCTGGTTGAGTAAAGTGAGCCAAAATAAGAGGAAGAATAATAGAAGATGAGTTTGGAGATGTGGTCAGTGAGATTTCTTACAGGATCTACTAGGATGTATCATTCTGAATGAAATTGGAAGTCACAGGAGGTATTTGAGCAGATAAATGACTGAGTCTCAGGTGTATACAGAATAAAGTATGGGGAAAGGGTTCTGGTGGGCAGGAACAGAAGCAGTTAGGAGACTCTTGGAATGATCCAGGTAAGAGATGATAGAGACTTGGGCAGAATGGCTGTGGTGAAGGTAATAAACCATCCTTAGTATGAAGGCAGATTCTATAGGATTTTCTGGTGTATTGGATTAGAGAAGGAAAACTCAAAGATGATTGCAATATATTTGATCTGAGCAACTAAACAAGTGGATGGGGATGAGGGGCATTTAGTGAGACTATGGGAAAGGCGCTTCTTTCTTCTTTGTTTAGAAGCCTAATAAATTTTTTTATTTGCCTTTAAATGCCTGTAATTATGCATGGATGATACAGCTAAACAGTAAGAGTAGTCTACAGGGAATTAGGATAAGATCTAAGCCAACACAACAGATTTTTGCTATCAAATGTTTATGAAATATGTCAAGAGAAAGTGGTGCCAAATGATTAGGAACAGGAGTGTTACAGGAAGATTTACTTTGGGAAAAGAAATTTGCAGACTTCATCCAGACCACCCATTTTCAATTTGGCGAAAGATCTGGGTTCAAATTCTTTCTTGAAATAAATCAACAGAAACAGTTATATAACCTTCTGGACTACATTTTCTTCAAATATAAAATGGAGATTGTTTTGAGGATTAAATGATAAAGATAACTTTTCTTACTCTTATTTATTTTTTTATTTTCTCATGCTTTTCTGAAAGTCTTAAAAAAGAAAAGTCCTATATTGTTGGTCTAATTAGTCTCTAAGCTTTTACATAACAAGTAGTTACTGAGATACATTAAATGTAGAGCATGATGCTAAGTATTGAAGCACATTCATTGAATATAAAAAAAATACAATTATAGCCTCAAATGATTTATAATCAAAGACTGTAGTTTAGTTAAGTGAAAACTCAGAACAGTATCTATTGGTCATGCATATTATGGTGATGTAACAGTGAACGATGAAAAAAAAGACTGCTTTAAAAGCTGCAAACATTTATTGATTATTTATTATGTCATAAGCCTTTTGCCAAATGTCATGTGTATGCCATTTACTCTATAGAACAATTCAATAAAAAAAGTATGAGTTATATTTGAAAGACACAAATGTAACACATCTGATATTGAGGACTCTGAAATTTGTGATGTTAAGTAATTTGCTTATATTATGTAATTTGGCTCTATTACTCAGCAACTGGTACAGCCAGGACTTCGTTCAGTTGGAATCTAGTGATAACATACATAAACTTTCCACCATTTTGTTTTTTTAAAGGAGTTCAGAGATCCTGGTGGTGCAGTGGTTACAGTACTTGGATCAGAACCAGCAGGTTGGCCTTTCAAAACCCCTAACATCTTTGTGGGAGAAATATTTGACAGTCTGCTTCCCTAAAGATTTATAGCCTTGGAAACCCTATGGAACAGTTCTACTCTGTCTTATAGGGTTGCAATGAATCAGAATCAGGCTCAAAGTCAATGGGGATGGATTTTAGAGCAATCAAAAAATTCCTGGGAGGACAGTGTTTGAAGTGTTTGGATGCTAACCTAAAGGTCAGTGATTTAAAGCCACCAGCTGCTCTGCAGGAGAAAGATGTGGCAGTCTGCTTCCATAAAGATTTACAGCCTTAGAAACCCTATGGGACAGTTCCACACTGTCCTATAGTGTTGCTATGAGTTGGAATCAACTCAACAGCAATGAATAGAGCAGTCAAAGGAAGCCTTACTGAAAGGGCAGGACTTGAGCACATTCCTGAGGGATGGGTAGACTAAGGGAGGGGGGAGAAATTATTGGATATCAGACAAGGTTACATCAGCATTTGAGATGGTTTGATAGTTGAGAGATCACATACTGTATTAGAGAAAAATAAATGAGGAAATATGGCTTGATTATATTAATGGGTTTAGATTGGCGAGCTGAGCCCAGCTTCTTAAACCTATTGATCATCATTCAATGTAGTTTACATATCTTCCTGTGAGTAATGTGAAGCCATTGAAAAAATTTGAGGGTCAGTTAAGAATCATGTGAAATTGGGGGAGAAAAGTTATGAGAGATAGGAGATGAGAAACCAGTGAAAGGAGATGAGAAACCAGTGAAGGAGCAATTGCTACAAACCAGGTTATGTGGTGATAAGTTTTACATGTTTTTTTCTCCTTATGAATCTGTGTTCTAAAGGATAAAACCATTTTGCCTTCCTCCTACTACCTATATATGTCTCTTTCCTTTCAAATGTCTTTGCCTAGAATTATTAATTTTAAAAGGAGAAAATAACCTTGGATAGAGGTCATATGTCCTAATCTGTTTTGATTGTTCTTTTCACAATGACAACTATGAACCAATCAAAATTGAGAGACTTGTCCAAGAATACACAGTGTTGTTGTTGTTATGTGCCATTGAGTCGGACCCGACTCATAGCAACCCCTCCTTGAGTTTCCGAGGCAGTATCACTAGTAGGCAGAAGTAGATTGCCTCATCTTCCTTCCTAGGAGTGGCTGGTGGGTTTGAACCACCAGCCTTCTGGTTAACAGTCAAGTGCCTTAGGCACTACACTACCAGAGCTCCCAGATCACATGGTAGCAAGTGTCAAAGCCAAGACTAAAACTCAATTTGTTTTCTGACTTCCCCTTTAAAACTCTGAATGCTATCACTCTTGTCTTTTCCCAATTGTCCTGCCTGGCTTCAAGGAAAATGAATTACAGGGTTCAATAATGAATCTTTGCATTCCTTTTACCTAGGATGGTATTGGCAGTCAGCATTGCTTTCTGGGTATGAGGAGAATGCTTCCTAGCTACTGAAATCCCTATCAGCAGACATTATTTTTCTACATCTGTGCTTGTTAGCCCAAGAGAGTCATCTGAACTTTATTATACACCTTTGTTAAACACATTGACATCTTCTGGAAGAAGCAGAAGAATCACCTTTCTTACTACCTCTGCTAGTTAGCAGGGAAAGGAAGACTTGTTACACTCTAGAGACACCTTTTGGCTTGATGAACTCATCAGGGAGATGTCAATGTCCAGTCTGCTTTCTGGTCCATAAGGAAAAATTATGTTAATATGAAAGAAGCCTCTGAGGCATAGAAAAAGCGAACAAGTAAAGAGCTGTGAATTCTTTCCATTGAGGAAGAAAAACATGAGATGCTATTTAATCTTATGGTCCACTAAAGTCCTTAATTTCTGAGATTTTTTGGAAGAATTTTTTTATGTAATTCTCAATCAAATCTTGTATTAGAGATAGAAGAACAGAACTCCCATTG
>NW_006921737.1:5512435-5517881 GCF_000298275.1 Orycteropus afer afer | reverse complement strand
TGTGTGTATATATATATATATATATATATATATATTTCCCCCCTCAGTGTTAATGGTTTTGAGTTTTCATGAAATTTTATTATCAAAGGTATTTTTTTCTCTAAGAAGGGCAATATTACTTTTAATCCAAAACAGAGGTCCCTGCAGAGAAAGCTCATCAGAGCGACTCTCGTACTATGAACATATTTGATCAAATTTATTTTGATGCATTATTAAAATTTTCTCATCTAACACCCTCAACACAATAGCATCTGAAGAAGGTCTGCCAGAATTGCCCTCTGCGTGTTTGTGACAGCTGCAGGGCCCTATGCCCATGTGGTCATTCCTTTCATTCAGTCTGGCCTACTCTCTTCCCTGAGCTACTTGGGACTGACGATTTGGCTGATGACAAAACTTACAGCCATGAAACCGAGCTAAAAAGACTGGGGCTTCTTTCTGGATTTGCTTTTTTACAGGAATTGTCCCGAGCTCTGCCCTGGAGTTATGCATTTCAATAAACCCCAGCATCCTTCCCACCACTTTCATGAATACAGTAATGATTTTCACCTGCTTCATCATGAATGCACTCTATGCCAGATGTTGTAGGTTGGTCTTGCTGGGAGCTATCATAATGTCAACCATGAGCCTGATGGTTTTGTCCTTGCTGGGCAGTATTTTCTTTTCTTTGGATCCATTTAGCTTTCCCAGGCAAGCCTGCATGTTGGCTTTGTCCTTTTTGATTCTCAGCTCATTATTAAAATGGCTGAAAATAGAGATAAGGATTATATTTAGCATTGCATTGACATTTTCCTGGATTTTTTTACACCATTCAGAAACATCATGATGATTCTGGCTAGGAATGAGAAGGATAAGAAAAAAAAAAGAAGACTGTCCAGCCTTTTTCAAATTGACCAGCCCTCATTTCCTCTCTGCATACATTGTAGGTGGCATGTTCTGCTATGAAAAGCATCAGAAAAAATAATAACAAAGGAATAATCAATATTTGATAATTAAATCTATTAAATTGGGAGACAATTTTTAAAGCTACAGTTTAACTTCGTTTATTGATGGTCCAGGGCCAAAATAGTTGGACACCACTATAATGGGGAGTTGAGTTTCATTTATTCATCAGATAAATCTGAATTAGCTGCCAATTACATGCTGGTCACTGTGCTGGGTTGATACTGGGGAATTAACAGAGAGCAAGTCAGGTATCATATTTGCATTGAACTTCCATTTGATGATAATTTCCAGAATGTAAATTCTTGTTAAGTCCTGTTCACTGCTGTGATCCTCAGTGTAAGAAGTGTATATGGCACATAGTAAGTATTCGATAAATATCTTGTAAACTTATTAATTTTTATGTAACATTCTACCATTTGAAAATATTTGTGCACATTACACTATTGTGTCAAATTTAAGGTAGAGTATTAATTTTACAAATGAAAAGACAGGAAACAAAGATGCCAACATACTTCTAAGGCTAGCGGCCAAGTTGTTAATACCACAATTTTCAAGCCATAAATTTTAAATATTAAGCAATGAAATCCTTTCTTCAAATAACATTTGACTCCAAAGGCAAAAGATAGAAACTGATATGTCCTGCTTCTTGTAGTTGTGGGAGGCAGAAAGCATCTATTCCTCTAGGATTCTTCCCTAATTTTCAGTCCCTGAAGACTACGAACTGATCCTGCTATTAAAGCAGTTAAGACATATGGGTATTTTTTATTTAACCTTCTTTTATATTAAAGAGTTTTCTCTGGATTCATGAGCTAATCTGTCTGTATGATGTTAGGGAAATTATTTAATCTTTGAAAATCTCCATTTCTTCATATGCAAAATGAGGATTATAATAACGAACATTTATATGGTTATTGTCAAGACTGAGGGAAATAATGCTTATAAGCATTTAACAAAATGTACAGTACAAAGTAAAATTTCAATGAGTGTTAAGTACAATGGTGATATTATGGTGATATTAATAATGATGATGATGATGATAAGAGTTTTTTTTGATAACCAGCTGGCCTGAAACAAAAAGGATGAGTTGGACTTCATTTATTGTTTCCCACATGGTGATAGCATCTTTTAATATCACATAGATATAATAACTATCTATTTAATTCTGCATCACAGATAAGACAACTAAGATAAAAAAATTAACTGGGAGACTATTGTATAACTGCTTTTATGGTGTCAGAAAGCAGTTGAAGTTCTTAAAAAGTGTTTTGCTTTACAATTCATTTTGATTCAACAAACGTATTGAGCACACTTTGTTTAGAGGATTTTGAAATACATAGTTAAATGTCATTTTATTCATGCTAATATATATATATATAACTTGACTGCTGCCAGAAGGCTGGCGGTTCAAACCCACTAGCCACTCCTCAGAAGGAAGGTTGGGCAATCTACTTCGGTAGTGATACCGCCTCAGAAACCCAAGGAGGGGTCACTATGAGTTGGGTCCATCTTGACGGCACATAACAACAACAACAGCCATATGTATTTATTGAATATTTTTTTATGAGCCAAGTGTTCTTCCAGGCTCTAGGGACACATAGAAATACAATACACAATTTCATTTTGAAAAGGCTGACATTTTAGTGGAGGAAACAATTATGATAATGTGAAATAAGTTATATGGCAGACATATGTTCAGAATACTTTTACAAAAATTGAAAATTTTCATGTCTCTCTGGTCATTCTGTTTGTCTGGCTCTTGGTATCCAATACATTTAAAGACAAGGTCTTGGAATAATATTCCCTGCATTTTTAAATATTGGTAATAATTTCTCTTCATATCTGAAGATCAGTTTAGCTGGATATAAAATATTTGGCTTAGATTTTCTTTCTTTAAATATCTTTCGTAATTTCTTGACTATCACTATTCAAATATCTTCTGAAGCATTGCCATCAGAAAAGAGTACTATAATTTTTCCTTTATTAGTAACATACTCTTCTTGCCTAGATTATCAATGGATTATTTTTTCTTTAAAAAACAAAACAAAACAAAACAAAACTCACTGCCATTGAGTTGATTCTGACTTACAGTGACCCCTCTTTGGGTTTTCAAGGCAGTATCTCTACAGAAGTAGATTGCCCTGTCTTCCTTCCAAGGAGTGGCTGGTGGGTTTGAACCACCAGACTTCTAGTTAGCATTCAAATGCCTTTGGCACTGTGCCACCAGAGTTCCTGCCTCATTATATTCTCATATTTGCTTTAGAATAATTTTGGTCTAAAATAGATAGTTTTTTAATGGAACGCTATACTCATGGATAATATCCTTTGTGGATAAAATCCATCCTTTACTAGATTTTCTTTAAAATCCAGTCAAAATACTAGATTATGCATTTATGTTGGTTGTTATGCATAGATATTCTCAGATACATGATAAGCTATTTCAATAGGTAGGTTCAAATCTTTTTATTTCATGGAAGTTTTCTTAATACAGATTTTCATATTTTTTCTGATCCTTGGCTTTTTTGTTTGCTTGTTTGTTTCTTCCCCATCAGAAAAATGCTATTGTTTGTATGTTTCATGTTCTTTGCCTCTCATCAGTATTTGTCCCTTTCTTTTGAATCGTTTTTATCTTCTTTTCCATACCCTTAGGATTTAAAATGTTCTTCTTTTCTGATTATCATTCCTTAAGGCATTATTTGCTGTATTTTCTCACTCTTGTGTCCTTTCAAGGCTTGGTTTTATTTACTAAATTATACTGTTCTTTTTCTAATTATTGAGTAGTTAACTCATCTATGAGTTTTTATTTATGTTGTTATTTTTTAGTTGTATACTTTCTTCATTTTTTTAAAAAAATAAATAGCTTTTAAAATTGGTTCATTTTGAAATAAATTATGCCTGTCAAAAATAGTTGTAATAACAGTACAAAAAATTCCTGTATATTTTTCACCTAGCTTCTCCAAATGCTAACATCTTACATAGCCATAATATAATGATCAAAACCAGGATTAACATAAATACACTAATGTTAATTGCTTTACAAATATTATTCAGATTTCAACAATTACCCTAATAGTATCCATTTCTAGAATCACAGCATGGTATTTAGCAGCTATGTTGCCCTTTTTTATTTTAAATAATATTTTACTGTGTTTTCAATGAAAGTTTACACAGTAAATTAGGTTCCCATTTGACAATTTCTACAGAAATTGTTCAAAGACATTAGTTACATTTTTCACAGTGTGTCAACATTCTCTTTAATTGTTTCTGGTTGTTCTGGTTCCAGTACTGTCCTTTCCTTGCCTCCTTATATTCTCATATTTGCTTTAGAATAATTTTGGTCTTAGATGGATTTTTTTTAATGGAACACTGTACTCATGAATAATATACTTTATTTTGTGTGCCAATCTGTTATAGCACTATAAGGGACCTCAGGTTATAATTTCAGTTTAGAGTTTAAAGGAGATCTCAAGATGGTTGACTCAAGGAGTCCTTCAGTCTCAACTGCTTCTGTACATAGAAACTTTTTAAGAATTTGAGTTATTTTCCATATTTTCCTCTCATTCTATCAGAATCCGTATATTGCAGCCTTGATCAGAACGGTTGGTAGTGGTACCTGGACACCATCTTGTTCTTCTTGTCTCAAGGTAGATGAGGCTATGGCTCATGCTGGCTATTAGCTCTGGAGCCTACTATCTTCTCTGAGACTTTGGCTTCCTTCTTTCTCTTTTATTCCTAACAAGTGAAGACCAATGGTTGTATTCTAGATAGACTGCTTGCATACTTTACAGGTCCCAGGTGCTGCTCTCTTTACTAGGATATAGAATATGAAAATTATGATGCTAATTGACAGAGTTGTACCATGAGACTAAGGCCCTAAACCTTCAAACCCAGAAAATTATTCTCACAAGGTGTTTGATTATGTCAAAGAAGTATCTGTAACTGTATTCTCTATGAATATATATACATGCAAATATGTATCTGTACATACATGTCCAAATAGATACTTATATCTGTACTACACATATGTACTCACTTGACTTACCCATACACATATATGCCTATACACCTATATATGTGACCATACCATCATTGATTTTTTTTTGTGTGTGTGCCTGCCAAATTATATATATCACATTTTTTAGCACCAATGTTATTTCTCTGTTGTGTGCTTTTTAGTGGCACTTTTATTTTGCACAAGCTGTGCTCATTACACCCACATTCTGTGCTACTTTTCTCATTACTAAAAATAACAAGTACCTACATTCTAGAGAGTGATTCCCCATTCCCCATTCCTGGTAACCACCAATGAACATTAATTAGTCTCTCTCTCTCTCTCTCTCTCTCTCTCTCTCTCTATATATATATATATATATTCTTGTCTTATAAAAGTCAGATAATACAATATTTGTTCTTATGTGATTGACATTACACTTAGCATTTTGTCTTCCAGATCCATCCATGTTATGATATGATATGTTTTGTGGACTAATCATTCTTCTTTATGGTT
>NW_006921737.1:5497203-5512335 GCF_000298275.1 Orycteropus afer afer | reverse complement strand
TATATATATATATTTGTTGTTGTTGTTATGTGCTGTCTAGTCGGCCCCAACTCATAGCGACCCATCCTCGGGTTTCTGAGGCAGTATCACCACGGAAATAGGATTGCCCAACCTTCCTTATGAGGAATGGCTGGTGGGTTTGAACTGCCAGCCTTCTGGTTAGCAGTCAAGTGCTTTAGCCACTATGCTACCAGAGCTCCTATATATATATATGCACCACATTTTGCTTATCCATTCATCCACTGAAGACCACTTAGGCTATTTCCATTCTTTTTTGGTCTTGTGAATAATGCTAAAATGAACATAGATGTGCATAGTTAGTTATTTCTTTTTAATCTCCTTTAAAAGGGATTAGTTCCTCATATTTTCTCTTTTTTTTTAACAACAATAACATGTATTTTATTAAAATAAACTCTTGAAAAGTCATTGAAGAGCCACTCCCCATTCCCCAGTCATCCCAGGTGATTTTTTTCTTAAACGTTTTATTGTTGTTTGGATAAAAGTTTACGGAGCAAATTAGTTACTCATTCCAAAGTTTACACATATTTTGTTTCATGATATTTAGTTGCAATCCCCTCAATGTAATGGCACTCTTCCCACTTTATTTTTAGGAAAATGATGCCCATTTGGTGTCCTATGGATGACTGTTGGCTTATTTGTTGGGATTGCATTATATATTTATATCAAATTAGGGATAACTGACATCTTTATTATGTTGTCTTCTTCTACTCAAGAATCACAAACATCTTTCCCTTTATCCAAGTCTACTTTTGTGTCTTTCAGGAATATTTCTTTCTTTCTTTTTTTTTTTGTACAGGCTCTTCCCACTTCTTGTTTCTTGTTGTTGTTAGGTGCCATCAAGTCAGCTATGACTAATAGCAACCCTATGCACAACAGAATGAAACACTGCTCAGTTCTGCACCATCTTCATAATCCTTGCTGTGTTTGAGTCCATCATTGTAGGCACTCTGTCAATCCACCTCATTGAGGGTCTTCCCCTTTTTTGCTGACCCTCTACTTTACCAAGCATGATATCCTTTTTCAGGGAATGTTGCCTTCTGACAACATGACCAAAGTAAGTAAGACAAAGTATGGCCATTCTCACTACCAAGGAAAATTCCCACTGCAGTTCTTCCAGGACATATTTGTTCATTCTTCTGGCAGTCAATGGTATTTTCAGTATTTTTCACCAACACCACATTTTTAAGATATCAACTCTTCTTTGGTCTTCCTTGTTCATTGTCCAGCTCTCACATGCATATAAGTTGATTGGAAATATGGTTTGTGTCAAGCAAACATTAGTCTTCAAAGTGACATCTTTAATTTTTCACACTTTAAAGAAGTCTTTTGCAGCAGATTTTCCTAGTGCAATATGATATCTGATTTCCTGAGTGATACTTCCATGGGTGTTGACTGTGGGTCCAAGTAAATTAAATCACTGACAACTTCAATCGTTTCTCCATTTATCCTGATGTTGCTTATGGGTCTGTTTGTGAGAATTTTTGTTATCTTTATCTTGAGGTGTAATCCCTACTGAAGACTATAGTCTTTTATCTTCATCAGTAAGTCCTTCAAGTCCTCTTGACTTTCAGCAAGCAAGGTCATGTCATCTGCATATCACAGATTGTTAATGGTTCTTCCTCCAATCCTGATGCTGTGTTCTTCTTCATTTAGTTAAACTTCTCAGATTATTTACCCAGCATACAGATTGAATAAGTATAGTGAAAGGATATAAACCTGACAAACAACCTTCCTGATTTTAAATCATGCAGTATCCCCTTGTTATGTTCAAATGACAGCCTCTTGTATGTAAATTCTCCATGGGAACAATTAAGAGTTCTGGGATTCCCATTTTCACAATGTTATCCATAATTTGTTATGATCCACATAGTCGGATGCCTTTGCATATTCAATAAAGGAGAGATAGCCATATTTCTAGTATTCTTTCCTTTCAGCTAAGGTCTATCTACATCAGCAATGATATCCTTCATTCCACATCCTCTTCTCAATCCAGCTTGCATTTCTGGAAGTTCCTTGTCAATATACTGCTGCAACCATTTTAAATTATTTTCAGCAAGATTTTACATGTGTGTGATATCAATGATATTGTTCAATAATTTCCACATTCTGTTGGATCACCTTTCTTTGGTGATAGCACAGATATCAATTCCTTCAAGTATTTTAGTCAAGTAGCTGTCTTCCAAATTTGTTGGTATAAATAAGTAAGCACCTCCAGCACTGCATGCATTTGTTGAAACATCTCAATGGGTATTCTATCAGTTTCTTGAGTCTTACTTTTCACCAATTCCTTCAGTGCAGCTTGGACTTCTTCCTTAAATACCACTGGTTCTTTATCATATGTGACCTCTTGAAATAGTTGGACACTGACTAGTTCTTTTTGATAAAGTGACTCTGTGTTCCTTCCATCTTCTTTTGATGCTTCCTGCATCATTCAACATTTTGCCCATAGAATCCTTCAATATTGTTTATTACTAAGTATTTAATCTTTTCATGCTATTAATAATGGTTTTCTTTACCACTATGTTCTCTGGTTTTTAAATGTATATAGAGACTATTGATTTCTCTTTGCTAATATTATGTTCTGTTAACTTACTGAATTATTTTCCTGTTTGAGTTAGTTTGATCTTCAATTTTCTAGGGCTTCCTAGCTATACTGTTATATAATCTAAAAGTAGGTATGGTTCCATGTTTTCTTTAACAACTCTTAAATTTCTAATTGATTTGTCTTTTTTAGATAGGCTTGCTATCACTGCTAGTTATGTGTTGAATAGTATAGATATAGTGATTGTCTTAGGGTGAGTTCTCTAGAGAAGCAAAACCGGTGAAATGCATATATAAATAGATGATAGATAGATAGATAGATAGATAGATAGATAGATAGATATAGCTAGCTAGATAGATAGATAAAGACAGAGATATCAGGAGAAACTTATCTCAAGAAAATGGCTCACACAATTGTAGAGGCTGGCAAGTCCCGAGTCTGTGGGTTAGACATCAAGCTGGAACTTCTCCTGGCTCACATAGCTGGCTGCAGAGGCTGATAACCCCAAGATTGGTAGGCAATACAGCCAGTTGCTGGCTTCAGAGGCTAATGAATCCAAGATCAGCAAGTAAAATAGCTGTTGGCTTACAGGCTGTGAAGGCAACAATTCCAAGATCATCAGGCAGTATGACAGACCTCTGTTTCAAGTCCAGATGATGACGATGAGCCAAATATAGGATCTTGAGCACTTTATGCTCTACTACTATATTCCAGGATATATTTGCAGCACATATAAGTACATGTGTAGAAATACCCTCTGTCACACATATGCATTCATTGATATAGTCCCATTCACCTTCCCACTCCTGTTCAACTTGAGAGTCTATGTATCCACTTGTAGCTTATTGTCATTACTGTTATTGGATATGCAATAGAGTTTACTATGCCTTTAACTCTTTTGCTCCTCTCAGAGTCTTCATTTGTCCTTATCATTTTGTGCTGACCTCCCTCTTATGGTATATTGCCTCGGCCTATAGCCAAGTTACCCTCTCGTTAGCGATTTAATCTCCATTCCCCTCCCAGCCCTGCTAAAATTCAAAGTATGATTTTTTTTTTTTTTTTTTTGTATGTAAACCTTTTCTTGACTTTTTACAGTACTGGTGTCATCCAGTATTTGTCCTTTTTGTCATTGACTACTTTGATTTAGCATAATGTACTCTAAGTTCATCCATGTCATGAGATGTTTCTCAGATTCATTATTATTCTTTAATGTTGCATAGTATTCCATTGTGTGTATGTACCATAGTTTGCTTATGCATTCATCTGTTGAAAGGCACTTAGGTTTTTTTCCCATCTTTTTGCTACTATGAATAATGTTGCAATGAGCATGGGTGTGCAATACCTCTTTGTGTCAAAGTTCTTATCTCTTTAAAATATATAGCCAGTGGTGAGATTATGGAGACTGATCTTTCATAATATGTTGAAACCCATTAAATGGGGAAGAATTAGTCTCTTTAACAAATGGTGCTGGCAAACTGGATATCTTTTTGCAGAAAAATGAAACAGGATCCATATCTCTCACCATATACAAAAACTAACTCAAAATTAATCAAAGAACTGAATGTAAAACCTAAAAGTATAAAGATCATCAAATAAAAAATACGGGCAAAATTAATTCCCTAATACATGGCATAAATACACTATAAAACATAACTAAAAATGCACAAACAGCAGAAGACAAACTAGATAACCAAGACCTCCTCAAAATTAAATGTTTATAAATTTCATAAGATTTGACCAAAAGAGGAAAAAGAAAACTTACAAACTGGGAAAAACTTTTGGCAGTGACATATAGGAAAAGGGACTAATCTCTAAAATTTATAGAAAATGTTAACATACATATATATAGTGATTTGGGTGAAAATACACATAGCAAATTCACTTTCCATACAGCAGTTCACATACCCTTTGTCTCATGACACCGACCACAATTCAACACAATACAACATCTCCCCTCCCACTCCTCTCGACAGTCACCTCTTCCCTGTGTCCATCATCCCTCCATGCACTCCCGCCCCATGAGCTGTCTCCCTGTGCATAAACAGTCCTTCTTTCTCTCATAATTGTTCTCTCCAAGGAGTGTATTTACCTCAGGCAAATGTCCAACTCCTATGCCTGTCTTTTGTTTGGCTGGAAGCCACAGGTGTGAGTTCAATTCTAGGCCTAAAGGGCAGCTAAGGCCATAGTCTCAGTGGTTCCACCAGGCTCTATCAGACCAGCAAAACTGGTCCCCCCTCTTTTATTTTTTTCCAAATGCTTTTGAGTTTTGTTCCACATTGTTGTCCCTCTCTATCCATGGTCTCCTACATAGATCCCCCTCTGAGTGGTTAACCTTGATAGTTGGGCACCGTCTTGTTCTTCTGGTCTCATAGTTTTATAGGCTGCAGATTGGACGGTGTACCAGTCACTAGGAGTAATTCTTTCCATGAATCTTTGGTTTCCTTCATTCTTCTTTGTGCTGGATGAGGAGAGACGCATCATTGCATCTAGATGGCTGCTTGCAAGCTTTTAAGATCCCAGTCACTACTAGCCTAAGTAGGAGGTGGAACAATGTTTTGCATAGTATGTTATGCCATTTGAGTTTGATGTCCCCTGTGACTATGGTCCCAAGCCCACAGGTTCAACTACTCAATCTCTCTGGGTAGCTGGCTCTGACCAAGCAGTGACTACAACCTTGTCCTTTGTCATCTCTACTATACACCTGGGAATTCAGATCATACAAATATACTTATAGGACCGTTGTCTGCCAGCTCTATACATGGTCTTGGGTACACTCCCCACTTCATAGACATACTTAATAGTTCAGCCTGTCCACCCATCTATCCACCTGTATACCCATGTTGCCTTCACTGACAATGTAGTATGTGCAAAAGGGTTCATCTTTGTTGTCTGTACCTCCCATGTACCTCTCTATGTCTTCCTCTTCCTCAATGCCACCATGTTGATCACTCACATTTTGTGCATTGCCCTTCTCTGCACCCAAATCAATACTTACATCTACCTATCTAACAATGTTCCCTACCCTACCGTCCCACCCCGGTAACCAACAAAGAAAATTTCCTTCCATAGATAAACCTTTCCTTGATTTTTACAATGGACTGATACAATATTTGTCCTTTTGTGATTGATTTACTTCACTCAGCATAATGTCCTCCAAGTTCACCAGATTATGTGGTGTTTTGCAGATTTTACATTATTCTTCAGCGTTGCATAGTATTCCATTGTGTGTAAGTGCCGTAGTTTGGTTATCCATTCCTCAGTTGAAGGACCCTAGGTTGTTTCCATCTTTTGGCTATTGTAATTAGTGCTGTGATGAACATGAGGGTGCATATATCTGTTCTTGTCATGGATCTCACTTCTTTAGGGTATATACCTAGTAATGGAATGGCTGAGTCAAATGGTATTTCTAATTCCAACTTCTCAAGGAATCACCATATTGCTTTCCACAATGGTTGTACCACTTTACAGTCCCACCTGCAGTGTATAAGAGTCCCAAACTCTCCACATCCTCACCAGCATTTGTTATTTTCTGTCTTGTTGAACTTTGCTACTAGTGCTGGAGCAAGATGGTATCTCATTATTGTTTTGATTTGCATCTCTCTAATGGCTAGTTATCATGAGCATTTTGTCATATGTTTGTTGGCCATCTGAATATCCTCCTTGGTGAAGTGTCTATACATGTCTTCTGCTCATTTTTCAATTGGATTATTTGTCTTTTTGTTATCAAGGTGTTGGAGTTTTCTATAATTTCTAGAGATAACTCCCTTGTCAGATATGTCATTACCAAGTATTTTTTCCCAATCTGTAGGTTCTCTTTTGACTCTTTTGGAGAAGTCTTTGGAGGCACATAAAAATTTAATTTTTAGAAGGTCCCATTCATCTAGTTTTTCTTCTGCTGTTTGTGCTTTTTGGGTTATATTTGATATTCTATTTATGCCATATATTAGGGCCCCTAAATTTGCCCCTAGTTTTCCTTGAGGAACTCTTAATTTTAAGTTTCACATTTAAGTCTTTGATCCATCTGGACTTCATTTTTGTGTATGGGTGAGGTACAGATCTTGTTTCATTTTTCTGCAAATAGATATCCAGTTTTCCCAGCACATATATTAAACAAGCATTCTCTTCCCCATTTAATGGATTTTGGCCCTCTGTCAAAGATCTGCTGACCATAGGTTGGTGAATCTATTTCTGGGTTCTCAATTCTATTCCATTGGTCTATGTGTCTGTCATTGTATGACTACCAGGCAGTTTTGACTACTGTGGCTGTACAGGTTTTGAGATCTGCCAGTGGGAGACCTCCTATTTTGTTGTTCTTCTTCAATAGTGCTTTACTTATCTGAGGTCTCTTTCCTTTCCTTATAAAGTTAGTGATTGGTTTTTCCATATCCTTAAAAAATGTTGATGGGATCTGGTTTGGGATTGCATTGAATGTATAGATTACTTTGGGTAGAATTGACATTTTCACAATGTTCTATCTTCCTATCCACAAGCATGGTATGTTCCTCCATTTATATAGATCTCTTATGGTTTCTTGAAGTAGATTTTTGTAGTAGAAAACGTTAACAT
The DNA here is from genome assembly GCF_000298275.1 of Orycteropus afer afer. NCBI lineage: Eukaryota > Metazoa > Chordata > Mammalia > Tubulidentata > Orycteropodidae > Orycteropus > Orycteropus afer. The sequence continues at coordinate 5,505,206 of NW_006921737.1, read as the reverse complement.
ATTTTTTAAACAAAAAGATGAATGATGCAATTAAAAGTGGGCAGATGACATGAACAGAGACTTCACAAAGGAAGACATACAAAGAGCCAATAAACACATGAAGAAATGCACAAGATCATTAGACCCTAGAGAGATGCAAATCAAAAAACAATGAAATATCATCTCACCCCAACATTAGTAATAAAAAAAAAAACAGAAAACAACAAATATTGACGAGGGTATGGAGAAATTGGAACCTTCATACACTGCTGATGGGACTGTAAAATGATACATCTAATGTGGAAAATGATATGGCTCTTTCTTAAAAAATCAGAAATAGAAATATCTAGCAATTCTTATTTTCTTGATTTTTTTTTTAACTTGGAATGTGTGTTGAATTTTTTCAAAGACTTTTTAGTATCTGTAGAGATAATCATTTGTTCTTAATTTTAAAATATTGTGATCTATCATTCTTACAGGAGTTCTGGTAGCATAGTGCCTAAGGCCCTTCACTGCTAACCAGAAGCCTGGCTGTTCAAACCCACCAGCCACTGCTTAGAAGGAAGGTTGGGCAATCTACTTCCACAGTGATACTGCCTCGGAAACGCAAGGAGGGGTCACTATGAGTCAGGGCTGACTTGACAACAAATAACAAGAGCAACAATCATTCTTACAACTCCTGGGAAGCATATTAAAGATGTTTATGATTTCAGAAATTAAATAATTCACTGTCAAGCATACACAGTAAATTAAATTAGCTGATTCAAAATATCAGCCAATTGCAATAGTCCCAGAATTGGTGACATAGACTAAAGTTTCATTGTTTACTTACATTTGTGCTTGCAAACTCTTCACAGATAGGTTATTGGGATCAGGACATATCTTTAGAAACATCCACCTTAGAGGGTTGACTGTTTCAATGGGAGCAATATATGTTTTTATCAAATCAGCTATGTGTAGGGTTGGGAATTCTGTATAAATATAAAATAAATGGTTATGTATTCCTGACTTATATGAGTGATATTAAATAGCTCCCTCAGTAATGACAGCCAGGCTGGCCTATTCCTTTATCTGGTCTAGCCTGATTTCAGCTGAAGTTGTCCTTACCTTGTCATTTTTTGAATTTTTCCATTGGATATTTGAATGATACGAAATCAGACTTGTCAGAACAACTTAGAGAATTTTAATACTGTATTAGTTCTCAAACTAAAACAAGCAGGAAACTAACACAATAATGAGGAAAATGGGGTAATCATGTATGGAGGGGGGTTCTTTGTAAACATTAAGCCTGGCTCTGTTCATAATGAAATGCCAGAGACACTAGCAAGCAGGAGTTTCAGGTTTCTGGAAGTGTGGTGTCACTAAAACTCATTATGGAGTACATAGCTGCTTTCTAAATATTAATTTTCTTTTTCTGTGTTATAGTATAAAGCACAGCTTTTTACACTTTAATGTGCATACAAATTCTCTGGTGAATGTAGATTCGACTCAGTAGGTCTGAAGTGTCCCAAAATTCTGCATTTCTAATAAGCTCCTGGATGATGCTGATGCTGCTGGTCCATGACACACTTTGAAGAACAACTAGTTTAGATTTAAACTGACCTGGTTTCAATCATCAGCTCTGTACAATTTATTTAGTAAAGTTGGCATATGAACCCAGACCAGTTCTTCCAGTCCATCTCCTAAAGATTTTTATTCTCCCATTTTGGGGCTCTGGGCTGATAAAGCCTATGATAACATATTCCTGTGTTCCTGGAGGTGTCCAGACACACCTGGGGTTGGTCTCTTCCCTTGATCTCTGCCTTATTGACTCAGAGCACTTTTGGTGGCAAAAATATCCCATCCCTAGCAATTGTTGTTGGTTTGAGCTTTACAACAACTATGCCTTTAAGATAAAGTTACCTTTTGTTTTTAACTTTTTCTTCCCTTTTTCAGTGTCCAAGCAATATTTATTTGGAAAACACTGGGTATAGTATTGGCTGATAGTGCCCTATGCTGTTAGTCACCTCCCCAAAGCTTTTTGCATCTCTTTCCCTTTATAGATATTCTACTCCTGCACCATGCTGCCTCTTGTTATGAGGATGTGCAGTGAATGGTGAAGCCAATTGCTAAATCTCAGATATGCTGCCTCTTCTTCGACACCAGAGTCTACTGTGCCAGAGGCACTAATATTATCAAGCCTGGCATCATTCATTGAGTCTGATGGGCCTGTCTCTCCATTTATCAGTCACAGATGGATGGGAGATTTTTGAATTTTTTTTCTTATGCAGCTTTATAGATCATCTTTTAGGAAGTGATTCAATTTTCCTCTTTCTCTACGTTCCTCTCTGTTTCAAAGGTCCTGGTAGTCCAGGGTCTACTTGTCAGTGTCCTTGGTTACATTAATTGTTGGCCAGCCTCTGGCCCTGGTAATCCCTGCTCTTGGGAGATAAATGAGATCCACAACTAATGTTAAAAGAATAATGTATAAAGATATCATGTCAATGTAGACCATCTGGCTTTTAAAGATGCCATGCAGTTTGTGACCTCTTGGGAGCTCTGGTAGCGTAGTGCCTAAAGCACTTGACTCATACCAGAAGGCTGGTGGTTCAAACCCACCAGCCACTCCTCAGAAGGAAGGTTAGGCAATCTAATTCCGTAGTGATACCGCCTGGGAAACCCAAGGAGGGATCACTATGAGTCAGGTCTGACTCCATGGCACATAACAACAACAGCAACAACATTCAGTGACCTCTTAGTTAGGACTAGCACTACTGATTCACTGACAATTTCAACTGAAATGCTTTTATTTGGTCATATAATGACCGTATTTTCTGGAGATCAGAGACTTTTTTTTTTTTTTTTTTTTAGGGGAAGGGATATATCCTACCAAAAACTGGAGACTTAATGGATAGAGACTATTCTGGTTACCCAGCACCACTCTGACAGAAATATACCACATATGGGATGGTCTTAACAAACAGGAGTTTATTCTTACAATCTATAGGCTTTATGTCCAAGTTCAAAGTGTCAGGCTCTAGGGGCTGGGTGAAAGCCCCTCCTCCTTGGCCTTCAGCTATGCCTCCAGCTCCCAGCCCACTGAAGTTAGAGGCTTTTGTTCACTCAGACAGCTGCTGGCTGCTGAGGCTGAGAAGCTCATGTTTGACAAATAAAAAGGCACAGTCCCGATGTTACCAAACCACAGGGCAGGCCATTAATTTAAGTCCATTGTAAGTCCCAAAGTTGGCAGAGCATAGCAGGCTGCTGAACAACAACATGGCTACATGCAGGGTCCGAGCATGCCATAGGCTAAAGACATTCCCAAAGCTGCTCCTTATATATGGGAAGCAGACCACATACTTAAAGCAGCTACTTAGCTGCTTGTGGTAGATCCCACCATGGAGTTGATTGCCATTCTCATCATGGGGAATAACTATCACCAGCTGCCTAGCCACTCAACCAGGCCCAACCAAGTTGACACAAAAACATAACAACCACAGAGACTTTCTAGATATTGACTGCAAATACCTACAAAGAGCAGGAAGATAACCTGTATGTGGGAAACAACCAGAGGTAAAAATTGCAATGGCATTGCCTGAGGCTGGGTGGGGGTTACACGCTCCATTTAAAAATATTCAAAACCAGTTCCATTAAGGTGACTGTGACTCATGGTGACCTAAGTGTGTAGAACTGTGCTCCACAGGTTTTCAGTGGCTAATTTTTCAGAAGTAAATTGCCATATTTTTCTTCTGAGGTGCCACTCAGTGAATTGGAACCTCCAATTATTTTTGATTAGCAGCTGAACCACCCAAAATTAAAAAATCAAAATGGTTGCCACTGAATCAATTCCAACTCATGGCATCCATGCATTCAGAATATAATTACATTTCATAGCATTTTCAAGGCTATAACTCTTCGGAAGCAGATCACCAGGCCTTTTTTCCCACATGCTTCTGAGGGGATTTGAGCTGCCAACCTTTCAGTTAGTAGCTGAGTACTTATTTGACTAATTGCACTCCTTATACCACCGAGGAACTCAAAAAATATCCATATATATATACAATTAGGCCCAACTCTGTTTAAGGATTCTAGCATCACATCCTAGAATTTGAGCCTTTGACTTTATGTGACCAACCATCCTGTTTTGTCCAGAACCAAAGAGTTTCCTCAGATGCAGAACAATCAGGGCTAAAACTGGGACATTTCTAGATAAAGTGAATGGTCCTCCTAAATTAAGCACATATTGGGCATATAAACCTTTTCTTAGAAGCTCTGGTATAGTAGTGCTGAAGGCACTTGACTGTGAACCAGAAGGCTGGAGGTTCAAACCCACCAGCTGCTCCTCGGAAACTCAAGGAGGGGTCGCTATGAGTTGGGTCCAACTCGATGGCACAAAACAACAACAACAACAAGCCTTTTCTTACACCAAACTATATTTTAAATGAATTTTTTTTAATGAGATAGACTTGTCGAATCAAATGACTTCACCTGTGAACAGGAACAGAAATTTTTTTTTCCCCATAAGTTTTCATTTTCAGTAGAAGGAAAATAGCAATGATCACCGTTTTATTCTCCTTATAAGCAAAGCAGGACTTCAAATTCTATTTGAGGGATGACCCCTTTTCAGAAATTAGAGACATTGAATTTATTTCGGCCAGTCATAGCTGTCCATCTGCTAATTCTCTTCACATAGAGGGAGCAGCTGTCATTTCAGAAATGCTACAGTAGATAATAAGATGGGGTGCATTTCATCTTCAAATGCTTAAAACAAATCCCTAGGAAGAGCAGCAGCAGTTCTTCTGACTGAACGATCTCTGATATTATTAACACAAAATGCCAAATGGATTTGAAGACTTGAAGAAAATGGATTTGCTTTAAAAGGAATAGCACTCAAGTTAGGTGTGATACATACTGAAATAATCTACAATTTTATAGATATGGGAACTGTTGAAACTGTGGGCACACACACATACACAGCACTCTCAAAATCATAGCCACATAGAGGGCCCAAAATATAAATACAAACATAAGGGCTTCCTAAATCTACACAACCTACATACATATATCAAAGGAATGCATTGTGGCCTATACCTCTGTAAATAAACAAAACATGCCCCAAACTAGAAATCTCCTAATTTCTGTGTCTGATATTGCCCTAATTTTGCTACAGTTCTATGCATTCAAATGACCTTAGATGTCATCCTCACCTTTGTACTATTTAACAGCCCCAAGTCCAACCATCAATTTCTATTCTTTCCATTTCTTTTTCTTTTTTTTAATTGTGATTTGGGTGAAGATTTACAGAGCAAATTCACTTTCCATACAGCAGTACACATACAGTTTGTCTCGTGACAATGACTACAATTTACCACAATGCAACAGACCCCCTTGCACTTCCTCCTGATAATTACCTCTTCACTGTGTCCATCCCTCCATATCCTCCTGTCCCCTGAGCTGTCTCGCTGTGCATAAGTAGCCCTTCTTTCTCCCATGATTGTTCTCTCCAAGGAGTGTATCTACCTCAGGTAAATATTCAACTCATATGCCTGTCTTTTGTTTGGCTGGAAGCCACAGGTGTGGGTTCAGTTCCAGACCATAGTCTCAGGGGTTCCACCAGGCTCTATCAGACCAGCAACCTGGTCCCCCCTCCCCACCTTTTTTTTTTTTTTTCCTCCAAATGATTTTGAGTTTTGTCCACATTATTCTCCCTCTCTATTCAGGACCTCTTACATAGATCCCCTTACAAGTGGTTGACATTGGTAGTCAGGCACCATCTAGTTCTTCTGGTCTCATAGTTGTATAGGCTGCAGAGTGGATGGTGTACCAGTCACTAGGACTGATTGTACCCATGAATTTTTGGTTGCCTTCATTCTTCTTTGCTCTGGACGAGGAGAGACCCATCATTGCATCTAGATGGCAGCTTGCAAGCTTTTAAGATTGCAGTTGCTACTCATCAAAGTAGGAGGTGGAACAATGTTTTGTGTAGTATGTTATGCCAGTTGAGCTTGCTGTCTGCTGTGACTATGGTCCGAGCCCACAGGTTCAACTATTTGGTCCCTCTGGGTAGTTGACTGTGACCAAGCAGTGACTACCACCTTGCCTCTTGTTACTCTACTATACACCTGGGAATATAGATCATACACATCAACTTATAGGACTGTTGTCTGCCAACCCTATACATGTTCTTGGATACACTTCCCACTTCCTAGACATACCTACTAGTTCATCCTGTCCACCCATCTATCCACCTGTATACCCATGTTTGCCTTCACTGACCATGCCATACTGTATGTGCAAAAGGGTTCATCTTTGTTGTCTGTATCTCCCATGTAACTCTCTATATCTTTCTTTTTCTCAGTGCCACCATGTTGATCACTCACATTTGGTACATTGCCCTTCTCTTCACCCAAATCAATACTTACTTTTATCTACCTAACAGCCTTTACTCCCCTCCCCTCCCACCCTAGTAATCAACACAGAAAATTTCCTTCCACAGATCAACCTTTCTTTGACTTTTACAATAGCAGACTAATACAATATTTGTCCTTTTGTGATTGACTTATGTCACTCAGCATACTGTCCTCCAAGTTCATCCAGATTATGTGGTGTTTTGCAGATTCTGTATTATTCTTTAGTGTTGCATATTATTCCATTGTGTGTATGTACCAGAGTTTGGTTATCCATTTCTCATTTGAAGGACACCTAAGTTGGTTCCAACTTTGGGCTATTATAAATAGTGCTGTGATGAACATGAGGGTGCATATATCTGTTCTTGTCATGGCTCGCACTTCTTTAGGGTATATACCTAGTAATGGAATGGCTGGGTCAAATGGTATTTCTAATTCCAACTTTTCAAGGAATCGCCATACTGTGTTACACAATGGTTGTACCATTTTACAGTCCCACCAGCAGTGTATGAGAGTCCCAAACTCTCCACATCCTCACCAGCATTTGTTATTTTCTATCTTGTTGAACTTTGCTACTAGTGCTGAAGCAAGATGGGATCTCATTGTTGTTTTGATTTTCATCTCTCTAATAGCTAATGATCATGAGCATTTCTTCATATGTTTCTTGGTCACTTGAATATCCTCCATGGTGAAGGGTCTATTCATGTCTTCTCTCCATTTTTTAATTGGATCGTTTGTCTTTTTGTTATTGAGGTGTAGGAGTTTTCTATAAATTCTGGAGGTAAGTCCCTTGTCAGATATGTCATTACCAAATATTTTTTCCCAATCTGTAGGTTTTCTTTTGATGCTTTTGAAGAAGTCTTTGGAAGCACATAAAAATTTAATTTTTAGAAGGTCCCAATCATCTGGTTTCTCTTCTACTGTTTGTGCAGTTTGAGTTATGCTTGATAGTCTATTTATGCCATACATTGCTGTGGTTGTTGTTGTGTACTGTTGAGTCGGCCTGGACTCACAGTGAACACTCCTTGGGTTTCCAAGGCAGTATCACTATGGAAGTAGATTGCCCAGCCTTCCTTCTGAGGAGAGGCTGGTGGGCCCCTATATTTGCCCCTAGATTTTTCTTGAGGAACTCTATAGTTTTAGGTTTCACATTTAAGTCTTTAATCCATCTGGAGTTCATTTTTGTGTATGGGGTGAGGTACAGATCTTATTCATTTTTCTGCAAATGGATCTCCAGTTTTGCCAGCACCATTTATTAAACAAACATTGTCTTCCCCATTTAATGGAATTTGGCCCTTTGTCAAAGATCAGCTGACTAAAGTTCGATGGATCTATTTCTGGGTTCTCAATTCTATTCCATTGGTCTGTGTATATGTCATTAAACCAATACCAGGCAGTTTTCACTACTGTGGCTGTTTAGTAGGTTTTGAGATCCGGCAGTGTGAGACCTCCTACTTTGTTCTTCTTTTTCAGTAGTGCTTTGCTTATCTGAGGTCTCCTTCCTTTCCATATAAAGTTAGTGATAGGTTTTTCTATATCCCTAAAGAATGTTGATGAGATCTGGATTGAGATTGCACTGAATGTGTAGATTGCTTTGGGTAGAATTGACATTTTCACAATGTTCAATCTTCCTATCCA
>NW_006921737.1:5494810-5495592 GCF_000298275.1 Orycteropus afer afer | reverse complement strand
TTCAAGGAATTTTTGAATTTCAATTTTGATTTCTTCTCTTACCCAGTCTTTCTCAAGGAGGGTGTTGTTCAGTTTCCACGTGTTTACTCTTCTTCTGTTGATCTTGCCTCCATGCTTAAGTGTACACATGCCAGCTTGTACTTAAAATTGACTACAGCTTTTCACCTTGGAATCCTATCCAAAATTGTTTTCCCTTACATTCAACTTTCATATAGCTACCTGGATATTCTTTATAAGGCATAAAAATTCAGGTGATGTATAAGATCAAGGAACAGAGTCAAAGTTGTGCTATGCATCCCTAAGCTTTGTAGATGTAGATATAGAAGTTGGTGTGGATGTGCATGTGAATATAAATGTAGACATAGACATGAAAAAAGTCATAGACAAAGAGATAGATGTGATACTATTATTAGTTAGCCAAGTTGGCTCCTGCTTATGGTCATCCAGGTAAAAGAGGATGAAAAAACATTGCCTGTTCCTGTGCCACCTCCATGACTTGTTATGTTTGACTCTGTTGTTGTAGCCAATGTGCATTTTGAATTCTTTTGTGATCCATAGAATTTCATTGTCTAATTATCAGAAGTATATCATGAGGTTTCCTTCTCACTTTGGAAATCTTTCACTTTGGAAACTCCACTGAGATGTATCCACCATGGCCAAATCTACTGATATTTTTAATACTGGTAGTGCAAAAACAACAAGGAGGCCACATGTTCTGACCTCCTCTAATCCCACAAGAGGAAGACAGGATTACCAGCAGTAACCCAAGGCCTATTACTGCA
>NW_006921737.1:5493245-5494365 GCF_000298275.1 Orycteropus afer afer | reverse complement strand
CTCCAGGAGGCCTCTTTTTGAGCTTGACAGAATGGTCAAACTAGCCAATCATAGCATCAGAACTCTAAGCACATGAGAGAGAGTGGGAACCTCCCAGAACATTGTTTTGTGCCACTCCCAACAGAAATACTCCAGGTGGACAACTTCAGCAATCAAGAGCTCCTCAGTTGCTCATAGAAAAGTCCACTTTAGAGTTTACAAAGACTTATGGGTAGAAAAGCCACACTAAGTAATTTACTACACTGCAGGTGGCATAGTATCAATTATCATAGAAGCAAGCCACCACAGTCTGACAAACTGACAGATAGAGATATGGATTTAGTTATAGATATTTGTCTCTAAGAAGATATCTAAATTAGATATCATTTCAATTGATACTCAAAATAATCCTGGGATGTATGCAAGTTTCATATAACCATTTCAAGAGGTACCATATAATCAAGAACTGATGGTACTGAAGGAAGAAGTACAAGCTGAACTGAAGACATTTGAAAAAAGACAGGGGGGAATAATTCACTGCCATGGACTTATTCTTAACTCATAGTGACCCCTCATTGAGTTTCCGAGGTGGTATCTCGAGGGATGTGGACTGACAGGTCTTCCTTCTGAGGAGTTCCTGGTGGGTTTGAACTGCAAGCCTTCTGATTAGCAGTCAAATGATTTAAGCACTACTCCACCAGAGCTCTTGGCTCCAGAAATTGAAATTGACAGACTATCAACTGAGATGTTTCAACAAATAGATGTAATGCTGGAGTACTCATCTATCTATGCCAAGAAATTTGGGAAACAGCTACCTGGCCAATCAACAGTAAGAGATCTAAATCTGTGTCCATTCTGGAGAAAGATAATCTAATTATATGTAGAAATTATTGAATAATATCATTAATATCACACGCAAATAAAATATTGCTAGATAGAATAGACTGTTGTAAACTCAGGGAGAAAATTATAAATCATAGGGTAACCTCAAAGAAAAATGATAAACCTTCACATCACAATAAAAAAGAAGACAAGCACAAATATTCAGCATATACCAAAACAACAGCAACAAAAGAAATGATAACATAATTCATAAACATAATGAGCTCAGACCAGAAAATAATATGGAAAAAAGAAACCA
>NW_006921737.1:5489466-5490705 GCF_000298275.1 Orycteropus afer afer | reverse complement strand
AAAGACAAACAATCCAATTAAAAAATGGACAGAAGACATGAATAGATACTTCACCAAGGAGGATATTCAAGCGGCCAACAAACATATGAAGAAATGTTCATGATCATTAGTAATTAGAGAGATGCAAATCAAAACAACAATGAGATCCCATCTTGTTCCAGCACTAGTAGCAAAGTTCAACAAGACAGAAAATAACAAAAGCTGGTGAGGATGTGGAGAGTTTGGGACCCTCATACACTGCTGGCGGGACTGTAAAATAGTACAACCATTGTGTAACACAGTATGGAGATTCCTTGAAAAGATGGAATTAGAAATACCATTTGACCCAGCCATTCCATTACTAGGATTATATCCTAAAGAAGTGAGAGCCATGACAAGAACAGATATATTCACATCCATGTTCATGGCAGCACTATTTACAATAGGTAAAAGATGGAAACAACCTAGGTGTCCATCAACTGAGGAATGGATATCCAAACTCTGGTACATACACACAATGGAATACTATGCAACGCTGAAGAATAATGTAGAATCTGCAAAACACCGCACGATCTGGATGAACTTGGATGACAATATGCTAAGTGACATAAGTCAATCACAAAAGGACAAATATTGTATTAGTCCATTATTGTAAAATCAAGGAAAGTTTTATCTATAGAAGGAAATTTTCTTTGTTGGTTACCAGCAACGGGAGGGGAGTGGACAGAACGCTGTTAGGTCGGTAAAGATAAGTATTGATTTGGGTGAAGAGAAGGGCAATGTACCAAATGTGAGTGACCAATATAGCAGCATTGAGGATGAGAAAGACATAGAGAGGTACATGGGAGGTTCAGACAACAAAGATGAACCTTTTGCATATACAGTACTGTGTTGTCAGTGAAGGCAAACATGGGTATATGGGTGGATAGATGGGTGGACAGGCTGAACTTTTAGGTATGTCTATGAAGTGAGTTGTGTATCCAAGAATATGTATAGGGTTGGCAGACAATGGTCCTATGAATTTATGTGAATGATCAAAATTCCCAGGTGTATAGTAGAGCTGACAAGTGGCAAGGTTGTGGTCACTGCTTGGTCACAGCCAGCTACCCAGAGGGACCAAGTAGTTGAACCTGTGGACTTGGGACCATAGTTGCAGGGGACATCAAGCTCAATTGGTATAACATACTATACAAAACATTGTTCCATCTCCTACTTTGGTGAGCAGCAACTGGGATCTTAAAAGCTAGCAAGCTGCCATCT
>NW_006921737.1:5478323-5488878 GCF_000298275.1 Orycteropus afer afer | reverse complement strand
AAAATAAAATAAAAATTAAAATAAAATAAAATAAAATTTTGCTGAAGATCATTCAAAAACAGTTGCAGCAGTCCATCCATAGGAAACTGCCAGAAATTCAAGCCAGATTCAAAATAGCATGTGGAACGAGGAACATCATTGTTGAAGTGAGATGGATATTGGCTGAAAGCAGAGAGTACCCTAACTTGTTTGCTTGTGTTTTATTGACTATGCAAAGGCATTTGACTGTGTGGACCATAACAAATTATGAATAACATTGCAAAGAATGAGAATTCAGAACACTTAATTGTGCTCATGCAGAACTGTACATAGACTAAGAAGCAGTCCTTCAAAAGAACAATGGGATACTGCATGGTTTAAAATCAGGAAATGTGTACGTCCGTGTTGTGTCCTTTCTCCATAATTATTCAATCTGTATACTGAGCAAATAAACCAAGAAGCTGAACTGTATGAAGAAGAATGCAGCATCAAGTTTTGAGGAAGACTCATGTTACCTGTGACACGCAGATGACACCACCTTGCTTGTTGAAAGTGAAAATTACTTGAAGCATTTACTGATGAGGATCAAAGAATGCAGCCTTCAGTATGAAGTACACTTCAACATAAAGAAAACAAAAATCCTCACAATTGGACCAATACACAACTTGATGATAACCAGAGAAAAGATTGAAGTTGTCAAGGATTTCATTTTACTTTGATCCACAATCAATGCCCACAAAAGTAGCAGTCAAGAAATCAAACAATGTATTGCATTGGGCAAACTGGTTCCAGCACACCTCTTCAAAGTAACAAAAAGCAAGACATGTCAATGTCACTTTGGGGACCACAGGGCCTGACTCAAGCCATGGTATTTTCAATAGTCTTATATGCATGTGAAAGGTAGAGAATGAATAAGGAACACTGAAGAATTGTTGCATTTAAATTATGGTGAATGGTAAATATTGAATGCATCATACACTGTCAGAAGAACAAACACATCTGTCTTGGAAGAAGTAAAACGAGAATATTCTTTAGAAGTGAGGTTGGCAAGACTTTCCCTTAAGTATTTTTGAACATGCTGTCACTTTGGACATGTTATTGGGAGAAACCAGTGTCTGGAGAAGGACATCATGTTTCATAAAGTAGAGCATCAGTGAAAAAAAAATGAAAACTCTCAATGAGATGGATTGGCACAGTGGCTGCAACAATTAATTCAACCATAGCAATATTGTGATGACATGGGATTGGGCAATGTTTCTGTTCTTCATAGGGTTACTGTGAGTCAGAGCTGACTCAAGAACACTTGTCAACAACAACAACATGTATATGTGTGTTTTTGTGTGTATTTGTATCTGTCTCTCTATTTATCAGGACCTCTGGTGGCGTAATGCCTAATCAGAAGGCTGGTGACTCAAACCCACTGGCTACTCCTCGGAAGGAAGACTTAGCAAGCTACTTCCGTAAAGATATCACCTCAGAAACCCAAGGAGGCATCACTTATGAGTTTAATCGACTCAATGGCAGTGAGTTTTTATAGAGTTTGATCTATTTATCTATCTACCTACTCACTGCCTCAAGTTGATTTTGACTCATAGAGACCCCCGTAGAGTTTCCAGTGCTGTAAATCTTACCAAAGTAGATTGCCCAATCTTCCTTCTGTGGAGAAGCTGGTGAGTTTGAACAAATGACATTCTGGTTAGTAGCCAAAAAAATGCCTTACCCACTGTGCCACCAGAGCTCCAATCAAATGTAAATATGTGTGTGTATGTATGTGTATATATGTATGTATGTATATGTATACACACACACACACACATATATGTATGTACATATAATTGTTGTTGGGTGTCATCAAGTCAATTCCAGCTCATACAGACCCCATAAGGTTTTCACCAGGGCCCCATATATAGATACAGATATCGATATAGACATATACACCTTTATATGTGTGTATTTTGTCTTGTTAGTATATGAAAATATTGGCTCTCAAAACCCAAACCCACTGCCATTGAGTTGATTCTGACTCATAGCAACTCTTCAGAACAGAGTAGAACTTCCCATAGAGTTTCCAAGGCTGCAAATCATTATGAAAGCAGATGCCTCATCTTTCTCCCATGAAGGTGGGTTCAAACCACCCATCTTTTGATTAACAGCTAAAATGCCTAAACCACTATGTCACCAAAGCTCCTTCCTTACTGACTTTCAAAGAGTCCTCAAATCCCAAAACTGGTGACAGAGCCAGTAATTGGAGTTAGGTCTTCTTACCCAAAACTTGAGCTTGTTTTTTTTTTTTTTTCACCACAGAATTTATTTACTTTTCTTTCTGTTTTGGAGAGTTGAAATCTAGAATATATTTCTGCTGTGTGGTAACCTGTGAACTTTTTCCAGGTAAATATTGTCCCTGAACGTGGCCTTTATGGAACACATTGAAAGAAGAAGTAGAGAATCAGTGCAGAATTGCTGGGTACAGGACACAAATAATGCAACCATTTTCATTTACCCAAACAGGAATGCTTTTAAAGGGACAGCAACTGATTTCTTCACTTTCACTGTTACAAAGGAAATAAAATCCCCAGTATTCATGAGAATTCATGTCAGAGCAAGGAGAATCATAGAACAGTTAAAGAGAATTCTGAGGCCCTGGAATGTTGCCTGCAAGCACCTCGATTGGAGAAAAGAAATTCATTTAAGCGGAGCAAATATGCTCAGGGACTCCTGCTCCTTTGCATTGCTGTCCGCATTAAAGATCTGCTTCAGATTTTTCCTTCATCCCTGGTCACCAGGCAGAACAGATAAACTCTATTTCTAGATGCCATTGCTATTAAAAGAGGAAGCAAGGGAAAAAGTAAGAAAAGAACAAAAAAGTCAGAGAGGGAGATGCACAAAACCTACCATTTCTGAAGTCAAAATATTTTAATGGTGAAATCAGACTACATGATTAAACTAAAGATTCTCAGTTTTCTGTGACTTGGAAGAGGGGACTGACAAGAAGCATGAAGCTAATATTTAAAGATAATTTCAGAAACGTGAAGATGAGAAAGCAGTGAAAGGAGGAGGCTGAAACGTTTTTCTTCCACCTTCAAGATTTACTGAAAATGGTGGTGTTATTTCCAATAGAAAGCTTATATGATTTTACATTTAAATGCTGCATTTATTCAGTCAAAACTATTTACTAAATATCAATTCTGACACAGTTGCTATATTGGAGGTTGGATGGTAAAAGACGTCTTTAACCCAGAAAGCTCATAGTCTAGTGGAGAAGACAAGAAAAGAGACTATATTAAACCATTTTATAAGAGCTCTGATTAAGCAATCATCAGGACATGATTGCAACAAATAGGAGGAGAATGTAATGGTTTTAAGGTCCTTGGATGATGTAAACAGCTTACTCTTGACTAGCAACTAAAAGTTGGTGGTTCATTCCTACCCAGCAATATTGCATAACAAAGGCCTAGCAGTTTGCTTCTGTAAAGTTTATAGCCAAGAAGTCCTTATGAAATTCATTTCCAATCTGTGACACATGGGATTGCTATGATTCAGAATTGACTCAAAGGCAATGCAACAAACAACATACTGCCGTGGAGTCAGATCCAACTCATAGTGAACCCTCCTTGGATTTCCAAGGTGGTGTCACTACAGAAGTAGGTTGCCCAACCTTCCTTCCAAGGAGTGGCTGGTGGGTTTGAACTGCCAGGCTTCTGGTTAGCAGTCAAATGCCTTAGACACTATGCCACCAGAGCTCCTGACTCAAGGACCATGTGGTAATAATAGCTAAGGGTTTTATGAATCAAGGAAAATTTCCCTGTGGGGCTGATACCCCGAAAGTTTTTCTTCCAAAGTGATGAAAAATGGGGGATGGTGGACCAGCAGAGGGGCAACAGGCACAATTACTCAGAGAGGTCTGTGAGCAACTTGACCAGCTGGAGTACAGAAAGACTTGCGGGGACTGGCAGATATTGTACTGCCTCCAGCCCCAACCTGCAACACCTTGCTTGACAACTCTGTTGAATAAGTATTATCTTAGCAGGACACCTGATAAATCTCCCTTCCCTCCCAACCCCGAGCATAGGCTGCGCTTGGTAATCTTTGGTGGTGATGGACTTCTAGGAGGTCCTTACCTGATAGTTCATCATCTTAGTTTCTTCTCTCTGAATTGTAGTCAAGGCTGTCACCAACCAATTTTCACTAACCATTTGTGTCACCTTGGAAAAATCACTCAATATTTTAAAATGTGAATATTTCTAATTCTAAATGAAGGGATATATGATTTTAGCTCATTTCTAGCTCTGAGATATGACAGTATATTTGAAAAAGTTATTCTGAATAAATGTCAAGTTTTTGTGTCATTTATATGGACAGGGAGAAAAGAACATGACCAAAGAAAGAGTGTTTGTGTCAGAAGCAAACAGACCTAGTAGAAAGGCTACTTCTTAGTTTTGTGAATTATGCCAGTGATTAATTATTCCTATGTTTCAGCTTCTTTATTAGGATGTAATAATATCCACCTTTCAATTTATTGGTATAACTGTCAGTATCATATACAAGATACAATATCAGAGATTGGCTTGAACTTAATTTTTCATAGAATTGATGGGACCAGAGCCTAGAGAAATTCACTATTTTTTTTTTTTTTTCTCTATAGATCTATATAGCATGGAGCTACATTTTCCAAACATTACCCTAAAACTCTGATAACTTAATATCAGGTCAAATATGTTTCTAGTGTTTTGGGTGACTATCAGTAATCGTGGGAGCTGTGGTAGCATAGTGGCTAAGACACTTGCCTGCTCACCAGAAGGCTGGTGGTTCAAACCCACCAGCCACTCCTCGGAAGGAAGGTTGGGCAATCCTACTTCCGTAGTGATACTGCCTCAGAAACCCAAGGAGGAGTCGCTATGAGTCGGGTTTGACTCGACGGCACATAACAACAACAACAACATCAGTAATCATGACACTTTGGGAGCTTAAAGACAGATCTGCAGATTTCCAGACATCTCCAATTGAAGACAACTGGACAGAAGTCAGAGAGAAAATGAATTCATTAGTTTAATTGTTTTTCTTGTAGAGTTTAATTTTCTCAAGTTACTTTCTTCTAAATATAAATATTTATTTTCTTAATGTTTCCTTCTCTAGTCACAGATGCTCACTGAGAGCGGAGGATTTGAATAGACAATGGCTGTTTCCCAGTGCTCATCTCCAGCCTACAATTTACCATGCCAAAGGACTCCTCTACTACCTGCGCAGCATTGGCCGAAGTCCTATGGTGAGTTGCTCTTGCTTCCACCTTCTGGGAGACAAAAAACTTTTAAGTTTTGGTATTGAATTCTGTCTCCAAAAAGATATATTGGAATCTTAACCCGTGTAACCTATGAATATGACCTTGTTGGCAATGGGGTCTTTAAAGATATTATCAGTTAACATGAGGTCATACTGGATCAGAAGAGGTCCTAACCACATCAGAGTGGCATCCTTTTAAAAGAGAAGAGACACAGAGAGATAGATAGAGGGAAGATGGGCATGTGAAGATGCATCCACATGCCAAGGAATACCTGAGACTATCAGAATCTGGGAGAGCCAAGAAAGCATCTTTCCCTAGATACTTTGGAGGGGGCATGGCCTGGCTGACATGTTGAATTGAGTTATGTTGGGATTTCTACTGTCAGAACTGGGAGAAAATAAATTGCTGTTGTCTAAATCCACCCACTTTGTGTTAAGTTTTTACAGCAGCACTAGGAAACTAATATGGTTGTCAAAGCAAGAAAATCAAATATAGACCAAAACCCTATGGGGGTGAACCATAGTTTTAACATTCATCAGTGAAAGCTGGGCAAGAAATTGCAATTCGCTCTATTTCCTGGGCCTGTATTTTTCTGGTTTTATATTTACTATACAAAAAGAAAAAGATGGACGTGCCTATTAAATAGTATTTGGAAAAAAATCCTCTAGGTTTTCATGTTCAACTAATATTTATTGAATTTCAAAGATGACTTGGTATTGTTTTAGATATTTTTGTGCAATAGGTTTTTCCTCCAAGCCTATAATAACTGTGCAATGTATGAAAAACAGATTATTTGAAACAAGAAGCCTTTGCTCAAGATAAGAAAGAAGGATATAGTAGTCCAGTAACTGCATTAAAGCACTCATTTATCAATTGCAAACTGTGAACATACCTATTTTGGAAAAATGTGAAGGGGCACATGTCCTAATTAAGAGTTCTTCCCTCACCTAAGGAACATAAAATAGAGTGGAAAAGCCGACATATTGGACAACTCAAATAATCACTCCTACTATTAACTACTCCTATTATGTGACCAAAACGGTGGCACATATACATATCTAATGAATAATTTAAAAAAAATGAATGGATGACTATCTAATATACCCAAAACAAACTCACTGGTGTCACATTGGTTCTGACTCATAGCAACCCCTCCTTGGGTTTCCAAAGTGGTATCATTATGGAAGTCGATGGCCCAATCTTCCTTCTGAGGAGTGGCTGGTGGGTTAGCAGTCAAATGCCAATACAGGATCTTACTTAAACCTCAAAAAAGATTAAAAGTTAAAGTAATTTCCATCATGTCACTCAGAAGTGTATGGCTGAGTTAGGATTCAGTCACGATGTTTTCCATGTTACTTTCCTTCATCATTTACTCTCTGAGAGAGTGCATTGGGGGTATCCAAGACCACCCTCAGATTCAATGACTCACTAGAACTACTCATAGAAAAACTGTTATGTCCATGGTTATGGTTTATCACAGTACAAAGATGTGGATTAAGTTTAGCAAAGGTAAAAAAATGCAGACAGAGTCCAGGAGAGGCAAGGTACAATCTCCCAGTTGTCCTCTCACAGTGGAATTATATGGACAGTGCTTAATTCTTCAAGCAACAGTATGAACAATGAGTGATAACACATACAAAGTATTGCTAACCAGAAAGATCACCCAAGGCTCTATGTAAAGGGATTTTGTTGGAAGTCAATCACATAGGCATGGAGCATGCTGAATAGCTGATTTAGTTATTCAGTCTCCAGACCTTTCTGGGGCCAAACTGATACCTAATGGCCAAAACCCCCACCATAATTCACATTGTTAGCCGACATAAACAAAGATAGGACGGTCTTTTCAGTCAGGGCATTCCAAGAGCTTAGAGATTATCTCCCAGGGGTCGTTCAAAGCTAGATCTCTATTTGGAATTTGAACATCCCATATCTGCTGAACCAACCATGTATTACTGCATATAGAACAAAACCCATGTTTTTTTTTTTAAGAATCTTAGTTCTATGCTAGGTTTAAAATATACACTATTCTCATGCCAATTTATTATATTCAACTAGGCACTGAAATACCTGCTGCCAACTGCCTGGAAACAAGCCCATGGCCTCCAAAACAGGCCACCAATCTCATGTAAAAGACCTGAGAAAGCGTTATGTCTCTTAGTGGGAAACCTTAGCCCCCAGGAGGAGAAAGAAACTTACAAGGAAGGAGCTTCTTACCCGATACACATTTAAACACATGCACGTACTCAACCCACAACAAACAGGATTCCTCTCTGGACTGACAACCTCTAATTGAAGAGAAGAACATTTATTTTAAAGTGTGGCAGGTGAAAGGCTTGTTTAAAAATATAAATAAACATTAATTAGCTATAAACATGACAGCCACAGACTTTGCTTCCTGCTGGGACCATCTGAGAGGTGGGTGAGAAACAGCTGAGTACTAAATGCTATTCACAGTGTTACAAAGCTCTCTAATGGGCTCAACATTACCTTTTAGTTACCTATAAGGATATATTTAACCACCCTCCTACTGGTAGCAGAAGCACTGCCACTCAATTAGCACTCAGGCTTCTCCTATACTGGGAAGATTTCCACCTTGTCAAGAATGACTCTTGGGTTACATTATTGGAGATTAACTGTGACTCTGCCCAGCCTCAGTTTCTTGTGGAAATGTTTTCGGAAGTATTGGGGAGTCTTTTTCTGGTGGCTGGGAGGTTCTACATGCTCTAAGGGGTAGTCAAATGAGTGGAATAATCTGAACTCCTAGTACCAATGAGAATATGGAGCAGTGAGAGAAAGTGATACCCTGATACTGCTGGGAGCTGCTAAAGATCAGGCAAATCATTCATTTTTACAGGCAACATTCACATATTGTTTCATCCATGCATCTATCCATTCACCTATCTAGGCAGTGTTCCATTTCTCCATCCATTATACCATATATTTATAATCACTGTGTTAGGTGTCAGGGATATAAAGTAAAAAATAATAATAATAAAATAAATTGTACTTTTCTTGGAGCTCACTGTTTATTTTGGTAGAAAATAAAGTCAGGTCTGCAAAGAATCCAGTGTACTACAAAGTGGTAACTACTATTAAGAAAAAAAGGGTTCATGTGAGGTGTTTGCTGAAGACAAATGAAGACCTGAGGCATTTCCCTCAGGGTAATAGAAAGCTAGAAACTGGAGGTTCCGTATGAACTGGACTTTGAAGGGTCAATAAGAGTTTCTCTTAGTTTTTATTCACTAAGGTTGAGAAATATCATTTCTTCAGAATATCTAACAGGTCTGACTGTGATCTTTTAAGCCTTGCATCTCTATGCTTGGAGTCATTGCCAGGGGAAAGGAAAGGAAGTTTCTCATTACAATGGTGGAAAAAAATTAATCAGATATCACACTATCCATTTTTGGCCACTTTCCCATTTCTCAAACCCTAATTCTCTCTATTCTGTTTGTTAGAGGGTTAGAAAATATGTTCCAGATTTTGGATCCAAGAGCCCAGATACAAAAAAAAAAAAAAAATTATTTGGTCTGTTCATACATTGGAATATTATTCAAAAATTAAAAAAAAAAAAATTAAACAGTGAAATACTGATACACTCAATAAGATGGTTGAATCTCCAAAACATTTTATTGAGAGAAATAAACGAGACTATGAAGAATACATACTCTATGCTTCTGTTTATATGAAGTTCAAGATCAGATAAAACTAATCTATGGTGATAGAAATCAGATCAGTGATTGTCTCTTTAGAAGGAAATGATTGGAATGAGTCAGGAAGGAAATTTGTAGGGGCGTGGGAATGTTCTAAATCTTGGTTGAAAGGCTTGTTAGCAAAACTCATTGAACTGCACACTCAAGATATGTGTAGTTCACTGTTGGTACACATTTATGTAAATACAGAAAGTAAAAATAAATCAAAGATCAGTTTGGGCTTTGAAATACAACTAAGAGTCAAAGGGAGTTTCCTGAAATAACATTGACCAGTGTTGTTATGGTCAAGTTGGTGCTGACATATGGTGACCTTATGTGTAAAAGAACAAGACCTTGCCGTGTCCTGTACCATCACCATCATCACTGGTAAGTTTGGGACCATTGTTGCAGCTATTGTGTTAATGCATCTTATGGAAGTTTTCCCCTGGTCTTCACTGGCCCTCTGCTTTACCGAACTGAGTGTCCTTTTCTCATGATTGGTCTTTTCTGATGATGTGTCCAAAGTAAGAGAGTCAAAGTATCCTTATCCTTGCTTCTAGAAATATTCTGGTAGTTTTTTATTTTTTTTTCCTGAGAATGAGGTTTTTGTTTGATCAGTGTAAGCAAACCAAACTCACTGTTGTCATGTCAGTTCTGACTCATAGCCACCCCTCCTGGGGTTTCCAAGGTGTTATCTCTACAGAAGTAGAATGCCCAGTCATCCTTCAAAGGAGTGGTTGGTGGGTTTGAACCACTAGCCTTCTGGTTAGTAGTCAAATCCCTTAGGCACTAAACCATCAGAGCTCCTCCATCAGAACTGTTGTTGTTGTTGTTGTTGTTAGGTGCCATCAAGTAGGACCCAACTCATAGCAACCCCTCCTTGGGTTTCCTAGGCAGTATCACTACGGAAGTAGATTGCCCCATCTTCCTTCTGAGGAGTGGCTGATGGGTGTGAACCGCCAGCCTCCTGATTAGCAGTCAAGTGCTTTAGGCACTAAGCTACCAGAGCTAGAGGCATGCAAATCAAGCCAAGGAAATCATCTTTGCCTGAATAGAGTAGAAAGGCAACAGACGTAGAACTCTTTGGAAGTTATAAAGATTTGATCAGAAAGAAGGCACCCAAACAGAGAAGTACAAAGATTTAGACAAGCTCTGCAATCAGCTAACAAGAGGCGTTGCATTGGTTCCTCTTTGTGGAGCCCCAGCAGGGGCAGGAGACACAAGGCTGAGGGGCAGTCCAAGCAGAGTTTGAAAAGTGAAGGAAAGATTCCAGGCTCCAGCAACCTCCCAGAAATTAGGGGCCAAC
This sequence comes from Orycteropus afer afer, assembly GCF_000298275.1. Taxonomy (NCBI): domain Eukaryota; kingdom Metazoa; phylum Chordata; class Mammalia; order Tubulidentata; family Orycteropodidae; genus Orycteropus; species Orycteropus afer. The sequence goes on along the minus strand of NW_006921737.1, from coordinate 5,478,626 downwards.
AGCTTTTTTGGAGCTGTCAAGTTGCAGCTGGCCTGGCCCTTGTGCCTCTGCTAACAATGAGGGTTTCAGAATTAGGGGAGGTATTGATTACTGTCCTCTTTGCTCTCATTGTGTGAGTGCATGTCGGTAAAGGAATTTCAGTGTTCTTTGAACAGCTTATTGATTTCCATTTACAACTCACACAAGCTGGGCTGCTTTTGCCAGGGGACAGGGCTGAAGTATTTTGTTTTTTTCTTTCTCTGGGTCCCAATGGAACAACATTTTTAGCTACTGAAATGATTTTGCTGATCTTATACTGTCCCT
>NW_006921737.1:5458243-5478223 GCF_000298275.1 Orycteropus afer afer | reverse complement strand
TATCCTGCCCAATGTCCGACTGTGAAAATGTATGAGACAAAGGTATTTAAACTATCTTTAGTCTATATAAACCAAAAGAAGAAACACAAAGGCCCGAAGATTTGGAAAAAAAAAAAAAAAAGAGGCACAAAAGGAGAGGGCAAAAAGGGATGCCTTATCCCTTCCTAAACTCTCTTCTCTAAGGACCTCAAAGAAGTCTACATACTCTATTTTATCTCCACTAGATCCCTTAGATGTGTCTTAAGAACAGATGTTATTTTTGCTTATTTTCATCAACTTATGTTCAAGTATTAAGTGTAGAGGTTCCTTCTTTATGTATTTGAGGGTATGGTAGGAAAAAAGATCTCCCTGTCATATTGAGGGATGAAACTTTTGTGGATGAAAATGTTTTATTTGTTTGCTTCCTCTAAGTGTATTTATGTGTGTGTGTGTGTGTGTGTATAGTGTTTTAGGTTCCTCTTTAATAATTTTTATATGAATTTTCCTGTGCCATTGGTTACAATTTTTACATTTTGTCAACATTCTCATTATTTCCATTCTCTTTGTTCTGTTTCCATTGATCTAGCTTCTCTGCCCCTCCTTGCCTTCTTACTTTTGCTTTTGGGTAAACGTTGACCATTTTGTCTCATATAGTTCATTGTTTAAAGGAAAGGAGCACATCGCTCATGGGTGATACTCTTTATTTTATAAGCCAATCTGTTATTTGGCTGAAAATTGACCTGCAGAAATAGCTTCAATTCCAAGTTCAAAGGGTATCTTAGGGTATCCTCTAGTATCTATCAGTCTAATAGGTCTGGCCCTTTTTTTCCCCCATAAATTTCAGTTTTGTTCTACAATTTTTTTTTTCACATTTTTTCCAAAATCTTCTATTGTGGCACTGGTCAGAATGCTTGGTTGTAGTATCCAAAACCAAAAACACCAAACTCACTGCCGTAGAGGCAATTGTGACTCCTAGTCACCCCTCCTTGGGTTTCTGAGAAAGTATCACTACAGAAATAGATTTCCCAGTCTTCCTTCCGAGGAGTGTCTGGTGGGTTTGAACATGCAGCATTCTGGTTAGCATTCAAGTGCCTTAGGTGCTACATCACCAGAGCTCTAGTCTCAGGTTAGGGGAGCCTGTGGTTCATGTGGACCATTAATCTTGTGGATTAGTTTCTTATTTGACCCTTTGATTTCCTTTATTCTCCTTTTCTTCATATGAGTAGAGACCAATAGTTGTGTTTTAGGTGGCTGCTTACAAGCTTTTAAGATCCCAGACATACCACACAAGGATGAAGAAAATTATCTTCATGAACTATGTTTTGCCAATTGACTAATTTGTCCCCTGAGACTATGGTCCCAATTCTTTTAATGCAGTAAATCAGTCCCAGTAGTTGTTTGGCTATGTCTAGGAAGCCTCTGTAACTATGCCACCTATGTGGTTTGTTATATATGTGGATATATATGTGGCACACAGAAACGTGTATATACATATGCCTATAGATACACGACTCGACGGCAAATAACAATAGATACATGTATACATGCACAAGCATTTACATACATATGCCCTTGTATACATATATGTACGTCCATATTAACTACATATGCACATATTTTTTTGGTTGTTTTTACTGTTGCAAAAATGTATATGTTATAGAATTAAATTGCCCCTTTTTCTCATGTACTTCTTATTATATTTATTTACCGGGGTCAGGTTGTACTGACTTCACCCATACCTGGCCTTGTCTTTCCCATCACCCAAAGTAACAAGTGTCTACTATGTAGGAAATGATTCTACTTCTTCTCTCTCCCATCCCTGGCCACCATTAAATAATTTTGCTTACTGTGTGTATAACTATTCCTGACTTTGTGAAATAGTAGGGCCATAAAATATTTATCTTTTTATGATTGACTTATTTCACTCAACACAATGTACTTCAGATCCATTCATGTCATAAGATGTTTCATGGTGTCCTCTTTATTCCTTATAGTTGGGCAGTATTCCATTATATGTATGCACCTCAATTTATCCATTCATGCATTCATGAGTTTTTAGATTGTTTCCATCTTTGTACTATTGTGAATAATGCTACAGGGAACATAAGTGTGGATATGTTCATATCACTGCTCTTCTATCTCTAGGATATATACCTAAGAGTGGGATTGGATCATAAGGTATTTATATTTCTAGCTTTTTGAGAAAGCACCATACAGTTTTCTACAGGTATTGTACATTTCACAATCCCCTCACAAACTTACCAGCATTTTTTTTTTTTTTCTGTTTTTGGTCATTGACATCTTTTCAGAGGTAAGATGGTATCTCATTTTAGTTTTGATTTGCATCTTTCTAATGGCTACTGGGGAGCTCTGTTAGCATAGTGCCTAAGGCACTTGACTGCTAACCAGAAGGCTGGCGGTTCAAACCCACCAGCCACTCCTCAGAAGGAAGATGGAGCAATCTACTTCCATAGTGATACTGCCTAGGAAACCCAAGGAGGGGTCGCTATGAGTCGAGTCCGACTCAATGGCACATAACAACAACAACAACAACAATGGCTAATGATTGTGAGCATCTTTGTGTTTATTTGTTGCCCACCAGAGTGTCCTTTTTAGTGAAGTGTCTATTCATATCCTTTGCCCATTTTTTAATTTAATTTATTATTATTATGCTTGGGGTGCAAATTTACGAAGCAGATTTGTTTACATTCAATAGTTCATGCTAATTTGATTTCATGGCCCCAACTACCCTCCCCAACCATAAAAAGCCTCTCTTCCTCTCTCCTCCCTGTGACTGACTACTCTTCCCTGTGCCCTTCTTAACTGTGCACTCCTGTTTCTCCAGCTTTCCTTCTATGTGAATGCTGCCCCTCTGATGTCTCATGGCTGATTGATCTAAGGGGTACATCTCCCTGGGGTAGGTGGGTGCATCACCTTGGGGTAGGTGTTTTGCTTGTAAGTCTTTCTACTGTTGGGCTGAGAGCCAATCCATTTCCAGGCCCAAAGAGTAAACTTTGGGGGATTTTGGGGGTTCCACCAGTCTCTATCCAATTATTAATTCCTGTCATTTTGTGTTTTTGAATTTTTTTCCACATTTTTCCTCTTACTCTATCCAGGATCTCCAATTTGGATTCCTTTCTGAACAGTTGGCATTGGGAGCCAGACACCATCTAGTTCTGGTCTTGGTGTTGTGAAAGCTGAGGTCCTTGTGGTTCATCTTATCTTTGCACTTCTTATTTCCAGATGACCTTGATTTTTGATTGGATTGGTTGTCTTTTTTATGTTGAGTTGTTCCTATATATTTTAGATATTAGAGCCTTGTCAGGTATCTTTGTCATTATCAAAGATTTTTGTCCTAGTTTGTATATTCTCTTTATGCTCTTTTGGTAAAGTCTTTTGATGAGCATAAGTATTTAAATTTGTGAAGTCCTAGTTATCTAATTTATCTTTTGTCATCTGAGCTTTTCTAGTTTTGTTTGATAGGCTATCTCTGTCAAAGATAACATAGTTTTGACCCTATGTTATCTTCCAAGAACTTTATAATTTTATTTTTAACATTTAGGTCTTTGAGCAGTTTTGAATTAGTTTTTGTTCAAGATGTGAGTTATGGATCTAGATTCATTTCATTTTTCTGCATATGGATATCCAGTTTTGCCAGCACTATTTATTAAAGACTATTTCTTCCCCCTTGAATACATTTTGACCCTTTGTGGAAGATCATCTCCCTATAGATGGATGGATTTACTTTTCTCAATTCTATTCCATTAGTTTGTATGTCTGTCATTGTACTAGTACCGGGCTATTTTGATTACTGTAGCTGTAATAGTAAGTTTTGATATTGAGAAGTGTGAGGTCTCCTATTCTGTTCTTATATATTGCTTTAGCTATTCTAGGCCCCCTTCTTTTCCATATAAAGCTGAAGATTAGTTTCTCCATCTCATTAAAGAAATAGGATTTGGATCAATATTGAATTGTATCTATAGATCGTTTTTGTAGTATTGACATTTTCACAATGTTAAGTCTTCTAATCCATAAGCATGGACTATATTTCCATTTATGTAAATTACTGTTAGTTTCTTGCAATAGTATTCTATAGTTGTCCTTGTATAAATCTTTTACATACTTGGTTAGGCTTGTTGTTATTGTTGTTAGGTGCCATCAGGTCATCTCCAACCCTAGTGACCCAATGTACAACAGAATAAAACACTGACTAATCCTGCACCATCCTCAAAATTGTTGCTATGATAGAGACCATTGTTGCCGCCACTGCATCAATCTTGTTGAGGGTCTTCCTCTTTTTCACTGACCTTCCACTTTACCAAGCATGTTATCCTTCTCCAGGAACTGGTCCCTTCTGACATTACCAGAGTGTGAGAGATAAAGTCTGGCTATTCTTGCTTCTAAGGAGCATCCCAGTTGCATTTCTTCCAGGAGAGATTTGTTCATTCTTCAGGCAGTCCATGGTATTTTCAGTATTCTTCACTAACACTACAATTCAAAAGCATTGATTCTTTGCTCTTCCTTATTCATTGTCCAGCTTTCACATGCATATGAGATGATTGAAATCACCATGGCTTGGGTCAGGTGCACTTTAGTCTTCACAGTGACATCTTTGTGCCTTAATAATTTAAAAAGATCTCTTGCATGAGATCTGCCCAGTATAATATGATGTTTGATTTCTTGACTGCTGCTTCCATGCATGTTGATTGTGGGTCCCAGTAAGATGAAATTCCTGACAATCTCAATCTTTTCTCCATTTATCATGATGTGGCTTATTGGTCCAGTTGTGAGAATTTTTGTTTTCTTTATGTTGAAGTGTAATCTGTACTGAAAACTGTAGTCTTTGATCTTAATCAGTAAGTATTTCATGTTATCTTCACTTTCAGTGAGCAAAGTTGTTTCATCTGGGTATCACAGATTGTTAATGAGTCTTCTAATCCTGATGCCACATTCTTCACATAGTCCAGCCTTTCAGACTATTTGCTCAGCATACAGAATGAATAAGTATGGTGAAATGATTCAATCCTGATGGACACCCTTTTTTATTTTAAATCTTGCAATATCCCTGTTTTGTTCACCTAGTGCCACACCAACAGGAATATACCACAAATGGGTGGCTTGAACAAACAGGGACTTATCCTTATAGTTTAGGAGGTTAGAAGTCTGAGTTCAAAGTGCCAGCTCTAGGGGCAGCCCTAAACCTTGGCTTCTGCTCTCTATCTTACTCCCAGCCCACTGAAACTGGAGGTTTCTCTAATTCAGACAGCTGCTGGCTGCTGAGGTTGGTAAACCTGAAGTCAACAAGTAAAAAGCCACAGTCCCAAGATTATCAAACAACATGACAGGCCATTAATTCAAATCCATTAACAGTCCCAAGATTGGCAGACAACATGTCAGGGCATTGAGATGAAGACTTGGCCAAATGCAGGATCCAGATGTGCTTAAAGCTCAGAGACCTTTGCCAATGCTTCTCATTATATCCTGGAAGCAGACCACATTCCAAAGGCAGCTGGTCAGTTGCTCACTGCAGATTCCACCATGGAGTTGATTACCAGTCTCATCATGGAGAATAACTACATCCAACTGCCCAACCACACTGAACCAAGCCCAGCCAAATTGACACACAAGTTAACTACAACCACATATTTCTGGTATTCTTTGCCTTTCAGCCAAGATCCATCTATCATCAGCAAGGATATCTCTCTTTCCATGTCCTCTTCTGAATCCTGCTTGCATGACTGGAAGTTCCCTGTGAATATATTGCTGCCACCATTTTTGGATTATCCTTAGCAAAATGTTACTTGTGTATGATATTAAAGATATTGTTTAATGATTTCCACATTCTGTTTGATCATCTTCCTTTGGGATGTGCACAAATATGGATCTCTTCCAATGAATTGGTCAGATAGCTGTCTTCCAAATTTCTTGGAATAAACAAGTGAACACTACCAGCACTATATCAATTTGTTGAAACATCTCAATGGGCATTTTGTCAACTCCTTGAGCCTTGGTTTTCACCAATTCCTTCAGTACTGCTTGGACTTCTTCCTTCAATACCATTGGTTCTTGATCATATGCTACCACCTTAAATGGTTGAATATTGACAAATTCTTTTTGCTACAGTGGCTCTATGTATTCCTTCCATCTTTTTTTTTTTTTTTTTGAACAGGTCTGAGCCATTCAATATTTTTCCCATGGAATCTTTCAATAATGCAATTTGAAACTTGAATGTTTTCTTCAGTTCATTCAGCTTTAGAAATACTGAGCATGTCCTTTCCTTCTCTTCTGATCCTTCTTCTTTCCAACTTTGACATTCCAATTACCAGTAATTATCAGTGTATCTTGTTTGCATGACTGATCAATTTTGACTGCATAATTTAGTAAAAATCTTCAATTTTTTTTTGTCTTTGGCATTAGTGGTTGATGTGCAAATTTGAATAATAGCATATTAATTGGTCTTCCTTCTATATGTGTGACTATTATCCTGTCACTGACATTGTTATCCTTCAGCATAGGTCTTGAAATGCCATTCATCTTTAATTTGTCATTCCTTGCACAGTAGACTATATGATTGCATAATTCAAAATGGCCAATACCAGTCAATTTTAGCTCACTAATGCCTAGGATATTGAGCTTTATGCATTCCATTACTTGTTTTACAAATTCTAATTTTCTTAAATTTATACATCATACATTCCATGTTGGAATCACATTGGATTTTGACAGCTGTCCCAAAGACTTCATGATAAAATTACTAGAACTAACAGAATTTGGGAACAAAGAAGAAGCTTTGGTAGTTGGGAATGCATGTAATGTGGCCTGATAACAGAAATTATGCCAGAGATCACATCATAGAGTTTTGCAGAACCACTGACTTATTCATCACAAATACTTTTTTTTTGACAACATATTCAGTGACTATACATCCAGACTTCACCACATTGAATACACAGGAATCCCACTGAGTCCATATGTGGAAAGAGATGATAGAGAAGTTCAATATCATGAGCCAAAACAAGGCCAAGGACTTACTATGGAACAGACCATCAATAGTTCATATGCAAGTATAAGTTGAAGCTGAAGATTATTAAAAGAAGTCCACAATAACCCAAATATGACCTTAAGTATATCCCACCTGAATTTAGACACCTTCTTAAGAACAGATTTCATATATTGAGCACCAGTGACTGAAGACCAGATGAGTTGTGGGATGGCATCAAGGACATCATACATCAAGAAGCCAAAGGTCATTAAAAACACAAAAAATTATGAAAAGACCAAAATGAGTCTCAGAAGTAACTCTGAAACTTACTCTTGAACAAAGAATAACTAAAACAAATGGAACAAGTGATGTAGTAAAAGAGCTGATGTTTTGGTTATCTAGTGCCACTCTGACAGGAATATATCACAAATGTGATGGCTTGAACAAACAGGAGTTTATTCTCTTATAGTTCAGGAGGCTAGAAGTCTGAGTTCAATGTGCCTGGCTCTAGGCGCTGGGTGAAAGCCCCTCAATCTTGGGCTTTAGCCCTGCCTCCTTCTCTCGTCCTGCTGAAGCTAGAGGTTTTTCTTCACTCAGACACCTGCTGGCTGGTCAGGGTGGCAAACCCAAGGTTGACAAGTGAAAAGGCACAGTCCCAATGTTACCAAACAATACAGCAGGCCATTGATTCAGGTCCATTGAAAGTCCCAGGGTCAGTAGAACATGGCAGGCTGCTGAACAATGACACAGCTAGATGCAGGGTTCAAACATGCCACAAACTAGAGACCATTCCCAAAGCTGCTTCTTATATATGGGAAACAGACCACATTCCTAACACAGCTACTCAGCTGCTTGTGCTAGATCCCACCATGGAGTTGATTGCCAGTCTCGTCATGGGGAATAACTACCACCAGCTACCCAGGCACTCAACCTGGCCCAGCGAAGCTGACACACAACCTTAACTACCACAGCTGAACTGAGGATTTCAAAGTGCAGTTTGAGAAGATAAAGTATTATAATGAAATGTGCGTAGATCTGGAGTTAGAAAAGCAAAAGGAAAGAATGCACTCAGGATTTCTTAAGCTGAAAGACTTGAAGAAAAAAATGAAAGCCTCAAGTTGCAATAATGAAAGAGTCTGTGGGCAAAATATTAAATGAAGCAGGAAACATAAAAGAAGATGGAAAAAACACACAATCATTGTGCCAAAAATAATTGGTTGATGTTCAATTATTTCACAAGGTAGTTTTTGATCACGAACCAATGGTATTGAGGAAAGAAGTCAAAGCTGGACTGGAGACATTTGCAAAAAAAAAGAAAGAAAAAAGCTCCAGGAACTGAAGGAATACCAAGTGGAATGGTTCAACAAAAAGATGCAGCACTAGAGGTGCTCACTCTTCTATGGCAAGAAGTTTGGAAGACAATTACATGGCCATTGGAAAAGATTCATATTTGTGCCTATTCCAAAGAAAATGATCCAACAGAATGTGGAAATTATCTAACAATATCATTAATATCATGCACAAGTAAAATTAGGTTAAAGGCAATTAAAAAAAAAAAAAAAAAACTATTGCAGCAATACATTGACAGGGAACTTCCAGAAATTCAATCTGGATTCAGAAGAGGATGTGGAAGTAGGGAGACATCATTGCTGATAATAAATGGGTCTTGACTGATAGCAGAGAATACCAGAAAGATGTTTACCTATGTTTTATTATCAATGCAAGTGCATTCACGTGTGTGGTCATAAAAAATTATGGATAATATTGCAGAGAATGATAATTCCATAGCAGTTAATTGTGCTCATGAAATCCATACATAGATGAAGAGGCAGCTGTTCAAACAGAACAAGGGGATACTACGTGGTATAAAATCAGGAAAGGTTTGCATCAGGGTCATATCCTTTTACCATATTTATTCAGTCAGTACTCTTAGCAAACAATCTGAGAAGCTGGAATATACAAAGAAAAATGTGGCATCAGGATTGGAGGAAGACTCATTAACAACCTGCAATATGCAGATGACACAACTTTACTAAGATGAGCCTAACCTAAGCCATTGTCTTTTCAATTGCCTCGTATGCATGTGAAAGCTGGATGATGAAGGAAGACCAAAGAGGAATTGATGTCTTTGAAAAATGATTTTAATGATGAATATTAAATATACTGGGAACTGCCCAAAGAAGAAACAAATCTGTCTTGGAAGAAGTACAGCCAGAATGCTCCTTAGAAGCAAGGATGGTGACACTTTGTCTCACATACTTTGCATATGTTACCAGGATTGACAAGTCCCTGGAGAACACCATTATGCTTGGGAAAGTAGAGGATCAATGAAAAAAATAAGACCCTAAAGAGACTGATCAAACCAGTGGCTGCACCAGTGGACTCAATGTAATAGTTGTGAGGATTGCTCAGGACCAGGCAGAGTTTCATTCTGTTGTACTTAATGTCACTAGAAGTGGGAACCGACTTGACTAACAACAAAAACAACATGCATAAGATCATGTCCTTGTGAGTAAGGATAGTTTTACTTCTTCCTCTCCAGTCTGAATACCTTTTATTTCTCTTTCTTACCTTATTACTCTGTCTAGGACTTCCAATACAATATGGAATAAGAGTGGGATAGAAAGCATCCTTGTCTTGTTCTCAAGGTTGAATGCTCTCAATCTTTCTCCATTGAGAGTTATGTTGGCTGTTTTATTTTTTATTTTTTTATTTTTGTCTTGTTTTGTTTTTGTATATGTGTCCTTAATTCTGTTGAGGAATTCTCCTTCTATTCCTATTTTGCTGAGAGTTTTTATCAGGAAAGGATGTTGGATTCTATCAAATGCTTGTTCTGCATCAATTGAGAATTCTTTTCATCTGTTTTATTTATGTAGTGTATTACATTAATTAATTTTCTCATGTTGAACCATCCTTGCATCCTTGGTATGAATCCTACTGGATCATTACATATTATTTTTTGAATTCTGTTGGCTAGAATTCATTTGAGAACTTTTGTGTCTATATTCATGAAGGATATTGATCTGTAATTTTCTTTTTTAATGGTGTCTTTGCTTGACTTTGGTATCGGTGTTGTGATAACTTTGTAGAATGAAATAGGCAGTATTTTTCTTTTACTATGTTCTGGAAAACTTTGTAGAATTGGTGTCAACACATTTCTGAAAGTCTGATAGAACTCTTCAGTGAAACTGTCTCAGCTGGGGCCTTTTATTTGGTTGGGAGGTTTGTATATATGTGTGTTTTATGACCTCTTCAATTGTATTACTTAGGTAGGTAGTGTGTTTCTAGAATTTGTCCATTTCTTCTAGGTTTTAAAATTTGTTGCAGTACAAATTTTCATAATAATATTATGATCTTTATTATCTTGGTTGATCTGTTATAATGTCACTCACTTCATTTCCAAGTTTGGTTATTTGTATCTTCTCACTTTTTTCCCTTGTCACTTTGGCCAATGGTTTGTCAATTTTATTGATTCTCTAAAAGAATCAACTTCTAGCCTTTTTATGTCCATTATTTTTCTGTTTTCTAATTCATTTATTTCCCTTCTGATCTTTATAATTTCCTTTTTTCCTGATGACTGTGGATTTCATCTGCTGCTTCTTTTCTATTTGTTCAAGTTGTACAGTTATACTATTGATTTTGGCCCTTCTTTTTTGATATGTACATTTATTGGTATAAATTCTCCTCTGTGTATTAATTTTGCTGTGTCCAAAAGGTTTTGGTATGTTGTGTGTTCATTCTCATTTCATTCTATGAATTTATATTATTTTATTTTTAATTTCTTCTATTACCCAGTAGTTTTTAAGTAAGATGTTCTTTTATTTCCATGTATTTAATTTTTTCCTGTTCTTTCTGTTACTGATTTGTGTGTGTGTGTGTGTGTGTGTGTATAAAGATGCTTTGTATTATTTTGATTCTGGGGAATGACCCATGTGCACTGAGAAAAGTGTGTACTGTGCTACTATTGAGTGGTGTGTTCTGTATATGTCTATGAGGTCAAGTTGATGACTGAATTATTTAGATCTCCTGAATCTTTGTTGAGTTTTTTCTAGCTCTTCTATCATCAAAAGCGGTGTGTTAATGTCTCCTATTATTATTGTAGAACAGTCTACTTCTCTTTTAAATTCTGTTAGATTTTGTTTCATGTATTTTTTTATGGTTGTTGGATTGATCTTTTAATCATTATGTAATGCTCTTGTTTATCTCTTGTAATTAATTTTGACATAAAGTGGGTTTTATCAGATGTTATTAATGCCACTCCTGCTCTCTTTTGGTTACTCTTTGCTTGATATATTTGTTTCTCATCTGTTGATTTTTAACCAATGTATGTTTTTCTTTTCAAGGTATATCTCTAGTAGGCAACATTGATGGAGCATGTATTTTTCCATCCTTCCAATGTCTGTCTCTTGGTTGGTGTATTTAAACCATTAACATTCAGTATAATTATCATTAGCTATGAATTTACTGTTGCAATTTTTATGCTTTTTTTAGGTTGTTCATAGTTTTTTGTTCTACTTAATTTTCAATGCTGAGTCCTTTTTGCTTATGGTTGTTTTTTTATCCCCCATTTCCTTCATTGTTATTGATTTTGTGTTTGCTCAGTATTTTTTATTTTCTTCTTTATTTTAGTGAGTAGATTTATTTTCTTTTGAGCTACTCTAAAATTTACCTTTATCTTTTCTAAGCTTATAACATAAACCTGTTTTATATATATATATATAGATAGATAGATAGATAGATAGATAGATAGACATAGATATATATATATATATAGTGTGTGTGTGTGTGTGTTTATATGTATAAACATATAACTTGATGACACTCTCCATATGGAAGTTCTATAACTATTTAATCCCCCATTTTTTTCTTGAAGCTGTCCTCATTTACAGATGGATATCCCTGGTTCCCTGTTTTTGGTTTTACAACTCTATTTTACTTTTGAGAATTCTTTATCTGGATTGGCATGTGGATAAGGCTGTCATGTGTCTTCATCTCAGGTTGTTGTCTGAAGTTGTTGGTTTTCTGTCTGAGTGACTCACTTTTATATTTTTTCTTTGGTTCATCTGCTTTTTGCAAATTCTTCTAATTTCTGTTTTTCTGGGAATGTCCTAATTTCACCATCATATTTGAAATATTTTTTTGCTGGGTATATGATCCTTGGTTGGCAACTATTTTCTTTCATCACATTGCCTTTTGACTGCATGGTTTTTTGCCTAGAATCTGAGCTTAGTCTGATTGGTGTCCTATGTAGGTGATATTTCATTTTTTTCATAAGCTGCTTTCAAAATTTTCTCCTTGTGTTTACTTTTGGAAAGTTTTATTATGATGTGTTTCAGTGATCCTGATTGTGGGATCTATCCTGTATGAGTTTCGTTGATCTTCTTGGATGGAAACCTTCTCATCTTTCATGATATTAGGAAAGTTTTCTCTCAATAAATCTTCCATAATTATTTTTTTATTTCTACTTCTGTTCTGGAATTCCAATTCTACATACATTATTCCTCTTGATAGTGTTTCACATAACTCTTAAACTTTCATCATTTTTCTTAATTCCTTTTTCTGGTTGTTCCTCAGACAAATTAGTATCAAGGAATTTTTCCTCTACTTTAGTGATTGTTTCTTTCACTGATTCATTTTCTTTCCCTTCTATTGATTTATATATTTCTGATATTTTTATTGTTAGTGTTCTGTATTTCTAGTTGTGTTTATATAGTTTCTAATTGTTTTCTTTATTTTGCATTGTGTTCTTGTATTGGTTTCCTGGATTATTCTATGGTTTTGTCTGTATTTTCCTTGATCTCTTTGAAGATCCCCTACATAAATTATTTGAATTCTATTGTCAGGTAGATCTATTCCATTTCTTCTTCAGGAAAGTTTTCTGTCTCTTTATTTTGCTCACTTATTTAAGGTATCTTGTACTCTTTCTTCAAATGTTATTGTTTTCTGTCTCTGAAGCATTAAGTTCAGAGGTAGCATTTAGTGTGTTTTCTAGAAATCATGACAGGATGTCTCCATATCTACTGTGATGGACTGATACCCAATGGATGGGATAAGCCTGCTGAGCATGCATGACTTGGTGTCTCAGTAGCTGATGAGATATAAAGAAGTTTCAGTGTATGTGAAGACAGCCTGCAAGAACTGTTTGAGTGTGGAATGTATGCTGTTGCAGCCAGGTGGATGTTAGGGAAGTAGTCTCTCTTGCTCATTGCTTGGCAGAAGTGTGGCTGGTGCCTGTCAGGATGTGACTGGAGTTGTTGGTGAAATGATGTGTCTGTCCACCTGGCCACCTAGGAACATGTTCAAGGAACATTCTCCTTGGTGGTTGGGTTGGGTGCTATGTTTGTGCACCATTGATTGTTGGGTGATTGAGGCAATGATGTATGGGGCAAGATGCCACCAGGTGGGTGGCATAAGAAATCACACCACTGGTTATCAAGTGGCTAAGGCAGCACAAGGTTGGTCAAATGAGAGGGCACAAGCCTCTTGTTGCAGGTCTGACAGTGTAGGAGTGCACGCTCTGGGGCTCCAGTGGGCATGACTGCATGAGGATGGGTGGGAGTGGTCACAAGTCTGAAAGCATGGGAGTATCTGCATTGTGGATCACTGGATGGGGAGAAGGGGGCCTCACCACTGATCACCAGGAGGGCAGGGGTGGTGTAGAGGGGAACATGTTATCACAGTCTCTGGTGTGGGTGCCAGGACATTTCCCAGAGTGCAGCCAGTGATCAGGATCTGATCTCAACCAAATGTGAAGAGGAGGGTCTGTCCAGAGTCTGGTCAGGTGGAGGATTTCTGGGTGCAACCTCATGGATCCTCCATTCTGCTAAGATCACTCACCCAAATGGTCTGGGACCATCTGTGATGAGTAGCTCTGTCTCTATTTCCTGTCTCCTTCAGTCATCTGAATCCCTAGGGCTCTCACCCACTTTCCTGAACTTTTACTCCTTAGATCCAATTCATGTTCTGTTCACCTTACTTCACTCCAGTTTTATCTACACAGTATGTCTGTCTCCTCTTGGAGAGTTGGTGAAGTTTCCTTCTGGTACTCCTCACATAGGAAGACTACTTACTCTGTCTGAAGAAGGCCATACTACACTGGCCTGGCTAATGATCCATAAGTCTCCTTTTTTGTTGTTTTTATACAGTTTCTCCTTCACTTCCATGTTCAACCTAGTTCTTCATCCTTCCATTTGCTGCTCTGGGTGCCCAGATTATCATTGTATACATTTCACTTAGTTTCTTGGTTCTTTGCTGCAGGGGGATTGCAAGGTGTGTGTGACTAAGCCACCATCTTGGACCGTATCCTTTAAACTGATTTCTTACTTTTTTATTTAAAATTGTCCTCATGCCATCAGACTGAAATCTAAAGAATACTTCTCTAAAACAGCAGAAACTTGTTTTGTGTGCATCTTTACAGACATAAATAAGCCACACTTAAGTGAATTATTAATTTCTCCATTGCTAATATTTTTAACATGTGTAGCACAGGCTGGAAATCTGGGTTCCTTCATGTGCTATAAGGAGGGTCATTTGTATTTTTAAAAGAATTCTAAGTAAATTTCATTTTTCAATTTTGGTGATGTCCAATGGGGAGAGAAGGTGAGATGGAGGGGAAATTAGGAGGGTAATTTCTTGACTGTATCAATATTTCCCTTCAGCTCTGGTGAAAGGGCCTTTTCTTAGAGCTTGTAAAAATGAAAGAATGGAAGGAAATATGTGGAAACAGAGCAGAATGGGCTAGTTTGTCATAGGCTCTTCTCTGTGAGTAAACCAAACCAAACAAAACTCACTGGCATGGAGTCTATTCTGACTCATAGTGACCCCCATTGAGTTTCTGAGGTGGTAAATCTTTACAGAAGTAGATTGCCCAGTCTTCCTTCCATGGAGTGGCTGGTGGGTTCGAACTGCCAACCTGCAGGTTAGCAATCAAATGCCTTAAGCACCACATCACCAGAGCTAAGGGGCACAACATCAAACAGAGACATTCAAGATGTAAAGGGAGTCTGTTCTTCATCTGTGCAATACATATGTCCAAGGAGAGTCTGATCTAGTGTGTGGGACAAGGCAATGATAATGTCTGTAGTGCAAAGTCTTGGCAGATGGCATGGGACATAGGACTCAAAGTTTCAATCCCAGAAAGCAGGAACTGCCAAAAGCACAGTCCCAGATATATAGGCCAAAGTAACCAACACTCCTTAAAGACTGATATGCAAATCAAGAAACAATCCTCCTTACATGAACTGGGTAGGCATGTTGGAAGACTAGCATTCCTGGTTCCAGTGAAGCAGGAAACCTATTAAAGTTCCAAAAGACTTATTTGGTCCCACTTCCTGGTAAAGATGGGGGTTCCAATAGTTTGTCTGCTCTTATTGGGGTTGGTACAAAAATATGGCATATTAATACTTTCTACTTTGAGACCTCAGTTCCTTCAACAGAATGAGACAGAAGGTACAGGCCTCACTCAGGCTGATAAAACACAAACTCTGTGTCCAAAGATGGTCACTAGGCTGTTGCTTCTCTCCCTTCAATGTTTAAAACTAGGGAAAGGGAACAGTTCCAATTCATGAGAAATCTGTCAGAAACTCACTGGACAAATGCCCTCTCATGGGAGGATGGCCTGCCAGAGACAGGGAGTAAATCAAGCAAAACAAGACCCAGGGTAAGTCCAATGGTTCATTCTTAATTTTACTAATTGACAGTCTTCTTATTTTAATCCTCACCATTAATAGAACTGATGATTTTAAACACTTTATTTTGGAAAATTCCTTTGGAACAAGACTGATCAGAGTTTGAGGAAAAAAAAAGAAATTTATCACTGGGTAGTCAAAGGCAAGTTGCTTCAACTCCTTTAATGTTAATGAAAGTTAAACCTCATTTGTAAAATTTGGATGATAGCCCTTTTTTTTTTTTCTGTGATTTTAGTGAAAGTTTACAGAGCAAATTCACATTCCATACAGCAGCTCACATACACTTTGTCTCATGACATTGACTACAATTTACCCCAATGCAACAGCTCCCTTCCCACTTCCTCCCAATAGTTACCTCTTCCCTGTGTCTATCCTTCCATGCACTCCTGCCCCTGAGCTGTCTCCCTGTGCATAACAGCCCTTTTTTCTCCCATGATTGTTCTTTCCAAGGAATGTACCTACCTAATGTAAATGTTCAACTCATATGCCTGTGTTTTGTTTGGGTGGAAGCCACAGGAGTGAGTTCACTTCCGGACCTGAAGGACAGCTAAGGGACATAGGCTCAATGGTTCCACCAGGCTCTATCAGACCAGCAAATATGGTACCTTTTTTTTTTTTTTTTTAATGATTTTGAGTTTTATTTCACATTGTTCTCCCTCTCTATCTGGGATCTCCTATACAGATCCCCCTCCAAGTGGTTGATTGGGGTAGCCTGGTACCATCTAGTTCTTCTGGTCTCATAGTCATCTAGGCTGCAGATCAGATGGTGTACCAGTCGCTAGGACTAATTGTTTCCATGAATCTCTGTTTTTCCTCATTCTTCTTTGCTCTGGATGAGGAGAGACCAATCGTTGCATCTAGATGGCTGCTTGCAAGCTTTTAAGATACCAGTAGCTATTCACTAAAGTAGTATGTTATGCCAGTTGAGATTGATGCCCCCTGTGACACTGGTCCCAAGCCCACAGGTTCTACTACTTGCTCCCTCTGGGTAGCTGGCTGTGACCAAGAAGTGACTACAACTTTGTCCTTTGTCAGCTATACTATACACCTGGGAATTCTTACAGAACATACAAATACACTTGTAGAACCATTTTCTGCCAACCCCTATACATGGTTTTGGGTACACTTCCCATTGCACAGACATACCTAATAGTTCAGCCTGTCCACCCATCTATCCACCCATATACCCATGTTTGCCTTCACTGACAAAGCCGTACTGTGCAAAAGGGTTCATCTTTGTTGTCTGTACCTCCCATGTAGCTCTCTATGTCTTCTTCTTCCTCAATGTCACCATGTTGATCACTCACATTTGGTACATTGCCCTTCTCTTCACCGAAATCAATACTTATTTCTACCTTGGATGATAGCCTTCTTTTAGGACTCTTTGCTACAACTCATGATGTATGTAAAATCTCAGCACAATGCCTGGAACATATCAGGCATTCAAATAAATAACAGGCATTCAAATTGTTATTCCTTATAAGAAAGGTACTAGACACAAAACAATGCCATATATCAGACTGTATGTTATTGTATTATATTGCATCTGGTTTTTCAAAGTAATTTAAATATTTTGGAAAGAAGTTTACTATAATACATAACCCTGGGATTACAGAAAACCTCCTCTAACATTTTATATTATATAATGAATGTTATATAATGAAGGTTTTATAGTATATAGTGAACACTTAATTGTGCTCATGAGGAACCTGTAGATAGATCAGGGGACTGTTGTTCAAACAGAATAAGGGCATATTGCATGGTTTAAAGTCAGGAAGGTTGTGCTTCAGGGTTGTATCTTTCACCATGTTTATTCAATATGCTGAGCAAATAGTTCAAGAAGCAGCACCTGCAATACACAGACAACACAACCTTGCTTGCCAAAAGAGAAAATGACTTGAAGCACTTACTAGTGAAGATAAAAGACTACAGCATGCAGTATGGATTACACCTCAACATAAAGAAAACGAAGATCCTCACAAATGGACCAATAAACAGCATCACAAGAAAAGAAGAAAAGACTGAAATTGTCTTCATATTTCATATTACTTGGATCCATAATCAACACTATTGGAAGCAGTAGTCAAGACATCAGATGACATATTGCATTAGGCAAATCTGCTGCAAAAGACCTCTTCAA
Source organism: Orycteropus afer afer (assembly GCF_000298275.1). NCBI lineage: Eukaryota > Metazoa > Chordata > Mammalia > Tubulidentata > Orycteropodidae > Orycteropus > Orycteropus afer. Next base: position 5,460,435 of record NW_006921737.1, on the reverse strand, counting down.
AGTTCTGAGAAGCAAAGATATCTCTTTGAAGACAGAGGTGTGCCTGACCTGAGCTATGGTATTTTCAATCACCTCTTATATGTGAAAACTGGACAGTGAATAAGGAAGACAGAAGAAGAGTGGATGTTTTTTGTTGTGGTGTTGGCAAAGAGTAATGAAAGTACCATGTACTGCCAAAAGAATGAACAAATCTGTCCTGGAAGAAGTGCAGTCCGAATGCTCCTTGGAAGCAAAAGTGACCAGACTTTTCCTCACCTACTTTGGTCATGTTGTCAGAAGGAACCACTCCCTGGAGAAGGATATCATCCTTGATAAACTGGAGGTTCAATGAAAAAGTTGAAGACCCTCATTGTGGTGGATTGACAGTTGAGACAGTGGTTGCAATGATGGGCTCAGGTATAGGAGAGAATTGTGAGGCTGGCACAGGACTGGGCAGTATTTTGTTCTATTGTTCAGGGTCACTGTGAGTCAGAGATGACTCGATGTTACCTAATGGCAACAACAACAATGAAGGTTTGCACTGGAGCATTAAAACAACCATAACAAACAGTAGGTTATTGGTATATTCTGCTGACTTTAATGTACTATTTTAACCCAGATTAGCTACTAGAGGCTTTAGACAATAAAGGCTACTTGTCTGAGGCCATATTAGAACTTTGGCTCATAATAGCCTGATTTAAATGGCAGTCTTTCACTTTCAGAAAGGGCATGGGACAAAAGATCCTCTTTTGGATATTTGGATAAATTCTGTTGATGTCCCTATGGTTTCTCTCAGCTGTGACTGGATGATGCTAATAACTCAGATGAAACACTTACTAAGGGGAGAGCATGCCTGTCAATAAAATGCCTGGGAAATACAATCTTACAAACAAGGCTCTTAGATGGTAATTGAACATGCCACCAATATCACCTACTTTGTAGAAATGTTTACTCCACTCCAGAGTTTGGGATGCACGCTGTCTTTACAACATTGTGCACAAGCTTGATTCTCCAGGGCTTCAGTCAGCCTTCGTTGGCTTAATTGGAAGTGTTGCTGTGTTGAGTTTCCTTCACATTCCCCAGAATTTGCCTTCTCCCAGCTCCAACTTTGCCTTCATTTTCCTGTGACAATGGTATAAATAATGCAGAGGTCTCACTGCTAGAAAGCAGGAATGAGACCCAGATGTCAGGAATGGAAAGAACAGCAGCTGAAAGGTGGCAAAATAGAGAGGTAAATACAGTCAAGGGTGGATGAACTGTGGGGTGTGGGGATGAACTATGAGAGGTGTGCTTGAGGTGAGGGTGTGTAACCCCATGAACAAGGGATACAATTAGCTTGCAGAGGAACTGGAATGTAGTCAAGAGAGGAAGAAGAAAGAAGGTGAAGGCATGTAAAGAACATAGCAATGATGTACCTGTTTTCTGAACAAGAAATCACACAACTCAAGTTTGCATGAATTAAATTCACCTTGCAATTTAGGTCATATTAAAAATTTGTTGGAAAAGGCCCCAGGGAGATACATAAGAAATAGATTTCAAAATCATAATCCAACCGATATACTTTGTTGAACAGGAAACAGACATAAAGGGGAAATTAGTTTATTGAAAGACCAACAGGTTCAAACTAACCACCCCCAGCTCAAACAAAAGGAAACTACATGAAAAACCCTAAATATGCACCTCTTCCTGTGTTACTTGTCTTGAGGGAAAGCACAATCATATTACCTATTCATTTAATCCAATAATCCAGGTATTGTTCTTAACCTCTTCTTTGGGTTCTTAAAATCTATTTAGTCTCTAAATAGATTTTGCTTCCTCACTCTCACAAAACTCTCTTTGTCTTTATACTGACATTTTCTGCTTTTGCTCAGGCCCTTGTAATCTCTCTTGCCAGGTCTTAGCCCCTCCAATGCATTCTCAACACTCCTAATCCAGTGATATGATCATGTGAATCCTCCTTGCTCACATACTTTAAGGACTTCCTTACCACCTTCAGGAAAAAGGTCCAAATGTCCTAGCACAGGCTACAAATGTTTTAATGATCTGTCCATTGCTCACCTCCATTGATCTATTCTCTCATATTATGCTCTCATTTGGAATTATTTCAGTTCCTACTGAAGGATTGGGAAAGAGCTGCAACATCTGAGTAAACCCAGCCTTACTCATGGAAAAGAGAAAGCTTTCAAGACCTTCATTTGCTGATGTGGCACCAC